>NC_140126.1:1025256-1455580 GCF_964035555.1 Netta rufina | reverse complement strand
GGAAGGGAAGGGAAGGGAAGGGAAGGGAAGGGAAGGGAAGGGAAGGGAAGGGAAGGGAAGGGAAGGGAAGGGAAGGGAAGGGAAGGGAAGGGAAGGGAAGGGAAGGGAAGGGAAGGGAAGGGAAGGGAAGGGAAGGGAAGGGAAGCAGTATTTCATATTTAGGTGCCGTCCTAAATTTTCAGTCATACAAGCAACAGGGTTTGAGAATTTATTTATTCCTTTTTCTTCTTGATAATTATTTCCCTGGATAAATGACTGAAATGCTGGAGGAAAACAAACAAAAACAAAACCAAACAAATCACCCAGAAAATGTGTCTATTTTAAATATAGCCATTGAACAAGCTCATGAGAAAGACATACACTGAGACATACACAAAAATAAGAAATTAGATTCAGTGGCCCATGAGATCTGTTTCAGTTTAATGTTCACAATCCATTGGCTAGTTCTATAGTGTGTTAAGGCAAAACAAAACATTCTAAGAAATCACTGTATATACCTCAATATCTTATAATAATTATTTATAATAATTATAATTATAAATATTAATTATTTATATATAAAAATCCATTAATATTATTAAGACTTTTTCAAATCTCAATTGAATGCACAATGTTCTATGTTACAAAAATGTTATTGATCTTACCACTTTAGCAAGTCCTCCACAAAAACATTTAAAATTTGATTTTGTCGCTAAAGGAATATAGGTAAGCACAGTCATCTCTGGCGTTTTCATGTTGGGAAGGAATCGGATAGTCTTTGTTTCTCAAGAAGAGTGTTAACGCCATTTTCTTGTGCTGAAGTGTGCCTGTTTTGTTGTTTTGTTGTTGTTGTTTTGTTTTTAAATTTCCATTTTAAATTTCCATGAAGAAGTTGATAGATAATCTACTTTAGGAAAATGTAGGTCTTGACAATTCAGTAGTGTGTCCCAGATATCTTGTGTAAATATTTTTGTATGAAATCAGGAATTTAATGGGAGTCTGAGTAAATTTTGACTTCAGTTTATTATTTGTTCCTGTTGTGTAGGAAACATACTCTTTCTTTTCAATCTTAATTTAAATTTGATCTGAATTTTAAAATTTCTGACTATATTTGCCTGTGATATTCAAGCCAATGTGTTTTCTTAATCTGCTGCATGATACTGGTCTCGTTATTAAACTGCAAATATATTTCATTATCACACACATATCTGTATTTTGCTAGTGGTTCCAATGGTTTCTTTATTCTGAAAATACATTGAAAATCCATTTGTAGTTTATTTTAGAACTTCCAGGTGGAAGTTCTATAAATATACTCATAAAAATTGTTTTAACACTTTTTTTTTTTTTTAATGAAACAATTGAGATATAGTGCATTGATTCCTCAAAAATATTGATGGTAATTAATGCCTTTATTTTCCATCACAAATTTTCTCCTGCTTTCTATTCATGTGGACTACTGCAGATACAATCTTACAGAATGGGTAATATAATCACCTCTATTCATTTATGGTAAGTTATACAATGTTGTGAAGACCATGAAATATTTAACACTAATAAACAGCATAATCATTACTTTAATGTATAATGAGAAAATAAATTAAGTAACTAGCATTTAAATAAAATATAAATACTTTATGTAGTTTCTATTTACCACATCATGGCAGTAATCCATTTAAAGTCAATGAACGAAATAATTGAATGGCTCATGTAATGCAAAGATCTTTCTTGTTTTTATTTATTTATTTATTTTTTCCCCAGACTATTCACTTGCAATTTGCTGACATTTTTTAGACTGCCTGTAAACACTGAATATTATCTTCAATAATATTCAACATTTTCAATGAATATCAGAATATTCATTGAAACTTTATCCCTGGAACTTTAACATACTACTAAAATGTAGCGTAGTTTATAGATGAATGAAAATTGAAGCAATGAAGCAGAGAATAAGAGTATCTTTCCACTGATGCTATGTGCAATAAATTCTAAAGTTGCACACCAACTGATATTAAAACATATGAAGGAAGGTCTAAGCAAAAAGAGCTTGCTCTCTAGAGAAAATAAGCTGTTTTCTTCATAGACAACCAGTGCCCACTAACTCCAGTGTTAAGAAGGAGTGATATAGAACATATTAGGGAAGCATGAAGGAAAAAAAAAATATAAATATATATATTTAAATAAGTTAAATACAAGTAATACAAGTATCTTACAATACATAGTAACAAGCCCTTCATTTTTCAAAAAGTCAGAGACAAATTTTAACTAATATGAATATTCATCACGATCTGTGACAAGATTTCACAGATGACTCAAGATAGCCAAAATGTTTGTTGTTCCACATACACTTCTTACTATCTGTAGAAAACGAGTTGTACTTAATTCTAAATACCTTTTGCCTTCTCTTTTGGAAAAAAAAAATGTATATATTCTCAAGAATTTCAAATGTCAAATATATACAAAAATATTAAAGTTTCAAATTTCAGAGATAGAAAAGATTAAAATGTAGAAATAAAATGAAAATATTAAAAGAAATTATTAAAATAATCTTAATCGACTGTAGCATTCTTTGGATTTTCAGTTCTGATAACATTGAAAATTTAAAATCCATTATTTTTATGTTATATAAACATAATATTTTGTTTGTTTGTTTGTTTTTTGGGGGAGCGAACAGAGCTCTTTAACTCTGAAGATTTTTAACAAATGAAAAATAATTCTGTGTTTATTTAACACAAATAAACATAACCTAAAAGTCTACAACAGACCAAGAATCTCCTTACCGTAACCTCTAAAATCCATGGCAAACATAATGTGAGAAGAGGGATCATTGTTTTTTGTCTTTTCTGAATCAGAACGACCAATCAAATAAGTTGTGATTTCTGAATAAGAGATTGATATTCCAGTATATTAAAGAGTGCTGAAAATTGTATAAACATTGCTAGGGAAAATACTCATATGTGCTGCTAGATACATACAGAACTAGCTGGATAGATACACACTAGCATATTAAACAGGGAATAATAATCTATACAATTTTAAATTTTATTATTATTATTATTAATAATAATAATTAAATACATATACATATATACATATATACATATATATCTTAAAGCAGTCCATGGCTTAATTTTGGTTTATGTTGACTGGCATCATCCTAAAGAACTTCCTGGTATGTAGCACAGACCAGAACCTGAGAGGATACAGCAAAACTTGCATGCAGCCATGCCTTTCACAAGACTGAGGAGTTTCACAAATGTGTTTTCAGCCCACTCCATGCTGGTTGGCTCTGGGCCTGTGAACATCTTTAAGCAGACTGAGTTTACTTGCAAAGACATTGCTCCTGAGTCCTTATGGAGTGATGCAGGGAGATGCTGTGTGAATGTTTAAAGATTCCTGTATTTCAAAGCTGACAGTAACCCACTAAGGCTGTCTAAAAAATACGGATTCCTAAGATGAAGACTGACACTTTAATTAAGGATAAATGACTTATAGAGAAATTGTAGAAATCAGAGTGTAACTGTGGAACTGATCGTATATGGGATCACAGAATTAATGTTTAAATCAGGGGTAACAGATTGAGTTTTCTGGTTGGATTTACATATTTTCTGTATGCCAGCTATGGGGAAATTCTGGTTGCAAACTGGTCCCATCCTCCCTTCACTATTACATACAAAGGGAACGGAAACCAAAATGAATCACAGTACACCTTGTAGATAATAGAGTGAGCAGGATATTTCTGCATGCTGCAGGAAAACATACACAGGCACTAGGTCACCAAAGGATCCTTAAAAATAGTTTCCATTTTCAACACTTATTATCTGGTGGTGAGAATCAAAAAGGGCAATGAAAAGACAAGGAGATGTTCCTGCTTCTCTGAGATCAAAATAAAGTGGTTTTTGCATAAGTCTGGACTTTATTATTTTTAGCCACCCAATATAAGAACAAACTATTTGGAATACAAAGTACTTGACAGCCCCTACAAACAAGTTTTTACAATGGATTATTTCTTTTCTTTATTAGGTTGTGTGGTGTTTTTTTTTTTGTTTTTTTGTTTTAGTGCAGAAGTGCTCAGACCCATTAATATGAAATGTAGTCAGAACATCCCAGTCTCTTCCTTCACTATGACATGAAAGAACCTGTAAATACTTGGTGGTAAGAGCTCAAAACCTCTGTGATAAGAAATTAATAAATATGTATTTTGCTAAGATATCATTTTGCTTTCTCTACCTTACAATTTTAATGAAATATTTGGATACAAAGCCTCAGTCCTGCAAAACAACTGTATAGATAACATTTAAACTCTTCTTTATTGCAAAGACATGAGCCAATCTCTAATAACAGACAGGAAGAAAGTGTACTGTAATTGTTGCTGTGTTTTATCATGGTGCAAAGCACAATCCTAAGAGTAACTATTTTATCTCCCCTCTGTTATTATATAACATACATTCTGATGAAGGAAATAATTTAACTATTAATGCAGACATATAATGCAGACAATGGAGATGCTTAGCTGATAAATCATAGAAGGGATTCTAGTTGCCTGAAAGTCCTTTACTGTCAGAAAAGAGCATAAAACTGAGAAGGGGAAGTTTTAAATTCATCTACATGTAAGATCTAAGGCTCTACTTGAGATCTAAGGCTCGATTTGTATTTTCTCTTTCACCACTAAATACAGAGAAAGCACAGGGAAAGCACATGCCTGACTTAGCCAGGTGCCTAGAATTATGCAAGATGATTGTGACCACCAGTTTAAAGTTTGAAAACACTACGGATCATGTATTAAAAATTAATATGCTGACAAAGTGAATATTTTAAGTTGTTATAAGAATTATAAATTATTATAAATTATAAATTATTATAAACAGCATGGGTAAGACTTGCATGGGTAAGTCAAAAACAGCGTGGGTAAGTCAAAGATGTTCTTTCTTCTTTCTTTCTGTCTTATTCTCTTATTCTTAGCAATATATATATATATATATATATATTTTTTTTTTCCTTATTTCTCAGGTAGTAAAAGTTTAATCTATTAAAACAGAACAATATCAATGTCAATTCATTAGACTCGTGCATTCCACTACAAACAGAATCTAGTTTTTATATTTGGTTTTAAAAATGACATTCATACCTACCATTCATACCTACACTGCACAGACTATGCCAGTCAGAGACCTGTTTGCTGAACTTGACATTCCTATAGATCACTACTTCAGTGTCCCAGACATTGAATACATTACTGCAGTGCAGAAACCCATTTCAGCTATGCAAGTTATAAACTTCCAAAGGAACTCTTAAATGTGTGGAAACCCTGTGATAACAGCTTAAATTTTAAGGTAATGTAAACTACCAGCCATTTTCACTGAGAGATCTTGGTTACGCAGAATATGAAAACGTAAACTATAATGACAATAAGGAAAAATATAAATCCTTCTGAGTGGGTGTCAATGCCAGAACTACCACAAAACAAGAGGAAAGATAACACTTACAAACATTTGCAAAGTAGATATGACTAAATCTCAGCCTGGTTATCCTACATGTTCCTTACTAACAATGAAGAGAAATAGGAACTTTGTGGCATTTCATCTGAGCTTTCTTAAATGTCTAGTTTAGAATGAGATGAGTCCTTCACTAGAAATGCCTATATGTATAAGCTTTAACAATAAGGGGAATCTATAACACCTGCATTTTCATTTTCTGTGATTCTGTGATTTCAGCAATAGAAATCCACAGTACAGACAGGTGCCACTTGCATGTTGATGCTTGTATTTATTTAAAGAAATCAAAGAAATAACCACTTACACTTACATGTTGAAGAACTTAACAATGAAAAGTACATTTTCTAGTCTTGAATTCCAGATATTTTTCAATACACAACATTTCATGAGTTCACCAAAAATATTTCTTTCATACAGTGGACATTTCTGCTTCAAATATATGCTGTGCAGACTTAAATTAATAGTAGATACAAAAACCTTGGGAACAATTGAGAACTTGCATGAATGAAATGCAGTTGCATGATGGTCAAATGAATTACTGGAATTTCTTTTAATTGAGATAAAAAAAAGAAGTTTAAAATAGGATAGTTTTTATCTTCACTAGATATTCAAACAGATGATGATGCAGATTTAATTGCATGGAGTACAAGCCCATATAGTAATAGTAGAACAAGTTAAAGGTTCTGCATTTAGTTAAGAAAAACAACCCAAACCCACACATGGCTCCCTGAAAACAGCTTCATCCAACGACTAAAAATAAAAAAATAATAATTAAAAAAAAAAATCTTACAGTGGCATGACAGACAAGTTTTAGACTACAGAATAAACTTTTCCTACAGGAGAAATATGTCATGGAAGATACCCTTTGACAGTTCCTAAAGGAACTCCAGGCAGAGCCTGTAGTTCTATCTCATGTTATGCATCAGGAAATCTCCAGGAAGTATAAAGTACAAGATCTGAGAAGATAGCCAGGGCTAGATACTTCAGTTGAAGCTACTCAATAAGATGTTACTAGTCAATAGTCTAATGACAAGAGAGAAGTGACTCATTCATTGCCACAGTAACCTTTACCTGGTACAAAACAGAAGTTGGATTGACATCACCAGGGCTGTTTGCTTATGCATCGCATGCCTGTTATTACTGTCTTACTCTGATGGATTATTCCATTAAGTGAGGCCAAAAATAGCTTTGATGTCACAAGCCACATCTGCTAGTGTAATCATTTGCCTTTCTACTATTTTCAGCTGAGGAGAAAACCCAAAAAAGTCATCATACTGCACAAAATACCACCAATTATTTCTCTCAACTTCAACCTTATCTCCAAAAGGAGAAACAGCATAAACGCAATCCTTTAATAGTTTCTGTCATCTCAGTGGAGAAATCAAATTCTTCTGTTGAACTCTAGGAGAAAGTTCACAGACTGCTAACCTGAAAGGAAAAGCTTGAGAAGCTTTTAGCATAACCCTCTTACAAAATCAGAGCCGCACACTACACAACAGCATTTATACCATCTGCACTAGCGCAGAACTTGAGGGAGCAGGCACATAAACAGATGTAGATGGATGATAAGTGCTAAAATTTGAAACAGAACAATTGTACTGATAGTACAATTAACAACATAAGCAACAGTAAGGATTATACGCAGTTCAAAATCCAGTGTTTTCAGTAAGGTTCACTTGAAAGAGTATGAAAGCCTATAATTCAATGAAAAGAGAAAATGTTCACTGTTTTTTCAAACTCTTGAAGGGGAAAAAGGTTCTCATATGTGCAAGGTTTAAAACCATTGTAATATGGTCAAGTGGAAAAACTGTCTTTCTGTATGTTAATGTGCACAACACAGACTTCTTCAGCAAAAAAGCAACAAAAATGACATATCTTCCTCCATGCGTTGTAGAACAGAAGCTGAGCAAAACAGCATACAGCTCAAGCATGCTGTGATGGAGAAAAGAAGAAGCTCTCCTGCATGATTTGTCTCCACTTATTCATTTATCTATTGCTCTCTTCAGTTTTCTCTTTAATATATGTTGGCCACTATCATTCTGTTGTTTTAAGAATAAAATCTCAGAATTGTATTCTGCCCACAACCAGGTAGTGCTGGATGTACATTCACCCTGTACTACCTCTGATATATCCTGGTTTGCACTCTAGCTATTTTTGTAGCCAGACGTAAAGAATGGAAAAGTCTAACCATTTTGAACATATATGATATCAGATCTATTTTCCTGATATTATTATTATCATTAATTATTAATTATTATTATACTCACACAGACAAAGAAGAAAAATAACACACAGGAAGGCAGGACTTGTGTGCTTGAAATTGTTAGAAGTTCACAATACATCTGGGAAAGAATACATTGATCCCCTACATTTATTTTGTAACAATTCTCCAGATTGTGTATGCGTTTCATTCTCCGAAATCATACCTACTCTGAGAACATCCTTAAGCAATATTTGCTTCACAAGAGACATGCATTTCATTGCTGTGGGTGAAGAACTCACTGTAGCCTTATGTGCAGTAATTAGATCATTAACATAAATTGTAATTTTTTTGTATTTAAAACCTTCTCTTCTGTTGTTTGTTTGTTTGTTTGTTTTCTAACAAATGCAATACTTTTAAGTCTTTTAAGTAATATTTCCTCATTAAGCAGGAATCTTTATGGTTTTTATCTTATAAACACAGTGCAGGAAATGCATCACAGTTGTACCTTGATATTTTGCATCAAATAAGTGTCCTGAGTTCTGAAAAGTTAAATATGTTAAAACAGTGAGTTTTAGTTTGTCTCCAAGGTCACAGTGAACCAACTGTTTAGCTAGAAAAAGTATATAGGAGGTTGAAGTAGTGTCTCCTTTTCTTTGCAGAATATAGTTCAAGATTCCTCAGTCAGATGGAATTTTCTGAAGAAATGAGGCTTATGATGAAGATGCTAACTACTAAAAGAAAAATATCTTTTACAGAGCTTTGTGCAAAAAATGCTAAAAAATCCTGTGCATCCCTTTTCTGCTGCCTGGTGACCTGTCCAGGAACTCCAACTTTCCATTTTTGTAACTTATCAACACCCTTTTCAAATGCATAACAGAAATCAACCTTTCAGAAAGATCCTTCAATGTTTAGGCAGCAGCAGTAAAATATTTTAAATTCAGGGAAATATAGTCTGAAGGCAGGAAATATGACCAGTAAGAAACAATGCAGGAAATACATATTAGCCTGTGAAGAATCAGCATAAGAAATTTCAGATATGGAAAGATGCACTAACAAATGGAAAGAAAAAAATAAAATCTTCATTATGCCCATTAAAGACAAGAGAGGTGAGAGAGAAATGAGGAGATGAAAGGGATAGGAGTTATAACTTTTTTTCTCTACTTCATTACCTGAATTTAAGGATACTGGAAGTCTAGAACACATTACTTAAAAGGCATTGGATCCCCATTACTGAAGGATTTTAAAAATAAGTTGGAGACACATCTGGATTGAATGATTTAAGTATCACTGCCGAGCCTGGTGGTTTTCAGTCTAATTCCATTTAGAATAAATAAATAAAATAAAATATTATTTGTAGTTTAAAGAAAAAAAAAAATCATCACTGTCAACTTCCATATTCTTCGTAAATGCTCAGGCAGTCAAAACAAATAATCATTCTTTAAGTTTCCTTTCTATATTTGATGTCATTACAAATTTCTTTATTTTATTGCTCAAACATCACTGGCTACTAAATTTTTAGCCCAATTACCCCTGTACAGAGTGTAATCTTATATTTAATTAAATCCTTATCAGAGTTAATTCTTATTTTTAATTAACTCCTTGCATGCAGAAATGACTTAGAAAGACAGATGGTTCAAAAACATAACAACCCACACAGAGAAATTACAACCATGTTGTTGTCTACATATCAGGCTGCCTATAAAAGTAAGCATATCCAAAGCTCATTGCTTATTCTCTGATCTTGATCTACTTTTCTGGCTATTCTTCTTCCCAGAAAATATTTGATCTTTCATATGATTAAATGGTGAACATGAGGATGATAATATCTGATAATGATCTGAAGCAAATGAACTGAAGTATACTACACTACTGTTGGTATATCATCCAAGCTGAAATGCAGAAATAAATACCAAGAAGCCATGTTTGATGATGTTTTGATGCAGGGGACTCCATTAATGTGCTATTGCCTAAGTACATTAAGTTTTCTTATGCCAAATAAATCAGAAAATTGTAAGTTAAGAATCTTGTTAATTGGAGAAAGATTCATTTTGCAGTTGTACAGTTGTACTCACACAAGTCACGAGTATAATAATGTTGCAGTCCACCTAAACTGTATCAGAATAAGTTTTTACCTCAACTTGAAGTATTGTTATGGATGCCAGAAAACAAAAGGTTGCTGCTTGTAAAATAGATCTTCCTTTATTAATTGATATTTTAATAACCATTTTCCAATGCTTTTTTTATTTTTTTTTTTTATTTTTTATTTTTTTTTTTTTTGGGTGGGGGGGGGGAGAGGGGGAAAATATGAATTATGTTGAAATCACAAAACTAATACTTTATCCAACTGGAACACAATGCCTTAAAGGTGATACCTCTGCAGGAAAGCTATTTGTTTAGATCAGTTAAGGACTGGAGAGATTTCTTATACATTTCTCAGACATAACGTAGTCCAACCACAATGCCATCCATTATATAGAGTGCCCTGGCCACAGGGGGAAACCTAATACCTCAGTTAAAACAAAACAGAACAACAACAAACTTTTTTATGAGAATACATATAAGTCTTGCATTTTTCATTCTCCATTGTTATTAATAAAATTAGCAAAACTGAAAAATGAGCTTTTCAGATAGATTTTTTTATTTTCTTTTCAAAATGCTATTTCATGTTTCAAATGCCAAAAACAAATAAAACCATGAATGATTAACTTTTTCATGTGTGAAAATGAAGGAAAAGGTTGGAAAACCATTATTTCGAGAATTTCAATATGCAGATTTATGGATCATTTAAGCTTATTTAAGATTGAATTATCTCTCTACAGCTTTATTAAGATTCATCTGGACATTATTTGAGAATTGTGTAAATGTGCAAATGATTCTTGCACATTTTTAGGAGTTGCAACCTCTAATTGAGTTTCTAAACAAAACCTTTAACTGGAGTCAGTTTAGTTACTGTGTATCCAAGTCCTAAATAGAAACTAAACTTAAAGTTTTTAAAGCCACTTCACAATTATTTATTGTAAAATTGAACACATTAACCATGTACTTCTAAATTAATTAAATACACTACAAGAAAACAGAGGCATCCCTTGAGCTCATGCTGAACATTGAATCTTGTAATTTCTAGAGTAAGACCTGTTTCAATCAAAAGTACTCTAAGTGATGATAACAATACAATTTCCTCAGTCTTAATTATCTCTCTTTTTTTTTTTTTTTTTTTTTTTTTCATTATTTATTCTATTTATGGTGAACTTGTATCTTATTACACTCTCTGAAACACTTCACATGAAGCTAAAAGAGCAATTAATGGTTTGGCAACTTCATGCATGCAATGATAATGTGCTTCCAGCAGCTTAAAAATATGTTCTATAAATTAAGCATATATTTAATAGGTGTAAAATTGCTGTAGCGAGGTGGGGGTTGGTCTGTTCTCCCACGTGCCTGGTGACAGGACGAGGGGGAATGGGCTTAAGTTGAGCCAGGGGAGTTTTAGGTTAGATGTTAGGAAGAACTTCTTTACTGAAAGGGTTGTGAGGCATTGGAACAGGCTGCCCAGGGAAGTGGTGTAGTCACCATCCCTGGAAGTCTTCAAAAGACGTTTAGATGTAGAGCTTAGGGATATGGTTTAGTGGGGACTGCGTTAGGTCAGAGGTTGGACTCAATGATCTTGAGGTCTCTTCCAACCTAGAAATTCTGTGAAATTCTGTGAAAATAGGCAGAGAGAGTAGCTCTCTTGCTTTCTAGAAGTAAAAGGATACTTAGCATTTTAGCAAGGTAAGATTAGGTGATTAAGTAACTGAAATGTGTCAAAACCTTACCTTCTCCTTTGTACAGAAAGTTCTGTTCATAGAAAGTTTTCCCCCACTGCAAATAGGGAAAGCCAAAGCAATTGGCACAGGAAAGCACCTGCAGTTAAGCTGAAATGCAGTTCTTTGTGAAAAAGGAAACCTATTACCAGAAAAAGATTTATTTGACTTAAATATTTTTTAACTCTCTCTGTGTTACCTCTATCTTATTTTATTTTTTTTTGAGGAAATAAGGATAACAAGTTCTATGAATATATATGTAAAAGGAAAAAAAAAATCTATGGTCTTTAAAACAGATTTTATAGCATCAACCTGTATCAATAACTCAGAAATTTTACATTTAACAAACCTTTCTTTTTTTGCAACATGTACAAAATCTGAAAACTTGATATTTCTCCCAGGTTCTGTCATGTTCAGAAACTCATGAGAAAGCAAACAAAACCAGCCAAACAAAGTAAACGAAGGATTTCACCAAATTCCTCATTTTAAATAATTAAAATACTCCTAAAACATGGGAAACCTTCAATCAGATTCCATTCAATACTTCACTTACAGGCCACTGAGAACTTACATTTCACTTGCTAATAGTTCTACCCAACACTGTACTCTAAGCACCTCCACATTATTTATTTTTCATTATAAACCAGATCTTTATTAATACTAAGTAATTTTATTTTTTATTTACTTATTTATAGGAAATTAAATGATAACAAATAAACTTTATCTGTTTATGGCATCATGGAATACTGAGGTTACAACTATTCTGAGATTACTAATTAAGTCCCAACCTGGGATGTCTACTAATTAACTTTCTAAGTATATCAAGCTACATTCATTTCTCAGACACCTGCATTGATTAGATTCAAAGGAAATGCATTTTCTCCATTGATCCAGCTACAACTGTAAAGAATACTAGTGGTATGGATGATTCACTTAATTTCATTGGTAACATCCAAGTAACATCATCTATGGATCCCTGTGAGTGAATTTATTTGCAACTGGTCCTACTGAAAGCAGGGAATAGAAGTTTATATACCAGAAGCCCTAAAAAAGCAATGTGTTAGGGTGAATGACTTATTGTCAATAGACTAACCAGTGACCTTTAATGGACAGACCAGGACAGCTGGCCCAGGATGGCCAAAGGGATGCCTTGTGCCATGTGGAATCATGCTCAGCAATGGCAGTTGGGGAAAAGAAGAAAAAGTGGGTGAAAAGGAAAAGTGGGTGACATTTGAAGTGATGGTGTTTGTCTTCCCAAGAAACCATTATAAGTGATGAGCCCTGCTTTCTTGGGAGTGGCTGAATTGAAGTAGTGAATGCATTTACTGTTTTGCTTTACATGAGTGCATGGCTTTTGCTTTATCTGGTAGACTGACTGTATCTCAGCCCATGAGTTCTCACACTCTTACCCTTCTGATTCTCTGCCCCATCCAACCTAGGGAGAGTGTATGAGTGTCTGGGTTGTGCTTGGCTGCCTGCTGGGTACAGGTGTATATATGCATTTTCAACATTTATTTTTTTCACTGAAGAGCTAAATTTTCTTGGGAAGGAGAGGGGGTCGTGCAAAGAAATGGATGACATAACATCTTACATGCCTTTTTTTTATTATTATTATTTTTTTATTTTTTTTCATTTTTTTCTATAGAAAAAGACATGAACCTTGTACACGACATTTAAATAAAACTTTATTTCCTTCCACAAAGGCTTTTATCTTCTTGTCTGCTAACTGCAATGGAGCGTGTGTCTTTGTGTGCATGAATGTAAGAGAGACTGAGAGAGAGTCGGAGAGATACATGAGCAAGAAACTTGTTTTATCATACATACCCTGAACCTTATTTTACAATTCACTGATTATTAAATCAGGTCAAGGAATGCATTATTTATTACTTTTCACTTATTTGCATATACAATTTTCTAATACTACATTCAATTTACATTAGCTTTCCTTTATTTTTTAAACAAAAGCAATTACATTAATGAGTTAATCATCAGATCATATGTTATGATGTAATCTTTTTCCTTTCTGCTCCCATTTGCACCGTAATGCAAGAAATAGAAGAAAATGCCACATCATTTTAATTTCATTATCCTCTAAGCTCTGTGTGGGTGGAATTTTCTGAGTTGGCAAGGGGAAAATAATCACAGTTAGTTGTTCTCAGCATGACAATAACTATATTATCCAGGGTAAAATGAACCTACTTTTTTTTTTTTTTTTTTAAGAAAGAAAGATTTTTTTTATTTTTTTTTTTTAAAAAAAGGAAAAGGGCAAAGGAAAGAAAGAGATGGGAAAAAGGCACAGAAAATCCAAATGGATGAATAAATAGATTTAAAAATAATAATAATAATAATAAAAAATTCTTCCAGTTTCTTCCATAAGGTATAATCTTACTGTCCACATGATCTTCTAACATTGTTGGTGAGCCTATATTTTATTATCTGCAGATGTATATTCTTTCAGATTATCAGGAAATTCACAAGTACAATGTTACTTCTCTTCTCTTCTCTTCTCTTCTCTTCTCTTCTCTTCTCTTCTCTTCTCTTCTCTTCTCTTCTCTTCTCTTCTCTTCTCTTCTCTTCTCTTCTCTTCTCTTCTCTTCTCTTCTCTTCTCTTCTCTTCTCTTCTCTTCTCTTCTCTTCTCTTCTCTTCTCTTCTCTTCTCTTCTCTTCTCTTCTCTTCTCTTCTCTTCTCTTCTCTTCTCTTCTCTTCTCATTCTATTATTTCTATTTCTATTTTCTTTTAATTCTCTTTCTTTTCTTCCTACTTCTATTCCATTTCTGTTGTATAAAAATCTGCCTTACATTTGCCTGTAATTTTCTATTTCATCCAATTGGATAGATCCTGCTCTTTCCAAGGGCTATAAACATAACATAGCACTCTGGAGAACCTTTTGTATATATATTTTTATGTTTTAGTCTCTATGGATATAAACCAACTTTCTGGTGTTACTGTGCTCTCTTTTGATTGAAGCCAAGACTAATTAAGTTAGTTATATAATTATTATTCTAAAGACTCTTCTTGTATGCTTCATCTGTCTTTATGTTGCTGAAAAAGACATATTCTTGTCTACACTTTTGCTGCCTGAGCAAATATAAACGTGCTCCTTAGGTCAGCTAACACTGAGTACAATTTTTCTAAGTTAATGAGTGTAGGAAAAAAAAAAAAAAAGTCCTGACAGAATCTGCCTACATATTCCCTAGCCCTCCCAATAAAATGCATAGATTTCTCAGGGTCTCCTTCATTAACACTGGAAATCTGAATATAAACATTATCATCTGCTGTGATATAGCATTTGTATTCTGTCTTGGTGAACACTGGCTTGGGACAGAGCCATATTAATACCTGCTAGGGGCACGGGTTCGATTCTGCTGTGTTTCCTGAGGTTCTACATAAGATAAACTCAACTATGCTGACTTTAGCTATTGCTATCAGCTATAACTCCTTCCTAACTTAATTTAATTTTGTGTAAAGTAACTGCAACAAGAACTTATGACTATTGACCTTCACGAACACAATAAATCACAGAATCACAGAATCGAGTAGGTTGGAAGAGACAGAATCACAGAATCACAGAATTTTCTAGGTTGGAAGAGACCTCAAGGTCATCGAGTCCAACCTCTGACCTAACGCTAACAGTCCCCACTAAACCATTTCCCTAAGCTCTACATCTAAACGTCTTTTAAAGACCTCCAGGGATGGTGACTCCACCACTTCCCTGGGCAGCCTGTTCCAGTGCCTCACAACCCTTTCAGTGAAGAAAGACCTACAAGATCACCTAGTCCAATCTCAGACCTAACACTAACAAGTCCCACACTAAATCATATCACTAAGCTCTACGTCTAAACGTCTTTTAAAGACCTCCAGGGATGGTGACTCCACCACTTCCCTGGGCAGTCCATTCCAATGCATAACAACCCCCCTGTAAAGAAGTTCTTCCTAACATCCAACCTAATACCCCCCTGGTGCAACTTAAGCCCATTCCACCTCGTCCTGTCACCAGGCACGTGGGAGAACAGGCCAACCCCCACCTCGCTACAGCCTCCTTTAAGGTACCTATAGAAAGTAACAAGGTAGCTCCTGAGCAGCCTTTTCTCTAGGCTGAAGAAGCCCAGCTCCCTCAACTGCTCCTCGTAAGACGTTTTCTCCAGGCCCCTCACCAGCTTCGTCGCCCTTCTCTGGACTCACCTGAGCACCTCCATGTCCTTCTTGTAGCGAGGGGCCCAAAACTGAACACAGTACTCAAGGTTTGGCCTCACCAGAGCTGAGTACAGGGGGACAATCACTTCCCTAGACCTTCTGGGCACACTGCTTCTTATGCAAGTCAGGATGCTGTTGGCCTTCTTGGCCACCCGAGAACACTGCTTTCTCATATTCAGCCAACTACCAACCAATACTCCCAGGTCCTTGCCCACCAGACAGCTTTCCAACCACTCATCTCCCAGCCTGTAGCTCTGCTTGGGGTTATTGTGCCCCAGGTGGAGGACCCGGCACTTGGCCTTGTTAAACTTCATACAGTTGACCTCAGCCCATCGGTGCAGCCTATCCAGATCCTCCTGCAGAACCTTCCTACCCTCGAGCAGATCGACATACGCATTTAACTTGGTGTCATCTGCAAAATTACTGAGGGTTCACTTGATGCCCTCATCCAGATCATCAATAAATATATTAAAGAGGACCAGCACCAGTACTGAGCCCTGGGGGACACCACTAGCGATCAGCCTCCAACTGGCTTTGACTCCATTCACCACAACTCTTTGGGCCCAGCTATGCAACCAGTTTCCAACCCAATGAAGCATACGCCAGTCTAAGCCACGAGCAGACAGTTTCTTGAGGAGAATGTTGTGGGAAATGGTGTCAAAAGCCTTTCTGAAATCAAGGTAGACCACATCCACAGCCTTTCCCTCATCCCCCAAGCACATCACTTTGTCATAGAAGGAGATCAGGTTCGTCAAGCAGGATCTGCCTTTCATAAACCCATGCTGACTGGGCCTGATTGCCTGCTTGCCCTGCAAGTGCTGTGTGATGACACTCAAGATCATCTGCTCCATGAGCTTCCCTAGTGCTGAGGTCAAACTGACAGGCATATAGTTTCCCGGGTGTACCCTCCAGCCCTTCTTGTAGACGGGCGTCACATTTGCTAGCCGTCAATTGACTAGGACCTCCCCCGATAGCCAGGACTGCTGAAAAATGCTGGAGAGTGGCTTGGTCAGGTCCTCCGCCAGTTCTCTAAGTATCCTCAGGTGGATCCAATCTGTCCCCATTGACTTGTGCACATCCAAGCGCCATAGCAGGTTGCCAACAATTTCCTAGTAGATTATGATGGCCACATTCTGTTCCCCATCCCCTTCCACCACCTCAGAGTACTGGGTATCCAGATAAGAAATGCTCTTGCCACCAAAGACTGAGGCAAAGAAGTCATTATGCACCTCAGCCTTTTCCTCATCTTTTGTAACTAAGTTCTGCCCCACATCCAGTAAAGGATGGAGATTCTCCTTAGTCCTCCTTTTTGTGCTGATGTATTTATAAAAACATTTTTTTTATCTTTAATGGCAGTAGTCAGTTTGAGCTCCAGATGTGCTTTGGCCTTCCTAATTTTGTCCCTGCACAGCTTTGCAACATCGTTATAGTCCTTCCGAGTGGCCCACCCTCTTTTCCAAAGATTGTAAACCCTCTTTTTTCTCCTAAGCTCAAGCCACAATTCTCTGTTGAGCCAGGCCAGTCTTCTTCCATGCCAGCTCGTCTTTGTGCATGTGGGGATGGACCGGTCCTGTGTGGTCATTGAGATTTCCTTCTTGAAGAGTGCTCAGCCTTCTTGGACTCCCCTGCCTTTCAGAACCACCTCCCAAGGGAGTTGGCCAACCAATGTCCTGAACATCTCAAGATGAATTTAAAGATGGATTTAAAGAAAATTTTAAAGATGAATTTAAGGAGCTAGGGACAAAAACATTATTTGTTTTTTAAATAAATATAAAAAGAAGTTAACATCTTCCCATCAAGAAAAAAAAAATGGTTTTCTGACAAATTATTAACATGCAATACAGTGTGAGAGCTCACTTTATATCTTTCATAATTAGAAGAATACATTGTTCTCTGTAATTTATTCATTTAATTCCAAGACTCTGAATTTGTGTTGAACACAAAGTGTGTGGGAATACCCATAGAAAGTAATATATTACTTTTAATATGTTTGAGGAGGTAGCAGTCTACACATGTACCCATCATATATTTCTGATAAACACACTTTTATCTAGAGTAAGAAAAGATAAACAGATTGTGAATGCTAAAAAAAAAAAAATTTACATAGCTTAATTCAAAAGCATTTTATAGAATCACTACCTTAAAAAATGTATCCTGCTTATTTACAACTGAGTACATGTGGAATTCTAAAGAACTGATTTAAACCCTCTATAGAGGGGATTTTACCAGACATAAATGGGTTACTACTTCAAGTGCAAATATCTGTGTTTTAAAACTAACTTTGATGGTTTCAGTTTAAATCATTTTAACTGCTTAGATTTGGGGTTCTCAATGTGTATCACATATTTTATTAAAAAAAAAAAAAAAGTCAAGCTATAAAAATAAAAATGATAGTATCAGAAATTACTGTGCTTCACTTTAGGTAATTTTTCCAAAGCAATAATAAAACACTTTACCAATCAACCAGTTAATGACCAATGTGAGTTGTTATAAGGCATTGGGTGAAACTGACAGAGCTTAATTTATCTATCTCGCCATTAACTCATCAATAAAAATGTTACTAGTCAAGAGTGTAAAAATTATTCATATAAATCTCAGTTATATTACTATTAAAATCTTAAATTAGTTTTCTGAAATATTTTTTTTTTCTTTATCATTATCAAAGAGTAATACCAGTAATTTATTGCTAACACTTTATTTCAGTCACTATTGGCCCTATAAACAAACAAACAAACAAAAAGACCTGATTGCAACCCTGGAACAGGGAAATAATATTATAATTAGGGATTTGTCTTAACCATATTTTCTGTGTAGCTATTAGCAGTAAGAAGTTCACAAAGTGGATGGTGATCTACTAGGGAGCAGAAGTCAAGAGATAGCATTTGTATCTTGTTGCTCATAGTCAGACATAGTCTTCTCAGTAGGTGTGCTTTTGTTGTTTTGAGACACACATAGGTATCTCAAAAGTCAGCCTTAGAGGTCGTAGATATGTAAGCATATCAGTGTGTGCCAAAGAGATTCTGTCAATTCTTTTTAAATACTACACTGATATTTAACTGTAATTTTCATTTGATAAGCATGGATTTTGAGATGATCACCAGAACTTTTGCTGTTCTGGTGTAAGATCTATATTTTTCTTTAGGTGTAAGATCTATATTTTTATAGAGCCATGACCATTAATTACAAGTAGTAGTAGCCATATCTGTGGCTGTATATCCATTATGTTTCCTCAATAGTTTTGGCCTTGATCTGAAACTTTAAATTACGTGTCTGGCTAAAAATTATGTTGGTTCAAAGAACTTACTCAGGGAACAGTGGAAGTCCATGGAAGTCAGAGGAAATCAGTGCAAGATTTCCCATCAGTGTTAGCGATGAAACCTTTGAGCTAAATAAATAAATAAATACATGCTGTTCATCTGAAAATGAGTTCAGGTTATACCTCAACAAAAGAATGATAAACATGTATTATCATAAAACAATTGTCATCGAGGATCATTTTTCTTTTGTATGCATGTCTAATTGTAGAAGACATGCACCTCTTCATTGATTTTTCCTTTATTGAAATAAGAGTCTGAGATAAATGGAGTGAAGTTTTTATAATATTTATGTAATGAATATGAATATTTACACAGGGAAAAAGTATTAAGGCAATTTTAAATGTATCCCAAAATATGGCTAATATATCCATTCCAAATGGACTTAATAAGCACTCAAACACCATGAAGACTTTTAATTAAGAAACAAGTATTAATAAATAAATAAATAAATAGTCAGCTAATTTCCTAATTAAATCAATATGCACTTGTAAATGGGTTGCAAGTGATTTCATTGCTGGTGTCATTGTGTCTTTTAGGTGTAATGCATAACTTTTAATAAGCAATTACTTGATTCTTCATAACCCAGACATGGTCTTGAATGGTTAATTCAGTAATGCTGTCAAAGTGGTACACATTGTCTTTTAATGAAAAAATACGACAAAAATGGGACATCAAATCTAAATGTGTCAGAAGATCTGACTAATAACAAGTTAGTGTAAATTCACAATAATGTCTATGGACTTAGTTCACATCTGCATTGCTAGAACAAAGCTAAAACCTTTTAGATCTTGTTTGATTATTTATAATATGTAACTTGAACATTTATATGAATATTCTCAAAATAATGCCTCTGGAAGATAATAGAGGTAATTAATTTTGCTGAAGGAAAATCTGAAAAGTCTGAGTAACCAATTAACCTGCCTAAAGTAGCACAAAGGAAAAGAAACAGAAATGAAATCACTCAATGCCTGTTTCATGGAACAGACTATTTTTAGAGGAGAATCACTCTTCTCTCCAATACACTCAAAAGGGATAATGTTTGAATAATCAACTTACCTAGTCCTTTGTCAGTGTATAAAGTGACAAATCAGTTGACCAACAGCCAAATTTTCTGTAAATGATGTTATGTTAATTGGAAGAGTTTCACTCCAGGTCAGAGATAAAGTGCAAGGATTAACACTGCATGTTTGTCCAGATTAGAATGTGAAAGATTCAGATGAGGAATGGTTTGTCTTGAGCTTTTGAACAGTTGTATACTTTCTCCCATGGAATTCCTTCCCTTTGGTAGGATCACAATACTATAGTGTTGAAAATTTGTCATTATTTTCCTTTTATTGTCCTCAAATATATAGAAGTTGTAGATGTATTTTGTAAATTGATAGAATAAATTAGTCCAGACATACATATTGAAAAACCCAGATTGTTCCTAGTCTGCCAATTAGCTCTAAAGAAACTGTCAAAATGTCATTAGAGTTTCTCAATGTTTATGCATTATGCTTTGTAAATATATCACAATACAAGTACTATAAAAAGCTTTGGTCCTCCAAGTGTTAGGAATTCAAAGAAGCATAGGTGGTCTGACTTTTCTTTCTTTTTTCTCCTCCTTTCCTTTCTTTCTCTGTGTTTAACAAGGGTCTCTTTTTCATTCTTCTGCAGACTGTCAATGTAGAAGTCTTCTCCTCAGTTCTCATCACCTAAAAGAGGCTTCATTGAGCATCCTGCCTCATTGACTTCATTTTTTTCCTCATCTCATTTTGAAACCTATTGACTGTTTCTTAATTTCTCTCTCCATAAGTTATTGTCTTTACAAGTGAATGCCTTAATTTATTCCCCATCTCATGTCTATACACTACTGCTTTCTGTGATTTATGGCATATGTGGTCTTCTATTGTTTAACTCCATAAAGGTACTTTGGATTAAAATTCTGTGGAAGAAGCTATACTCCCACATGGCTAATGAAGTCAGAATGCAGTACTGACTCCTCAGCGTCTTGAAAATACAGATACAAGTCTACAGACATAGTCAAAAGCGGAATCTCTAAAACATTCTAATTAGAGTTTATGAACCTATCACATTGTCACTGAAATTTCTGCCTATTTAAAAACAGCAAAATAATAACAACAAAAAGTTGTTGAAATTCTCTAAACTACAACAAAGCAAATAATAACTAGGAAATATAATTCTTATTCTTTGGGAATCTGGGGATTTCAGAACATCTGTGGACCTGATAGTCAAGCTTTGTAATAAGTATGTACGAAATTCAATCAGCTGAGGGATTTAGAACAAAACTTGATTAGGGAAGAGAATTTGAAAATTCAAAACAATCTCTTTTCTCTACATTTTTAGGTCCTACAAAGTGCAAAGCATTCTTTTTCTTCATATTAACATTGATGGAAAATAACATTGTTCCGTAACTTACAGAACGGGGACCCAGAAGGACCTACTACTTTTTGGTATAGTTTATTATTATTAATTCCTTCTCCCCTGCACATACTCATACAATTTATACAACTAAAAATATCAGCACAGTGGAGATTTATCTTCTGCTGCTTCTAATGTAAACCTGCTTGTAGTTCATCACCTGTCATTTACTCAGCAAAAATATAATTATGACGCTCTAATTTATATGTCAAAAAGGTTCACAACTCCATTTGAAAGGATGAGAACTAAAGGTGGAAAAATGCTATTTGCATATTAGAGATGCTGCATGACTTTATGAAAAGCTAAAAACACATAAAGACAAAATGCATAAATTAAGACAGCATTGTATAATACTTATGTCTCTATACTCATCTTCTAGGCTAAATCTGTATATGTATCTTGAAGTCCCCCGAATTGAAACAATCACCTAATGCTTAATGCATCTGTGAAGGTAAGGTTGCTAACTCTCAAAAATCAAGGGATATTATACATTCAGGTAAACAGGGATCCATACTTGCATTTTTTTTACTTGAATTTTGTGTTTTGGATATTGGATATTGGATATTGGATATTGGATATAGGATATAGGATATTGGATTGGATGTTATATATAGGATATGACTCATTGTCATATCCTAGAACTCAGTAGTCCTATAAATGCATGACTGAACTGCAGACTCAGAAAGAGGAGGTAACATACAAATGTATCTATATTTACAGCGTAGCATACAACATAAATTCTTTACAGGTACATAACGGTCTTTGTGCTGCAGAGGACAATTTTGCACACCACTGCTTTGACCAGCAGTCTGACCCATATTGTATTAAAGCTGTTAATTGCTCTGTAGAGTCATGCAGCATGGTACAGATCACACTAATGCTGACGTGTTTCAGCACTGTCTGAGATTAAATGTACAGGTAATTTTGAAAATATCTGTGGGTCCTATCTATGGGTCCTTCCTTCCCAACAAATATCACAAAATTTACCAAAATAGATTAACAATAGATTAACTATGTTTTGTTACTAACCTTGGGGTTTATTCTGTTTGTTTGTTTGTTTGTTTGTTTTGCTTTGTTTTGTTTTTCCAACTAAAGAAGGAGACAGAATTCAGGTCAGATATTTTAGATATCCGAAACATATCAAAGCCAATCCTTCGCTAAATTATAAGAGAGGATAATTTAGAGCAAGTGACCCTACAGCAGTGTGTCGGAATTACCAGGCAGATTATTATAGCAGGATATGAAAGGTATGGGGACCAGGGCTGCATCGGATATAAGAAAATGAAGCTTGCATTCCTGAAGACAGACAAAGGAAAAGGGTCCTTCAGCAGCATATAGTAATTATATCCCTGTGATGCATCTTGGGGTGATTTTTTCACTTGGAGGACTGAAGATATTCATCTGGATCATACTGAAGATATTCATCTGGATCTTCCTGTCAAGGTTTGATGTGTTTTTTCACATCAAAATCTCTATGGTCACTGTCCTATATCAGGGGAACCCTTTCCGCCATCACGTGCAACAGGCCTTCAGTACTCCAAGAATTCTGGTCAACTCATGCTTATGGGCATGATCATAGTGTGATTTGTCAGATGGTTTTATTTAACTTTTTATGGAGCAGGAAGTAAACAACAGTGTGTGTTTGAAATATAGCATGGTAGCACTAATCAAAGCATTAGAGTTGAAACCATGATTCAAGGAAGTTATCTTCTGCGTAGCAACTGATGAGTTTACAAAACTCTACGGACAGAGCTGTTTCCTTCTTTACCTGGAGGACGTGCAAAATCACCATATGCAATGCTTTGTGCTTGCACTGTTCACTACAGGTACCTACGAAGAATGGCAGTCCTGCCACCCCCATAGCATCTTTTCCTCTGCTACAGAAAACAGCTGTTTGTTCATTGTTTATTGTCAAAGATGCACAGCTTTTCCCTGTTTGTCTTCCTGAGGCCATAAGCAGTGTGGACAAGGAGGATTTTATTCTGTTAATCAGTGTTTTGACAAGAGGTAGGAGTTGGAGGAAGACATATCTAGACAATCTCTAACTGTTTCTCTCTAGTATGCGAACTTTGAAAGGAGAGGGTGTTGCTGAGGAGGTGAAGAGACAAAAGAGACAAAATTGTTTAAACATGGAGTTGAAAGCTTTCAGTCTATCTATGAAGTTGTAGGTAAACTTATACACATAAGTACCACACTAGCTGATAACCAAGATAATAACCATAATGAGCTGTACAATCCTTATAGCAAACTCTTCCAGACTGCTCCCATATTTTGTGTTTCTGTGCATATCATGGGGGAGGCTTTCAGTAAACAGAACAAGGTTGCCTTAATCTAACATAACCAGCATCCACAGACCACTGAAGGTACTTGAGCTTCTTGCTACTTCCTAATAAACTCAGAGGAGAAGAAAAACAAAGCAGATACATAATGCTGTTTACAATGATATTACGTTCACACCTGCTGTCATGTTTTTTGGCAGTACAGTCCATTTTCAACTGCCTTCTGCCTATGAAAGAAGTTGCTCTCACTGGAAACAGGCCTGTTTCCAGAATAGTTCATCCATTACCTGTAGTGCTGGTCCACAACCTTCAAAACAATAGTCCATGGAGTGCTCCATCCAATTTTCTTTATTAATCCCAATTCTTTCAGAAGCATCACTCTGTTCAAAACTGAACTTTGCTCACTCATCACTGGAGTCAATCACAGTGGCAATGGATGTATCCAAGCACTCCCAACTGCCCTAAAAAAAAAAATAAATAAATAAAAAAATAATAATAATAAAAATAATAATAATAATAATAATAAAACAGTACATACCAGCATCCAGCATCATTTATTTCTCTGTAATGTTACCCCTTCTTAAAAGTATTATCTGTCTTCATAGTATTATCTGTCTTATACCAGTCTATAAACAAGTCTATAAACAAGTACTAAAAGTAGCTGAAGTTCCTGTTTTGATATATACATATATGCCTTGAAAGGAAATTAGATGTTTGTGCCTCAGAAGCAGTCACAGAATTACTGATATGCTTGAAGGTTGCATGTGTGGTAAGTCAGGAATCAAGGGAATTTAACTGGAGAGCATGGAAATAAAGAAACAAAAGAAACATATTATTGAAAAACATTGTCTTTCATCATAGCATACAATCTAAAACAGTAGCTTTAATATAATTAAAAATTCTTTTAGAATGACAGAATGAAATTCTGTGATTCTGTGATTCTTCTCACAGGTAACCAGTGATAGGACTAGAGGGAATGGCCTCAAGTTGCACTAGGGGGGTTCAGGTTGGAAATGAGGAGACATTTATTCTCAGCAAGAGCAGTCAGGCACTGGGGCGGGTTGCCCAGGGAGGTGGTGGAGTCACCGTCCCTGGGGGTGTTGGAGGAAAGGTTGGGCCTGGTGCTTAGGGACATGGTTTAGTGGTGACATTGGTGGTAGGGTGATGGTTGGACCAGATGATCTTGGAGGTGTTTTCCAACCTATATTATTCTGTTTTTATTTTTTTTTTTATTCTGACCTCTGCCTTCTGTAGTAAATCTGGAGATGACACCTCATATTCTCTCTCTCAGAAAACTTTCAGCTGTCTGGAAGAGTAAATGTAGTCCTGGTGGTCCAGTCAAGAAAACCTTTTCTAATGCATGCATGGAGTGGAGAGAACCGTGGCCACCACCTCACTGGATCCTGGCAGAGTGCTTTGGATATTATTCTTCTCTCTAATAATTTGTCAATATCTAACAAAAGCATTTTAGTATCCATTCTGTCTTTGCACTGACAATTTAGTCTTAAACCAGGATAAAAGATCAGCTCACCCACCATTCAGATAAACTCTATGGGAAAATCATGCAAAAGGACATATTATGTTTCCTTAACATGATATCCCACTAGCTCACAGACTTGATGAGAGTCTGCAATGGAGCAGACCAGGGTCATATTTACATTTTTTTTTATTTTTGCTTGAAAGACCATATTCACTATGTAAGAAATTTCAGAACATCATCATACAAAATTAGAGATGGTGTAGAGATGATGGAAAGGATCTGTCAGCTTGTGATGGAGCTAGGAATAAGTGAAAAGTTGACCAGTTATATGTAATCCCTGGTCAAGGTTTATTATCTGGTGTGAAAAAATTACTTTTGATTTATAAAGATGTTCAGATTCATGATACCCACTGGCCGGTCTAAAATATTTCACTCTTAACCTGAGTCATTAGATACATTTGTGAATGTCTATGTTTTGCAATTAACTGCAAAACATCAAGCAGTTTATTTAAAAACACTGGGTTCTGTGAATAGTCTTTATAATTATTACAACATCTGGAAAAAATAAAAAACATTGAAACTTAAATCAGTGCATGTTTTCCCTAGGTAGGGATGGAATATTTAACTCCTTATAACACTATCTCACCTTATTAATGTCCTGTCATTTATAAGACCTGCTGATATCCAATAAAATGTTGGTAAAGGTAGAAATATGAGCACAAGTGCAAATAAATAAAAGATTTAATAATACTATAAATAATTGCATACTTTGAAACTTGAGCAGACAACAGAAAAACAAAACAAATCATAAATACGTCATTACTTATATTGGAAGGTGATGGGGAATCCTCACTTCAAGTTGCATACAAGAGAAACACAGACAAAAAATAACTATAATCCAGGTATTTTTGTATGTCCCAGATTTAAAATCAGGCTTCTGTTCCAGATATTGTTTATGACCTTTTATTAGAATTAGATGAAATGCATGCTTTTAGGACTATGAAATATAAGTCTGGATTACTATATCTTGAAATGGTTCTGTGTTCAATTAGAGGCAAGTATCCCCCAAGCTTTTCTACCTGTTCAACTACAGTTTTCTATACCTCTATTTGTAGTGGCTTAAGAGGCATGGGAATATCCACATATCACATGCAATTTTCTTAGTCTTTGTGGTGGTTTTACCGTGCTGGGTAGCTGAACACCACAACCGCTCTCTCACTCCCCCTCCTTAGATGAGACCCAGTACAGCCTTTGAATGTTATTCTTAACAAGATGGGAGAATTTAACATACATGTTAAATGTATGAGTAAACATACATGTTAAATGTTCTTGAGTAAATTCCTTTTTCAATGTGATATCAAGCAGAAAGTGAAGTCGTTTGCTACACAGTTTCTCTCTACAGTTTTCCATGTAACTGTTTTAGTTTTTCTAAATCATAATGGACTGAAGCAATTGGACTGGAATATGCATATATGTTTTTCCATAGGTGTAATTGTGTCGATTGTCTTGGGAAGGCTCCAGGTAAACAAATGAGAACAAGTAAGAAATGTCCATTGTTAAATGAGGTATGACTTTGAAATCCCTCAGGCTATTAAAGTGTACCTGTTTGTATGAATATAAAATATAAAATCATAGGTATTTACAAAATTATTAAAGTGCCACAGATGTAAAAGTATTTATATACAATAAAAAAAACTCTGAGAAGTATCTCACAGTAAAGTCACTGTGGTTGTTTGTTTTTGTCAAAAATATATATTCATCATCATGTTTATTATTTTGAAACAGCTTTGAATTTAAGTTGTAACTCCTTGATCTTGAATATCTTCCTTTTAAATATATGTCAGGATGTATACTCTTTTCTAAGAAGTTCAATAGAAAAGACATGTACAGGAATGAAACCTGAACTGCTAGGTCAAAGGCAACACAAGACAAATAGACATTAAAAGTTATGTCATAATAATCTTAATTCAAGTGGTTAGTAGAAAAAGTACTGTAAGTCTATGAACACTACATGTCTAGATGTGAACATTTCTCTGGCATGCCCTCTCAGCATCTGACAATCTCCAGTACAGCATCATACAATCCTGCAGGCTGGAAGAGGCCTCCAAAAGTTATCAGCCCCAATCTGCTGCTCAACACAGTGGACTTCTTAGGTCAAGTTTTTATCTTCAAAGATGGAGATTCCATAGCCTAAGTCCTTGATGGAATATTTAACCACCCTCTTTTTTTTTATTAAAAAAAAAATAATAATAATAATAAAAAAATGAATTTGCCCATTTTCCAACTTTCCAACTTGAGTCCATTCTCTCCTACATAACATTGTCTGCCCCTGAGAAGAGTCTGCCTCCTTTTCTGCATCCTTCTATTAGGCAGCTAGCTGCATATTGTCTAGCATTGCCTAGAAGACTGGCAGACAAAACGTAGTTAACTAGGAACCTACCTATATGCTGCTCAGGAGAATGGACATGGATATTAATTCTAAATTAGGTGATAAATCAGGAAGTCAATCTCATTATTCAGTATATGTTACATTTAAAGTAAATATAGCATGTTATAGTTTCATTCAGGCAATACTTAGCTCTTTTTAAAAGACCTACATAGGTCAAATAATCTGTTTAAATGATGAAGAAAAAGGGGTGGGGATGAGGGTAGAAATCGGTATAAGACTTAAGTTCTGTTCTGCCTAAAACTGTTCTGCCTAAAATATCTAAACCATGCTGTAACTGATGCAACAAGTCATTAACTGCTTCACAACTGTTGAAATTGCAGAATACACAACTCAAATTGAAATATCTGATACCATAAATATTTTGAGTTATAGGCTGATAAAAATAAAGAGTGATGGCTATGGTTATCCAACAAACCTTCCACAAATGTATTTACATTAGAACTAAAATGATTTAAAAATGACGAAGTGCCACATTTTAATTTAATGATATACACATGTCAGGAGATTTTTATTGAATATATCACATCTACTAGCCTTGGCACTATATTTCATATGAAATAAGAAATGGGTGACAAATTAAATCAAAGTCACAAAAGAATCAATGGCTAATTTCATGAAAATAAGGATGTGTTTTAGTCATTATGGTTGTCAAGATTCTTCTTTATATTCTGGAAAGAGACAGGCTTCTAGAACGATGAGGAAAGTTTGGAAGCATTCATCACAATGCTCAGTTATTTCAGTTCCCATTTTCAGGGTCCAAAATGTTAAGAGGTGAAGAAAACATCCTTGGTTAAACTTTTAGATATTAAAATACGCTGGAAGATTTGCCCTCTAAGGGCCATCAAAAATTTTCCTATCTTCAGTCAGTTTTCCAATGTCACACTTTGAAACCCAAATCATGGAAAATGTTTTGTTGATATAAAGGCATAGAAACATGTATAGAAAGTATGTTGGGTCAAGGAAAAAGTCTTCTATTTTTTTTTCCCCAACAATAAAATATTACCTTTTTAATAATGTATGAAGCATTAATCTACCTAAAGCAGATGAGGCATAACATGGTTAATGGACCAAAACTGACAGCTAACAGACTAGTGTTTCTCAACTTATATTAATATGCAAATACATCTCAGAGAGAGATTTTCACTTGTAAAATTTAATCTACCAAGGAATTAGTGAATAGGATATGGGAGAGAGGAAAAAAATGTAATAAATAAATAAACAGCAGTGTGGAAGGACACAGATCTTTTAAAAACAAAGGTATTTGGAAAAGCATCTCCTAAATGTCAAAGAAAAGACCCATCTTCAGTCTAATCTGGTCTCACATTATTTAAGAGCTCTAAATTAATTATTATGCAAAATCATTCAAATCAAAATTATTATGCAAAAACAATATATTTGAACGAATATGCAAAATCATTCAAATACAAGCAGAGGTTTAAATGTAAGGATGTTAACTAGTACCTTAAGAATAACAGAGGAATACCTGGAATGAGTTTAACAAATGTCAGTTTAGACTGTTTTCTATTAGGAAGGGGGAGCTGTGGTCAAGAAACTTTTTGATTCTTCTTGCTAAGCCTGTTTTACCGTGCTGGGCAGCTAAACCCCACAACCGCTCTCTCACTCCCCCTCTTTTTAGATGAGGAGAGGGAGAAGTAAAGCAAAGAACAACTCACGGGTTGAGATAAGGATAATTTAATTAAAGGGAAATAATAATAATAATTAAATAAAGATTATTATGAACTAAACAATTTAACTAAAGGGAAATAAAAAGGGAAAGGGGAAAAGGGAGGGGGAAAGGGGAAAAGGGAGGGGGAAAGGGAAAATAAAAAGAAGGGAGGAAAACAAACAAATAAAATAAATGAAGACTATGTGGAAGTGCAGAGGAAAGAAATTACTCTCTACTTCCCACAAATGAGCAATGATTGACCACATCCTTGAAGTAGGGCCTCAACGCACGTAGCCGGTGTTCAGGAGGAGGACTGATGTTTTCACAACAAGAGCCCACCCCTCCCCTCTTCTTCCTGTTTCCACCTTTTATTGCTGAGTGTGACATCACATGATATGGAATATCCCTTTGGTTGGTTTAGATCAGCTGCCCTAGTGATGTTTCTCTTCTCACTTTTTGCCCACCCCCTAGGAGGGTTAGAGAAAGGCCCAATGCTGTGCCACTGCTGCTCAGCAGTAGACACAACACTGCTGTGATAACACTGCTGTTCCAGCTACAACTGCAGAGTACAGCTCTGTATGGAATGCTGTAGGGAAAGTTAACATTCCAGCTAAAGTTAACATTCAGTACAGGCTGAAATTAGATATGCTAAAAGCGTATTCAAAAAATTTGCATCTCATCTAAGAAAAGCCATTAAGTAGAAACCTTTCTTCTAAGGATCTTGGTATTGCAAGAAATCTATTAAGTATTCAAAACATCAGAGGTCTAAGGTTCTTTAATCACTTTCTAATACTATAAGGTTTTATCTTTCATTTGTAAGATTCCTTTAGTGGGCCTGTAAACCTTTTTTTATACATCATTAGTATAATTGTTTATATTCCTAGAGGTTATTATAAGTAAACCAAATATATTAATTAATTTATTTATTTATTTATTTATTTAGAGGGGGATACAGAAAGAGAACATAAACATTCAAAATACACACAGTCCTAATGCAACAGGCAAGAACAACACTCCTATTTCCTTCTATGAGGCCATGATGTATGAAAAGACTTTCCTTAATTTTATTTATTTTTTCTCAAGTTTGACATATTTTGATAGAAAAAATACTAATATGTAGCAAATTGCTAAGTAATTAACTGTATTAAAGTAGTATAAGCATTAATTCTGAGTTATGTGCAAGCACTTGCTCTGCTACTGCTATCAGATCAAAGATTTTATAAGATTTACAAAGATTTTACAGTTGTTGTTAACCATAAGATAAAGAAGATTTAGACATATTTCTTATTTGTTAAAATAGCAAAAGAGCTTGTTTAAAGAGACAAGTAATTCAGTAGGTTTGAGAGATATTCTGAACCTAATTATGATGCTCTAGTCAATCCTTTGTCACTATTTCAATTTCTTTCAATCACCTGCCAGCAATTCTAGCAATAAATAAAGTTAATAATTGTAATAGGTATGAAAAAAATAAATAAAAATAAATAAATAAATAAAAATACAAAATCTGGTTATATTGATACTTTGGTGTTAAACCTAATACCACAAAGAACACTTAGAAGGTAGTAACTAAAAGTTGGGTGGATATAGAGATCCCACCTATCAAATCACAGAATCACAGAATTTCTAGGTTGGAAGAGACCCCAGATCATCGAGTCCAACCTCTGACCTAACGCTAACAGTCCCCACTAAACCATATCCCTAAGCTCTACATCTAAACGTCTTTTAAAGACTTCCAGGGATGGTGACTCCACCACTTCCCTGGGCAGCCGGTTCCAGTGTCTAACAACCCTTTCTGTAAAGAAGTCCTTCCTAACATCTAACCTAGAACTTCCTTTGTGCAACTTTAGCCCATTCCCCCTCGTCCTGTCACCAGGCACGTGGGAGAATAGACCAACCCCCACCTCGCTACAGCCTCCTTTAAGGTATCTGTAGATAGCAATAAGGTCATCCCTGAGTCTCCTTTTCTCCAGGCTGAACAAGCCCAGCTACGTCAGCCGCTCCACGTAGGACTTGTTCTCCAGGTCCCTCACCAGCTTCGTCGCCCTTCTCTGCACCCGCTCAAGCACCTCGATGTCCTTCTTGTAGCGAGGGGCCCAAAACTGAACACAGTACTTGAGGTGCGGCCTCACCAGAGCTGAGTACAGGGGGACGATCACCTCCCTAGCCCTGCTGGTCACACTGTTTCTTATGCAAGTCAGGATGCTGTTGGCCTTCTTGGCCACCTGAGCACACTGCTGGCTCACATTCAGCCGACTATCCACCATCACTCCCAGGTCCTTCTCTGCCTGGCAGCTCTCCAACCACTCATCTCCCAGCCTGTAGCTCTGCTTGGGGTTATTGCACCCCAGGTGCAGGACCCAGCACTTGGCCTTGTTGAACTTCATGCAGTTGACCTCAGCCCATCGGTCCATCCTATCCAGATCCTCCTGCAGAGCCTTCCTACCCTTGAGCAGATCGACGCACATGCATAGCTTAGTGTCATCTGCAAAATTACTGAGGGTGCACTCAATGCCCTCATCCAGATCATTGATTTTATTAATATTAAAGAGAATTAAATTAATATTTTATTGATATTAAAGAGGACTGGCCCCAGCACTGAGCCCTGGGGGACGCCACTAGTGACTGGCCTCCAACTGCACTTGACTCCATTTACCATGACTCTTTGGGCCCGGCTATCCAGCCAGTTTCTAACCCAACAAAGCATACGCCAGTCTAAGCCACGAGTAGACAGTTTCTTGAGGAGAATGTTGTGGGAAATGGTGTCAAAAGCCTTTCTGAAATCAAGGTAGACCACATCCACAGCCTTTCCCTCATCCACCAAGCACATCACTTTGTTGTAGAAGGAGATCAGGTTCGTCAAGCAGGATCTGCCTTTCATAAACCCATGCTGACTGGGCCTGATCACCTGCTTGCCCTGCAAGTGCCGTGTGATGACACTCAAGATCATCTGCTCCATGAGCTTCCCTGGTACTGAGGTCAAACTTACAGGTCTATAGTTTCCCGGGTCTGCCCTCCAGCCCTTCTTGTAGATGGGCGTCACATTTGCTAGCCGTCAATTGACTAGGACCTCCCCCGATAGCCAGGACTGTTGATAAATGATGGATAGTGGGCTTGGCCAGCTCCTCTGCCAGTTCTCTCAGTACCCTTGGGTGGATGCCATCCGGCCCCATCGATTTGTGCACATCCAAGTGCCATAGCAGGTCACCAACCAGTTCTTCGTGGATAGTGAGGGCCACATCCTGCTCTCCATCCCCTTCCACCAGCTCAGGGTACTGGGTATCCAGAGAACAACCGGTATTGCCGCTAAAGACTGAGGCAAAGAAGGCATTGAGCACCTCCGCCTTTTCCTCATCTCTTGTAACTAAGTTTCCCCCCGCATCCAGTAAAGGATGGAGATTTTCCTTAGTCCTCCTTTTTGTGTTGATGTATTTATAAAAACATTTTTTTGTTATCTTTAACGGCAGTAGCCAGATTGAGTTCCAGATGAGCTTTGGCCTTCCTAATTTTGTCCCTGCACTGCCTCGCTACATCCTTAAAGTCCTCCCTAGTGGCCTGCCCACTTTTCCAAAGATTATAAACCCTCTTTTTTCTCCTAAGCTCAAGCCACAATTCTCTGTTGAGCCAGGCTGGTCTTCTTCCCCGCCAGCTCGTCTTTGAGCACATGGGGACAGACTGCTCCTGCGCCATTAAGATTTCCCTCTTGAAGAGCGCCCAGCCTTCCTGGACCCCTCTGACCTTCAGAACTGCCTCCCAAGTAACTCCACTAACTAGTGTCCTGAGCAGCTCAAAGTCAGCCCTCTGAAAGTCCAATACAGCGGTTTTACTGTTCCCCTTCCTGGCCTCGCCAAAAATAATGAACTCCACCATTGCATGGTCACTCTGCCCCAGACAGCTCCCGACAATCACATCCTCCACCAGTCCTTCTCTGTTTGTGAAGAGAAGGTCTAGCGGGGCACCACCCCTGGTAGGTTCAGATGTAGCTGTAAAGAGGACAGACATTCTCTTTAAGACAGAAAGAAAAGTACTGAATTATAGATACTACTCAGCCTCCATTGTGGGGGAGAAAAAAAAAAAGAATTAAAAAAAAAAAAGGAGGAACAAATAAATGGTGACTTGAATTTTATACTGCCGGCAGGCAATCGAGTTTCCTGAAGATGCCAACACCTAACTGGTGGTTTGTAAAAGTTCTTTAAACTGCTCCTTGATGTCCCGGTTGCCTTGCAAAGCTAAGTAGGAGTGATTGGCCTGTCAAAGCAAGGTCTCTGAGGATTTTTCGGTTTAAGCTAGAGATGTGGTATTCTGGAGTTGCAGTTAAGATAAGGATGCTGGCTAAAATTTCTTAAGTTATTTATTAATTATTATTATTATTATTATTATTATTATTATTATATGACTACTTTATACAAGAAGATAAATGTATTTGTAGATTCCACTACCTTTAGGTAGTGCTTTAAGTCTTTCAGAGGTTATTTTCTGCTTTTTTAACTTCTAAGTAAGGCTACCATCAACAGTGAAAGTTATACAGAAGCTACATGAAGATATCTCTGATGGATTTTCTGATAGAAAGCATAGGTAGAATTGACACAGCTGAAAGGTAATCAGGATGTATGGGAAGCTCTTCTCCACTTTAATAACAATAAATGCAGAGGGGAACATAGCATTTACTTGAAAAGGTATTTCTCAGTTCTGGGGCCCTGGGCTCCTTTCCTGAAAGTAGTTTAGTGGGTCTATTTTGTGAAGGCTATTTATTTCCCAGTATAAATAGTGTACACCTATCACAGCTTTTAGTTAATGTTTTCTCTTCTTTACAATTCTTGTATCTGTTAACTCTTTTTTATTTATTAATTATTCATTAAAACATTTGCACCTCTTCAAACATGTTAATGAAGTTAATTAATAATTCAGGGCTAGAAATGGACCCCTGTAAAGGGGGTATGTGATGGACATCTGCCATCATTTTGAGGCTTTATTTTTTTAACTTTCTCTGCAACTTCAGCCAGAATGATCAATATATTAGTATTAAGTATATTAGTATTAAGGACAATGGTTATTATTTTAATTTAAACAGAAAGGATTTCTGCCTTCATTCAGTAAAGACATTAATCTCACTTAATGTTGTTTGTTATCTCAAGTGATGCCTTTCCAGTGAAAGAGGAAAGGTTTACTTCCTCTACAAAAAGTACTGCTAAGTCCTGCTCCTGTACACTCTGTACATCCCTGTCCAGGAAAGACAGGAACAGAAGGTCAGAGAGAAAAGTCCATCTAGACAGAGCAAAATAAAATAACGTGGCTTGTTTAGCTAATGAAGAAGATGAAAATGGATTACAAGGGTAAAGCTCAGGTGAGATCTCGGCCTTATAACTAAAGATCAGTGTGACTACAAGAACAAATATTTCAGTAGTAAATGAACTAACATTGGCAGTTGAAAAAAAAATTTGGATTACTTCAAAAACTTGTCAATGAAATAGACTGAGATATACTAGCTTTATTTATTTTTTTATTTATTTATATTTATAACTCCAGGAAACTAGGACTGACTCCAGAGAGACCTTTTAGTCCATGTTATTTGTGTCTCTGTGTTTAGGTTTAATTCTACTGACAATAACAAATGATCTTGTAAAGGGAGTACTGAATTGAAGCAAATGCATTTTTCCGTAACATAGGAGAGTATTTTGACTGTAACACTGCTATGAAGTTACACTATTCTTCCTCTTTCCAGTACCTTTTATTGGATCCTGTCAGAAGTTTGGCTAAGTCTGACATGTAGAGCTACCTTCATTTTAATTCTTGTACAATCAGATGGCAACAAGAATGCTATCAATTTATGTCAATTTTAATGTCTTAGTGACCAGTGGTGATAATACATTGTTAATGCCCACAAAACAGTACTTTCTTGCCTAACAAAACCAATGAAGATCTTGCTATTGTCTCTTTTCTGTGCATGGACTCTGATAATTAATGAAGAACTTTAATCTTTTCTTTATTAGACTTTGCAGTTCTCATGGTAAAAGTAGATATTTAATTTGTTTAGATACCTCTAATTTAGACATTTCTAATTCACTGGGACGATTAGTGGAGGGAGCGGGAGTACAGGTGGTGTTTTTGCCTCTCCCTACAGTGGCAGAGAGGGGTACAGAGAGGACACGGAAAGCCCACCTGATAAACACGTGGCTCAGAGGCTGGTGCCAGCACAGAAATTTTGTGTTCTTTTGACCATGGGGCGCTTTACTCGGCACCCAGCCTGGTGGCCACAGATGGGTCCCTATGTCTAAGAGGAAAACGGATCCTGGGTCAGGAGCTGGCGGGGCTCATTGACAGAGCTTTAAACTAGGTAAGAAGGGGGATGGGGCTGAAACAAGGCTTGTTGGAGGTGTGCCAGGGGGAACAATGGCAAGGCCAGGGGATAAGGCAATGGCCCAGCTGAAGTGCATCTACACTAATGCACGCAGCATGGGTAACAAACAGGAGGAGCTGGAAGCCATTGTGCAGCAGGCAGGCTACGACTTGGTTGCAATCATGGAGATGTGGTGAGACCACTCTCGTGACTGGAGTGCTGCAATGGCTGGCTATAAGCTCTTCAGAAGGGACAGGCAGCACAGAAGGGGTGGTGGTGTGGCTCTCTATATTAGAGAGTCTTTCGAGGTTGTGGAACTCGAGGCTGGGAATGACCAGGTTGAGTCCCTTTGGGTTAGGATCAGCAGGAAGGCCAACAAGGCAAGCATCCTGGTTGGGGTCTGTTATAGACCGCCGAACCAGGATGAGACTGATGAGGAGTTCTACAAGCAGCTGACAGAAGTTGCGAAATCATCAGCGCGAATTCTCATGGGGGACTTCAACTTCCCTGACATATACTGGAAATACAACACAGCCCAGAGAAAGCAGTCTAGGAGGTTTCTGGAGAGCGTGGAAGATAGCTTCCTGACTCAGCTGGTTAGTGAACCTACCAGGGGTGGTGCCCCACTAGACCTTCTCTTCACAAACAGAGAAGGACTGGTGGAGGATGTGATTGTTGGGAGCTGTCTTGGGCAGAGTGACCACGAAATGGTGGAGTTCTCTATTCTTGGAAAGGCCAGGAAGGGGACCAGTAAAAATGCTATATTGGACTTCTGGAGGGCTGACTTTGAGCTGCTCAGGACACTGGCCGACTCCCTTGGGAGGTGGTTCTGAAAGGCAGAGGAGTCCAAGAAGGCTGAGCACTCTTCAAGAAGGAAATCTCAATGACCACACAGGACCGGTCCATCCCCACATGCCCAAAGACGAGCTGGCATGGAAGAAAACTGGCCTGGCTCAACAGAGAATTGTGGCTTGAGCTTAGGAGAAAAAAGAGGGTTTACAATCTTTGGAAAAGAGGGTGGGCCACTTGGAAGGACTATAATGATGTTGCAAGGCTGTGCAGGGACAAAATTAGGAAGGCCAAAGCACATCTGGAGCTCAAACTGACTACTGCCATTAAAGATAAAAAAAAATGTTTTTATAAATACGTCAACACAAAAAGGAGGACTAAGGAGAATCTCCATCCTTTACTGGATGTGGGGCAGAACTTAGTTACAAAAGATGAGGAAAAGGCTGAGGTGCATAATGACTTCTTTGCCTCAGTCTTTGGTGGCAAGAGCATTTCTTATCTGGATACCCAGTACTCTGAGGTGGTGGAAGGGGATGGGGAACAGAATGTGGCCATCATAATCTACTAGGAAATTGTTGGCAACCTGCTATGGCGCTTGGATGTGCACAAGTCAATGGGGACAGATTGGATCCACCTGAGGATACTTAGAGAACTGGCGGAGGACCTGACCAAGCCACTCTCCAGCATTTTTCAGCAGTCCTGGCTATCGGGGGAGGTCCTAGTCAATTGACGGCTAGCAAATGTGACGCCCGTCTACAAGAAGGGCTGGAGGGTACACCCGGGAAACTATATGCCTGTCAGTTTGACCTCAGCACTAGGGAAGCTCATGGAGCAGATGATCTTGAGTGTCATCACACGGCACTTGCAGGGTAAGCAGGTGATCAGGCCCAGTCAGCATGGGTTTATGAAAGGCAGATCCTGCTTGACGAACCTGATCTCCTTCTATGACAAAGTGATGTGCTTGGGGGATGAGGGAAAGGCTGTGGATGTGGTCTACCTTGATTTCAGAAAGGCTTTTGACACCATTTCCCACAACATTCTCCTCAAGAAACTGTCTGCTCGTGGCTTAGACTGGCGTATGCTTCATTGGGTTGGAAACTGGTTGCATAGCTGGGCCCAAAGAGTTGTGGTGAATGGAGTCAAAGCCAGTTGGAGGCTGATCACTAGTGGTGTCCCCCAGGGCTCAGTACTGGTGCTGGTCCTCTTTAATATATTTATTGATGATCTGGATGAGGGCATCAAGTGAACCCTCAGTAATTTTGCAGATGACACCAAGTTAAATGCGTATGTCGATCTGCTCGAGGGTAGGAAGGTTCTGCAGGAGGATCTGGATAGGCTGCACCGATGGGCTGAGGTCAACTGTATGAAGTTTAACAAGGCCAAGTGCCGGGTCCTCCACCTGGGGCGCAATAACCCCAAGCAGAGCTACAGGCTGGGAGATGAGTGGTTGGAAAGCTGTCTGGTGGGCAAGGACCTGGGAGTATTGGTTGGTAGTTGGCTGAATATGAGACAGCAGTGTTCTCGGGTGGCCAAGAAGGCCAACAGCATCCTGACTTGCATAAGAAGCAGTGTGCCCAGAAGGTCTAGGGAAGTGATTGTCCCCCTGTACTCAGCTCTGGTGAGGCCAAACCTTGAGTACTGTGTTCAGTTTTGGGCCCCTCGCTACAAGAAGGACATCGAGGTGCTCAGGTGAGTCCAGAGACGGGTTACGAAGCTGGTGAGGGGTCTGGAGAAAAAGTCTTATGAGGAGCGGCTGAGGGACCTGGGCTTGTTCAGCCTGGAGAAGAGGAGGATCAGGGGCGACCTTATCGCTCTCCATCTTAAAGGAGGCTGTAGCGAGGTGGAGGTTGGTTGGTCTATTCTCCCATGTGCCTGGTGACAGGACAAGGGGGAATGGGCTTAAGTTGCACCAGGGTGTTTTAGTTTGGATATTAGGAAGAACTTCTTTACAGGGGGGGTTGTTATGCATTTGAATGGGCTGCCCAGGGATGTGGTGGAGTCACCATCCCTGGAAATCTTTAAAAGACGTTTAGATGTAGATCTTAGTGGCATGGTTTAGTGTGGGATTTGTTAGTGTTAGGTCAGAGGTTGGATTTGATGATCTTGAGATCTCTTCCAACCTAGAAATTCTGTGATTCCTTGATTCTGTGATTATTAAAGATACTTGATTGGAAAATGCTCATTTCAAAAGCTGTTGGAAAGTGAAGATTAATAGCTACACATATGTAACTGCAGTGTAATAAAAGACATATCTTCAAGATAGTGTACTAAAATAAAAAAAAAAAAGAGAGAGAGAGAAAAGAAAACAACAACAACAAAACTCTTCCTGTCCCCACAAATTTTGTAATCTGGGATTGAAAGAAAATGTAACCAGTAAATGCTATGAAAAGAACAGAAAATCAAAGGCAGAAACCATATAGAAATATTTTGATGCATAAATTGACCACAGACACAGATTTGTATAGCATGTAATCTGAAAATCTTGAGTTTGAGGAGTTTGCAAAAAATGGCCACATTTCTAAAAATGTTTCCTTAAGTGTATATTTACTGTAGTCTGTAAATCACATGATAAAATAATAACCCTTGTGCGCGGTCCTCGCAACTGAAGTTCTGTGGTAAGTACAAAAAATCATAGAACAGAGGTATCAAAAATGAGATTTCTGTTTGTACCTTTAATCTTCTGAAGTTGCAATTCTTAATGTAAATATAAAGAAGGGAATTTATTCTTATTCATTACTTTAATCATAATAAAGAAATACAATAATTTAATGAATATGTATTTGTTCAGGTTAGCAAAAAATATGATAATTATTTGAAGATAGTAATTAAATTAAAAATGAAAGTGTTTGGTAATGCATTATTACATTTTATGGCCATATATTTATTCCATATAATTCAAACAGTTTCATTGCACTCCATGAAGTAGAAAAAAAAAAAAAACAACAACAACAAAAAAAAAACTATTATGTAGGCACTAATTTTAAGATAGAGTCAGGTGCAGAAAATCAGTTTATCTAAATAAAAGACAAATTTGCTTGTGTTTTATAAGCTTACAGTAAAGACAGACTGATTAGACATCTTAATTGAGGAACATTTGACAGCAAAAATGTTATTTTACACAGCCACAAATTCAAACTCACCCTGAATTTCAGTCTCTCTCTCTACACTACAGCTGGATAGCTGGTTATTAAACCTGGAGAGTATTGAATCAGTGCTAGCATGTTAAATAAACAAACTGATCAAATTGTAGCTTCATAAGGTGATTGTTCTTGTCCTGTGTCCCAGAACAAGATCTCCAGTGTGTCTCAAGGGTAGCTGACTGATAGCAGAAGAAATTGGTTGTTTGATGTGTCTTTGAACAGGCACTACAGATTTCCTGAGATTCCACCAAAGAGCAACATTGAGTCTATTTCTGTCTCACATGCATGGAAGTTGGAATTTCTCCCTTTGTGCATAAAGTCGTTGGGCTCCCGCAGCTTGTAACAGTTATGGTTCTAAAAGGAGAATAATTGTCCTAAGGTGGAGTGAATGCAGCACCTTGCTGTAGAAACGTACAGGATCTACAGCCTCTAACCACTCCAGATGAGGCAGAGGAGGAAAAAAGAATGCCAAACAACTTTCTGTAACTCCAGAAGATGGCATTAACACTATCTCCTACTGTGAGCTCTATCAGGAAAAACAGTGAAACTCGTGCCAGGCTTGGGATGGAAAAAAAAAAAAATCATTTAACTTTTCAATCTCAAGTTTTCAGTCTCAATTTTTCAGTGGGTCTGCTTATGGAAGAAGTGTAAATAACTGCAGAGTTTGTTGAAGGTCTAGAAAACATGACTTCTTGCTAGGCATTTTTGCTTCCTTAGGAAAAAATGTTGGTTTGGAAGGATCCACAAGCACACTGCCACTCTTACTCTAAATGTATTTCATGTATTAACTTGCATATTTTCCTGTAGCAGATCAAATAATCTGTTATTGCTTGGAGAAAAATAGAATTGCAGTTTTTCATTTCATTCATGCTCTACTTATTTGGCTTGTATTGAATTATTTCAGTTTAGATAGCCATCTTTTCACACACTCTCTTCAGTGGGAAAAGTCTACTTGAACCAAACAATGTGACCTGCTTTTTGTTATAATGGTATGGTTTCTGTACATCGCTAAATGTTTATCCTATTCCCATAGGTGTTGTACTGTGGCCACTGGCATAAAGGATAGTGGACGAAATGAGGATTTGCTTTGACCCTCTGCCCACTCCTGGTGTTCTTAAGAATCAGCTTTGTTATGAGAATAATAATATCAAGGCACTGGATAAAACAAGGATGTCACTGAAGAAACATGGCCTTTGTTGTGTGACACCATCACAGATGAGAATCTAGAAGTTACTTTATTTATTTATTTTTTCCAAGGAAGATATATTTTTGATGGTCCCATGAGACTTGTTTGAATAGAATAAAGTACATACATTAGACATAAATTATTTAGCTCTATAGTTGACATATAGTTGACATAACTGCATCTCACAGAGTACCCACACCTTTTTTTTGTTGTTGTTGTTTCATTGTTTGTTTTTTGCTGTTTTACTCTCTCTTAGAGGGAGAAGTTACCGACTTTAACTTTTCCTATTCTTTCCTTTTCCACAAGTGTGAAAGAACAGCTGCTGCCTGATATAATTATTTTAATTGTTTGCATGCTATAAAACTGTTAAAAGCAATTTTAATTTTAACAGTAAATAGGTTTTATTGCCAAGTTATGCTGTTGCTTATGGCTATAAGATGGCAACGGGTGGTTAAGAGTATATTTGATTCTGTATTATGTCTCCTGTATCCACTGTATAATCAATGAAGTGATATTATTTTGCCCTTAGGATATGAAAAAAAATGCTAATGGAAGCAATTAAAAGTTATGAATAATACTGACACTTCTTTATTATCTTTCAGGTATGTTCAGAGTTACCCAACACATTAAGTGGTAATGATGCAGTTACAGTTATTTTCCAGTTGACATGATTAGTTCTGTGGCCTAGCTACATTTATCTTGTGCTTTGAAGCCCTTCACACTAAGTTATTGGATTTGGGAAATAAAGTAAATAGATATATGAAATGACCTCATCCCTGATTTTTGAAAGACATGGGTAAGTGACACTTCCATGGTCTACAGCACTAGCCTAAGTAAGTAATGACAGTTATTCTGGATTTAAAGCTGGATTCCTTAGACTGAGGAGTTGGAAACCAGAATGATATTAAAAAATAATAATAATAAAAAAAATTATAGGGCTATGGACACAGAAATCTTGACATGGTGCATTACATCTGACCTTTGTTCTACATGCCTAAAACCACATTTAGAGCCACAAAATATGTCTGTACCTACATTTCAACACATTCAAGGAAGTGTTCCCAGATTTTGTAATGCTGATGTCTTCATCTGAGCTTATATTTTTCTATCTTCTAGGTCATTTCTGTTGTCTGAAGAAGGGGCACATAGTAAGACCCTTTTAGAAATGTAAACTCTAACCTCCAGAATCTAGTAATATCTGGACAGCAACCCTGAACAATCAAATACAAATCTGTGATATGTGAGCATAAAAACTGTGTTACTTGAATGAAATTTTGAGACTAATATTAAATGAAATAGTTATGAACTGTTTAAAGTCACAATGAGGAACTGTGAGCCTGAGCAAGATTTAAAATTGTGGATGAAACAGTAGGCTTGACTGAAAAAGACCTTGGTATTCCCTGAATTACTTTCCTTGTAACTCTTAGGAGCTTTCTAGACTTAGCAATTATGTGGAGCCTAGAGTATTGATTTAATAGAAATAGGAGCTTTGACAGGGACTGAAATGCAGCCTTTTTTTTCTAGCTTCCAGGATAAACTTTCAGTATAAACTTTCAGTATAAAAAAGTAACTGAACACTTAAAGGTTAAAATATGTCTTTATATTGTATATCTTAATGTGTATCGTTATCTATAATGGTTGAAATGAAAGGCGGCTTGAAGAACAACAAAGAACTGATCATTTCTTAAGAAAAAAAAAAAAAAAGCCAGTATTAAGACAAAATTGCTAGCATTTTGAATTCCTTTTATGATGATATATATAGTTTTCATTATTTTCTGTGCACATTAAATACTTATCCTAGTAAGAAATGGTACCTCTTGAAGAGGTGATGAGCTCATTAATAGCTACCATGATTTTGTATGCTGGAAGTCATTAGGACCCTCCCCCCCCCCCCTCCTCCTCCCCCCCCCCCCCCCCCCCCCGTTAAATGTAGAATCTTGGTAATAGCACTGCTTCATCTAGTTTAAGTGTGACGCCACATATTATATTGCTATTCTTTGTGGCTATGATCTTCTCTGTACACTAGATAGCTACATATATTTCTAAGCTTTCAGCAGCTATCAACATATAATTTATTTTATTCTCCTCATTATTATTCGTTTCACCTTCATAAAAGGCATTTTTATTGTGCTCAAATATTTACTTTGTTAGTCTGATTGGCCTATATGCATAACTGTTTACTCTTTGGTCATGCTGAAACCTGAAGCTTTCTGCTACGCCTTCTATGTGATCAATCAGTAAATAAGGAGGTCAATAAGGAGGTATTTTCTAATATGCTTGAACATTTTGCTACACTGTATGATAGCTATTACCCACCAATTTAAAGGAAGTGCACAAAGGAATAATAAAATTCAGAAAACAAACCAATCTTCCTCCAAACTATATCAAGATAGTTGATTAATCATAGAATGGCTTGGGTTGGAAAGAAACTTAAAGGTCGTTTAATTCCCACCGTAGGCAGAGATACTTCCCACCAGACAAGGTTGCTCAAAGCCCCATACAGCCTGGCCTTGAGCACTTCCAAGGATGGGGCATCCACAGCTTCTCTGGGCAATCTGTGCCAGTGCCTTCTCACCAACATAATAATTTATTTTTTTTTTCTTAAAATATAATCTAAATCTACCCTCTTTTAATTTAAAGCCATTACTCCTTGTTCTATCACTACATCCCCTGACAAAGAGTCCCTCCCCAGCTTTCCTGTAGATCCTCTTTAGGTATTGGAAGGATGCTATAAGGTCCCCCTGGAGAAGGAAGGCTGCTGTTGGTTTAACAAGTGATACAAATAAAGTATTTTGTTCAATCAAAATTTTAATTTAAAATTCTTAATCAGTATTACCAATTAAATTTGCACAGCAACATTTCTCTAAAGTTGATCAGCTGTTCAAGATGTCAGCAGCTTCGTAAACAATAAACCTTTAATGTAGGAGACTTGCAAATGAAACATGGAGTGTCAACATGAAGTAACAAAAGATAACAGGCATAACAACAGGATCAACAGGAAAGTTCTCATTAATTGAGAGGCACTAAAATCAAACAGACAAATAGGTAGTTTATATTTCAAAATTACCTGATTGCATCTTGGATGTGTATCTGGAGCTAAAACCCCATAAAACATTTGGGGTTTACCAAGTTTCACCATTAGCCATGATGTGTTTCCTCTTGAATGCTTTCTCAATAAAAAGTCTTTTGATTTCAGTAAGTAGTTTACCCAAAGAATCCTATTAGGAAGTGTAAGGGCAGCTGAGATGGTTTTGGATTAAAAGACAGATATGGTATGATATGAACCATATTGTTTACTGGAAACACATTCTGTCTCTGCTCCATTAATTATGTTTCGGGATAGTCCAGAAGAATGCTAATTGGAAAAAAACAAAAATTGTGCTAGGTAATATTCAAGTAGTAATATGCATGACTAGGACTGATATGTGTGACTAGGACTAGAGTTCAAGCCACGACCTTGGATATCTTCTCTGATGTGGTGAAGAGATCTGAATATATTCTCTGGAGCCAACACTCAGTTATTGGCTTTTTATTTTTATTTTTTCATATATTTTTATTATTTCGTTAATCTTATCATATAATATATTTATTTATATATTTTATATTTAATTTATATTTATTTATATGTTATATTATATTTATATATTTTTATTATTTTTATTATTAAATTAATTATTATTTTTATTATTAAATCTCTGACAGCTAACAGGCCCATCACTAGTCAGAAAGCAAGTCACAGAACAGCATTTGGAAATTTATGTTCTTCTAACAACATTTTCTTTGATTGGACACAGCCATTGACACATCTAGGCATATTTACCAGATGCTATGGACAAGTAGGGAATAAATAGACTAGTAGTGATTCTTTAAAAGAGCGTGTATGGGTACAACCATGGCAGTGTCATAAACACAAATCTTACAATTTTCTCTGCTGAAGATAATTATTCAGAGACAATTCTATATTTATTTATGAGGTTTCTCAAATTCTCATCTCATTTCTTGCTCTATGAACTTTGCTAAATTTATAAAAGATGTTAACCCTCCCTCCTCCCCTCTTTTCCCTCCATCCTCCCCCCTCCCCTCCCCCCAAATACACATTTATTCATAGGTCACATCTTCTTTAGATTACATAATGTGCTGATCTGGTTTCTCTATATAAATTCAACAGTACATTACTAAAAAACAAGAAGATATAAAAAATAAAGAAACCCTCAGTGCATCTGCTTGTATTTTATAAGTGAAGTTGTCCTGTTCCTGATAAGTAGAGACCTCACCCTGCTCTTCCTGATGTGCCACAGAGCCCTGTCAACACTCCTATAGCACCATGACTTTCTTTAGTGTTGGTGCTTTGCACTGACTTCTGTAGTTGCCCCTGTGCTGGCAGCACTGTCAACTTCATTTCTCTCCTATGATACCTGCAAATGTGAGATGTTTCTCCTTCAGTCTTATGAGAATGACAATTATTTTCACCTCTGTTACAAGGGATGCATGTATTCCCTTAGCTCACTGGATATGCTTGGGCTGTGATTTATCATTTGGGCCAGATGAAGTGCTTCCAGTGGCATTCTACTAGATCTATCAAAAGTAAAATGCATACATTTTTATACAGGTTCAACAAACCAGAAATAACCATCAAGTGTATTTCTCAGCATGATTCTTAATTGTAAGCAGTTATTTCTGGATTGCATCTGCCTTTGTGCATCATTTCTAATGCAAGTTGTTTTTACCCCTCAAATAATAAAATCCATCTCTTCTAAAATATGGGATAACAGCTTCATTTCGGCTTCTGAAAGAATCACAAAAAAAATGGAATATATAACCAGAACATTAATAATTGTCTACTTAGTATTTACACATTTTTCCCTAAGAAGTGTACTATAGTTCTCATAAATTCAAGTTTTAAAGTGCTCATGAATATTTACTTTTCTACTTATTGTCACAATTTGAGTTTTTTTTTGGTTTGTTTGTTTGTTTTTCTACCAACACAACTTGGCATTTCACTTGATGTTGTAACACCTGAAAATAAGCTAGAGCAACATATAAACTATAAAATATATGATGATATCATAAAATAAAATTCATGAAATTAAATGAAAGAAAAAAAATAATTTACCCCGGGTGGGGGTGTGAGTGGAGGAATACAAAGAAAATCTGTTTTGAAAGGTTCTCATATTAGCTTCATCCCTTTGCTTGACACCTACAAAGAATTCAAACTTGAGAAACTGGAATAGTTGGACCATGTAAAGGTATGACAACATCCTCTCACAATGCTCTTCATGCTCATTTCCAGACAAAATTAAGGGATGTTTAACATCTCCTCAAAGTAGGGCACAACAGTTTTGTCAAGGAGCAGAGGGGACATACTGTTTGGTTTTGTTAAGCATTTGAGAAATAAAGTTTCTTTGGTGTCCGGATTTAATTTTGTAACCCATGAAATACAATGATAGTTTCTCATTTCATAATGGAATAGGAACAAAGCATATAAAAAAAGGAGAAAGTACGATGTCAAAGTGAAACTGTACACAGTTTGGGGCATGATATTTTAGTAGAAGGAAATTTGTAGAGAATAGATACACAGTCCAAGCAAATGGAAGTAAATATAAGCCAACAGAACTTCATTTCTCCCTTTCCCATCCTTCTCCATATCTTTATCGTTCTCCCTGTTTCCACTCCTCTTCCCCTTGAAAGTGAGCTCTCTTTTCAAGCAGCCACATCAAGTGTAACAGACTTTGAGCTAAGAGGAATAGAGGACCAGGACAGTGGAAACAGAATAGGTGAAGAAAACTTGGACTGAGATCAAATCTCATTCTAGAGTTGTTTATTTCTCATCCTTATCTATAATTAACTAATGTGACTTACTGAAGCATAGGCATATATAAGAGGTCTATGTTTAGTGAAGTGAATTCTCTCATGGAGAATCATAGTACTTAAACATCAGTAAAACACAATGGCTGAAAAGAGTAACTTACATTTACTGGCTTAAATAAATAAATAAATAAATAAATAAAATAATAATCCTAGCCATCCTTTTGAAGTACAATGAATCTCATTTTTTTTTTGTGCCAGCAATAACAAAGATGTTGTGCACATCTTGCCTAAGCTGAGTCCCGCAACTACGACATCATCGGCATAAGCGAAACCTGGTGGGATGAGTCCTGTGACTGGGGTGTTGCGATAGATGGTTACAGGCTCTTCAGGAGGGACAGGCAGGGTAGGCGAGGTGGTGGGGTGGCGATGTATGTGAAGCAGGGGCTGGACTGTGTGGAACTTCAGGTCGGCAATGGCAAAGTTGAGAGCCTCTGGGTAAGGATCAAGGGACGAACGAATAAAGGGGATGTCGTTGTGGGAGTCTATTACAGACCGCCTGGCCAGGACGATAGCGCCGATAAATTATTTTTTACAGAACTAAGAGAAGCCTCGAGATTAACTCCCCTTGTCCTTATGGGGGACTTCAACTTGCCAGACGTTAACTGGGAGTGCCACATGGCTGACATGAGCAAGTCCAGGAGGTTCATGAAGCACCTAGATGATAACTTCTTGGTGCAGGTGCTAACGGAGCCAACTAGGAAAGGTGCCCTCCTAGACCTGTTACTAGAAAACAGAGAGGGTCTGGGGGGAGATGTGGTGATTGGTGGCCGCCTCGGTCATAGCGACCATGAAGTGGTTGAGTTCAAAATTTACGGTGACAGAAGGAAAAGTGCCACCAAAACCTCATCCCTAGATATGGGGAAAGCGGACTTCAGGCTGCTCAGGGAACTAGTCAGCAAGGTCCCCTGGGAAACTGCTCTTGAAGGCCTCGATGTCCACCAGTGCTGGTCATTCTTTAAGCGATGCCTCCTAGAAGCACAAGATCAGGCAATTCCTAAATATCGCAAGTCAGGCAGGCGGGGCAGGAGGCCAGCGTGGCTGACCAGGAACGTTCTAATGGAGATTAGGCGGAAACAGAGAGTGTTTTGCTACTGGAAGGAGGGACAGGTGTCATGGAAAGAATACAGGGATGCTGTTCGTGTTTGTAGGGAGAAAGTTCGTGTGGCCAAAGCACACCTAGAGTTGAAGCTGGCTGTGTCTGTGAGAGAAAATAAAAAGTTTTTTTTTAGATATGTGAATGGAAAAAGGAGAACTAAAGAATACATAGGGCCGCTTGATAGGGAAGGTCTCCTCACAGACAATGACATAGGCAAAGCAGAGACGCTTAATGCCTTCTTTGCCTCTGTCTTCAATGCCGATGATGGGCTTCGGGACCCAGGGTGCCCTGAGCTGGAGGACCGGGACGGTGGGGATGACAAACTCCCAACCGACCCTGAACGTGTGCGGGATTTGCTACTCCACCTGGATCCCTACAAGTCCATGGGTCCGGATGGGATTCATCCCCGGGTGCTGAAAGAGCTGGCGGACGTCATTGCGGAACCTCTCTCAATTATTTTTCAACGATCCTGGGAATTTGGAGAGGTCCCGGTAGACTGGAAGCTGGCAAATGTTGTGCTGATTTTCAAGAAGGGTCAGAAAGAAGACCCTAGCAATTACAGGCCTGTCAGTCTCACGTCAGTGCCTGGTAAAATCATGGAGAAGATGGTTCTTGAACTTATTGAGGCGCACCTGGGGGACAAAGCAGTCATTGGTCCCAGCCAGCATAGGTTTGTGAAGGGTAGGTCCTGCCTAACTAACCTGATTTCCCTTTATGATAAGATCACCCGTATGGTGGACCAAGGGAAACCAGCTGATGTGATTTTTTTGGACTTCAGCAAGGCTTTTGACACGGTTTCCCATAGGATCCTACTGGACAAAATGTCCACCATACAGCTAAATAAAAACATCATGCGATGGGTGAGCAATTGGCTAACGGGCAGGGCCCAAAGGGTTATGGTAAATGGGGCTGCGTCAGGCTGGTAGGCGGTCACCAGTGAGGTCCCTCAAGGCTCCATTTTAGGGCCGGTACTTTTCAATATTTTTATAAACGATCTGGATGTAGGAATAGAAGGTATTTTGAGCAAGTTTGCTGATGACACCAAACTTGGAGGAGTTGTGGACTCGAATGAGGGTGTAAAGGCCTTGCAGAGGGATCTGGATAGGTTGGAGAGCTGGGCGATCACCAACCGCATGAAGTTCAATAAGAGCAAGTGCCGGGTCCTGCACCTGGGACGGGGAAACCCTGGCTGCATGTACAGACTGGGCAATGAGACGCTGAAGAGCAGCCTAGAAGAGAGGGATCTGGGGGTCGTGGTAGACAGCAAGTTGAATATGAGCCAGCAGTGTGCCCTGGCAGCCAGGAGGGCCAACCGTGTCCTGGGGTGCATCAAGCACGGCATCGCTAGTAGGTCAAGGGAGGTGATTGTCCCGCTCTACTCTGCGCTGGTGCAGCCTCACCTCGAGTACTGTGTGCAGTTCTGGGCACCACAGTATACAAAGGACATGAAACTGTTGGAAAGTGTCCAGAGGAGGGCTACGAAGATGGTGAAAGGCCTGGAGGGGAAGACGTACGAAGAACGGCTGAGATCACTGGGCCTGTTCAGCCTGGAGAAGAGGAGGCTGAGGGGAGACCTCATCACAGTCTACAACTTCCTCGTAAGGGGGTGTCGAGAGGCAGGAGACCTTTTCTCCATTAACACCAGTGACAGGACCCGCGGGAATGGGGTTAAGCTGAGGCAGGGGAAATTTAGGCTTGACATCAGGAGGGGGTTCTTCACAGAGAGGGTGGTTGCACACTGGAACAGGCTCCCCGGTGAAGTGGTCACTGCACCGAGCCTGTCTGAATTTAAGAAGAGATTGGACTGTGCACTTAGTCACATGGTCTGTCCTTTTGGGTAGACCTGTGCGGTGTCAAGAGTTGGACTTGATGATCCTTAAGGGTTGTACTGGGTCTGGCTGGAATGTAAATTTTCCCGGCAGCAGCCCATACAGTGCCGTACTCTGTACTTGTAGCTGGAACAGCAGTGTTATCACACCAGTATTGTGTCTACTGCTGAGCAGCAGTGGCACAGCATTGGGCCTTTCTCTAACCCTCCTAGGGGGTGGGCAAAAAGTGAGGAGAGAAACATCACTAGGGCAGCTGACCTAAACCAATCAAAGGGATATTCCATACCATGTGGTGTCACACTCAGCAATAAAAGGTGGAAACAGGAAGAAGAGGGGAGGGGTGGGCTCTCGTTGAGAAGATGTCGGTCCTCCTCTCGAACACCGGCTGCATGCGTTAAGGCCTTGCTTCAAGGACGTGGTCAATCATCGCTCATTTGTGGGAAGTAGAGAGTAATTTCTTTCCTCTGCACTTCCATATAGCCTTCATTTATTTTGTTTATTTGTTTTCCTCCCTTCTTTTTATTTTTCCTTTTCCCCTCCCTTTTCCCCTTTCCCTTTTTATTTCCCCTTAGTTAAATTGTTTAGTTCATGGTAGTCTTTATTTAATTGTTATTATTATTTCCCTTTAATTAAATTATCCTTATCTCAACCCGTGAGTTGTTCTTTGCTTTACTTCTCCCCCTCCTCATCTAAAGGAGGGGGAGTGAGAGAGCGGTTGTGGGGTTTAGCTGCCCAGCACGGTAAAACCACCACAAGGGTCCCTTCCAACTCAGGATATTCTATGATTCCATGATTCTATAAGCTGTTTGATAGGAGAGCTTCACTGACAGTTTAACAAGGTTTAAATTGATTGTTGAAAAGAAAGATGGAACAACACATTCAGATAATTGTTAGGAGCTTCAATACAGCTTGGAAGATGCTGAGTGGACTGACATTTTTATATCTAATACTTGCATTTCCTGTTCAGAACTACTGAGGTAAAAATAAATAAATGGGTCATACTCACATTACTCAGGTAATAGCAGTGACTTTTGGATGTAGTTCTCCTTTGGTATGCTTCAGATTTCTAAATTAACTTTTCAACCAAGTTATCTAACAATAGATCAAGCTCATTTTATTCCAAGTACTACCTGCATTAATAAGACCATCCACATAGGAATTGACAATCACAATTTTAAATACATGTGAAGCTATGACTTAAATAAAAATAAAATAATAAATAATAAAAAACAAGACTTCAAGAGATTTAGGGAAGGACCCTGAACCTAGGCTTTCTTCTCCCTGTCATTAGAGTTTTAACATGAAACTCTTATTTCTCAAATTGTAGGTTCCTTCAGTACACTGGTCATTTTCAGAAAAATAACTCTGAAAGAGCATCTCTGGATTAATCTTTTTCCTGAAGATTAGTAAATTTTCCGTGGAGAAGTGAAAAATTTGAACCTATACCCTTAAAATGCATTCTGAGTACTTTACCAAAAAGGAGAAATGCTTTCTTTTCCTTTTCCATAAAAGAACAAGCCTGCTCAATTGTATGGCAGCAATAATATATGTGCCTGCTTTAAGTCTGGAAGCTTCTTTGTTTATGCAAGATTCTGCTTTCCCCTATGATTGCCTGAAGAAAATCATGTACTGACTACATGATCAGTTCTCTGGAGTGTACTGAAGCCACAAAGGTGGGAAGTGGTCCAGAACAGCCTAGGTACTGAGAAGACTGCTCTGCGGACTACCTCAGGGTCCCTCACAGGTGACTTGAGGTTCCGTTCTGGGAATAAGGGAGCTGTAAGTAAAGGTGTCTATCTTTAGATGAAGTGTACAAAATTTACCCTATTCTTTAATGTGGTGTCTGGAATTCCTAGTGTATCATGTAAGAAAGTTTGTTGAAGCATAACCTGATAAGATATCACATCCTCACAATATTAGTGGAAAATATGACAGCTAATTAGAGAATTCCCTCCTGCTGAATATTTTATCTCTTTATGCTCAGTATCCCCATGTTTCACTCATTGTGTGCTTTTTTGCTCTCCATGATAAATAAATAAATAAATAAATAATATAAATAAACCTTCATAACTGGTTACTTTGTTGGTTTTAAAGTTACAGAAAGAACTGATTTATCACCTACTGACTTCTCATTTCTGAGGCTGTAAGTGAAATTATTCACTGCATCTAAACAAACTCAATTTTTAGTTGAACAAGGGAATGTGTGATCTGTGTAACTTCAACTCAGCATGAAGGTTTGGTATGTGCTGTGAAGTGCATCATTATCCAAAATAAACAGCTGGCTCCATTAGGAGTTAGGAAAGAGGACTGATAACAAGCCTGCTCTCACTAGGATAACAAACACCTATTGACTTTTCAGGTAATAATTCAGAAAACCTAAATGGATTCTTGCCATTCCATCAAGACATTTTTAATAGTAACAACCGAAGATTAGTTTCTACTCCAAATTACTGCTAATTGAATCTTGTTCTCTCTGTTTGTTTCTGGCTTTATCTGACTCTTCAGGCTTATCTGACGCTCTGTAAATGTTTTGTGTTCGTTCCAACACAGTCTCAAGAAAATTAATTATTTCTAAAATCCTTTTCCATTACCTATATGTATGCTATTTCTTATTGATTGATAGTTTAAAAAACCTGATTCAATGATCCAAATTCCTAATGTAAAAACTTGATCCAAATTCCTGATATAAATACTTGCAATTCATGCAGTTATTCATGACCCAAATACAGACTAAAATCTATTTTTTCAGTTCTCATTCATGCAAGAGCAATGCAGAAGTTGCAGTTTCCCATCCCAAGCAATGGACAGAGGAGTTCTATTGTTCCAGCAATCTCATTTGACATCAAAAACACAAAACAGCTGGCTTGTGCTAGTAATAGGGAGGGGAAAAAAAAAAAAAAAGACTAAGACTCTTTGGTCTCCTTTCCTTGAAAATCTCTAGCTGTTGTAAACCAGTGTAGAATTAAAGGACAGTTTAAATCAATTAATGTCTTATGTTACTCCTGGCACTTCTCATAACCAAAAAGGCACATAAAGATAAAAGTGCCTAAAGATAATCTCTTCCCTTACTTAAAAAAATAGGATTTCAGACCTCCCAAATTACACTTTATGTTATTTGTTATTGAACTTACCTGTGCATCCTTTTCAACTTAACATTTTAGTTGTTTGACAGTCTGTTCTGTTACATCAGTAATTGCTGGGATGGAACATGATGTGGTAATTTTATTCCATTAAATGGAAGCTTATCGAGTCTTACTAAAAAGCAATAGAGAGAGATGATGTAATACAGTGCCCTAGAATTCATGTCATATTCAATTAAAATCTTTTAGCATAGTAGATGTGAAGGCTTTCATTAAAGATTTAGGTCATATTACTCATGCCTCTCGCTTATCTCAGCTCATGTTTGTGTGGAATATGCTTAAATGCATTACAATATTTCCCTGTTTAGAATTTGATTTCAGTGATGCTGGAGTCTGCTCCTAGGCCTACAGTTGTATCATTCTGTGGTAGCAAAATGATGGAAAGAAAATGACAGGAGGAAAATATTCACAACAAATGTTAACCCATTCCTTGAGTTTTTTTTTTTTTTTTTTTTTTTTTAACTACAATCTTGTCCCCTATTCAAATAAAGAAAATAGGTTGTGAAAGACTTTAGCTTGTTCACAGTTACCAGCCAGTGCACAAACTTTTCTAGTATCAAGGCAAAGGAAGATTTTGCCAACATCACATTTTTCAGCCAATTGATTATAATGAGGTAGTCTGGCATTTGCTAACTTCGTCTGTTTTTCTTGTTTCTCCTTTGAATATTCCATTCATATGTAGAAACATATTTAAGCAGGATGGATTAATATCTCACTCTTAATCAAACTGTGTCAATTGGGATGTCATGTTAGATGAAGAAAAAACACAGCTTGTTAAGGTCTTGGTAACTGTTGAAATTTTTAGATGGATTGAAGTGACCGTGTGATAAAGTGGACAGAACAAACAACATTTATCAGCTTTTAATTGTTAGCCTGCTGTTGGTTTATTAATTTCCACCAGTGTGTATTCTTCTAATTCAGCTAGAGAAGTAAAATATCTGGGTAAAATAACAGGATTGCTGTTTACTGTGTATCGATCTTACAGATACATACATTATGCTGGTTCTCTGCCACTGGCTTTGTCTGTGAAACCTAAATTCAATTACTCCACTCTAAAAAGGAAAAATCTTGAGAAGGGAAAAAGAAAAAATCCTACAATACGTCATTCTAAAAGGAAAAAAAATCTAAATCTATCTTCTATAAGAAAATGCCAAGAGCTAATTTAGCATCAGACTGAGTTTATGCAGCTAGAGACATCTAAAATTAGCTGTTTTTCTTGACTGCTTGTCTGGGCTCTCACCGTTAGAGGCAAGAAAGGGGTAAGATAAAAAATTATTCATTAGAACCTCTTGTTTTTCTCTACTCACTCTTATGTCTTTAAAGTAAATGGACTTTTCAATCACTGAAGGAGGGATGATTCCTACTAATGTAAATTCCTTCAAGTGAAGAAAATTTGAGCTTCACTAAACCCACCTTAGGGTGGGTTTCCCTAGGAGAGAAAATGACAAAAACTCTTAGCTGAAAGTAGACAAGTTGAGTATATCTCAGATATGCAGAGCAAGAATTGTCACTGCTGCCAACTTCTATAGGAATGAATAGATATCAGAACACTTTACAGAACTGAAGTTTATTGAAATACTGTATGCTTATTAAAATCCCAAGGGATGTTTTAGTATCATTTCCATACACAGTAAAAAGAGGAAAGTAGGACTTCAGGACATGAAGCCCATGACCTACTTCTGTGTTGACAGGACTGCACAGTTTAAACAAGCTATCTTGTTGAAAATATCTAATATCTCCCAATCTAATTGGGAGAAAAAAGCAAAATTACTTCAAGTTAAAAATAAAGTATAAAACTTAACAGTGGGTTTGGCTGTTGAAAAAAATAATATATAAACATGAAATTATTACTTGTCTTTACATTAAGTTTTCGGACAAAAATCAATTACTGATTTCCACACTCAAGTATGGAATGAAATCCTACGGCCTGTGACATAGTGGAGGTCACAGTAGAATTTTGGGAATGAAATATATGCATTTATATGCAATTCAGATGAATTTATTGAACTTCCGGTCATTGTGTTGTTGGTAATTTTGTTTGTTTATTTGTTTGTTTATTTTGGTAGGTTTCTTTGGGAATAGTCTTTTCTTGTTGAAAATAATGACCTTCTATTAATTATATATAAAACTTTCTAATTATATATGCAAAAAAAAAAAAAAATCTGTGTTCCAGATGTTTATTCCAAATGACAAAGAGGTAGTTTTAGCACAATTATAAAGGAAGAAATCAACACATTGATTTCACGTTGATAGTCACGTTGTAGAGAATTTTTTTTGTCCTGCATTAATGCCTAATATTAACAAGTAATCCTTAGTATATTCTTCTTCATGAGAGTCCAGAAGAAACACTGGTTTAATCACAACAAGGTACAAAAGCAAGGAGAGATTTTTGTTTTTAATTTAAGTTTCATAATAATTATAAAGAATGTATAAAGTAAATATGGCTCATATGGCTCATTTTCATTTTTCTGGTGTTTTATTTTATTTTATTTTATTTTATTTTATTTTATTTTATTTTATTTTATTTTAAACTTTTATTTTTCAGTAGTCTTGTTTAAATACTTCTGGCAAGGCATTGTTTACTGCATCTGCTCTGCTACATCCTCTTCCTTGATTTGTGGTGATTAAAAAGGCCATCTGAAATCAGAGAAATTAAAGTGGGTTCCAACACCAAGTGAAATAGTATGTACCTTTGACGCATGGGAAATAAAAAACCTAAGATTTTTCCAGCTCTACCGTTAATTCAACTTTCAGCAATTTTCAGTCATGATTTTTAAACAAAAGAAAATTATAAGAGTTTCTGTAAAGTCTGACTGAATAATGAGCGTAAACTCTTTGACATTCTTAAGTAAACTGTGCTAAGAAGGCTAAACAAAGCAAAAGTAGTAGCATACCAATAGTATATCTCATTTATGTCACATCAGCATTTGTCTGAAATATGTTTATTATGACCACTTTTGCAATACTCTCATTTTTACAAACCACAGCCTCAGCTGTAGACAGGTATTTTTGAATGGCTACTGTGTAACCTCAGGTATATAATTCATATAAATTTTAATTAATACAAATTGTCTTGACCTTTTTCTCTAAGCAAGCTGTGTATTAACAGGCAAACTAGATGGTTTCAGCATACAAGTCTACAACTAGCACATGGATGTCTGTTTCCTGTTCCTCAAGGACATATGTAAATCCAGCAATGCAAGAAAACCCCTGTGTTTTTTTTTGTTTGTTTGTTTGTTTTGTTTGTTTGTTTCTGCTGCTGTGATGAATACACTGACATTTTTCTACTGCATAAACTTTCAGTAGCAAGACATTGAGACAAGACAGACACACATTTACTCATTCTGTAAATGCTAGACAAGACAGCAGCTTACTTGAAAACACAGTGGCCAAGAGTTCAAACAAGGTTTTTGTGGGGTTCCTACATCTTTATTTAGGCATAAGTGTATTTTATACGTGATTTTTAGAACATTCTGAGCATGTTCACTCCTGTGAATATTCAGTACCTCTAAAACTCTTGTGTGACTGAAAGCTACCATGACTTATCGTACTTTATTAATAGGTTTGTTAAGCAGATCTCAGCTATTTAAATTGCAATAGATTGTCCTGGGCAGAGCCAATTGACATAAAGATAATCTTTTCAGGTATTAGCAAACACAAAATGTGACATAACAAAATTACCTTGTATGTCTTGTTTCATCATCATTGTATATTTACTGTCTCTTTCAGTTTGTAATATTTATGTGTAAACTTTAATCATAGAAGATATTAGAAATTTAGACCAGATTCATCATTTGCATTATTATGGTTAGCATCTCATAGTTATAAACTCTAAGATAATAAGGCAAGGACAGAAGTTGCAACAAAATGGCATTTTGATTAGGTATTAAGGAAAAAATAAAATAAAATCTTCACTATGAATGTAGTCAAGCATTGGAGCAGGCTCAAAGATTGGCTAGCTATGATACTGAGCAGCCTTATCTAACATTGAAACTGGACCTAATATCAAAATTAGTTCTGAGCTGAGTGAGATTTGGATGAGATGACTTCATATATAGGTAGGCTAGAAATTTTAAATGTTTATAAAGATCAAATACTGGGGTTTTCAAGCAGCTTTCAGATTGAAAAGGTGAACCACAAATTAATAACAATAATAATAAATATATTAATACATTTCTGAAGAGGACTATATTGTATAGTTCTTTCCATATCAGGAGACTGGCACACAGGACTTAGGGAACATGATGCAGGATTCTAATCTTATTCTTTGTGTTCCAATGCGATTTATCTCAATCTTTTTACTAAATACATGAAAAAGAGAAGTTCAAATGCTCTTTAAAGTAAACGTTATGAACTCTCATTGGCTCCCATCTTTGACTCTGGCTTTTCTATCACTATCTTCTATATCACAGATAAGAGACAGGAATTTGAGTTTAAGGCAATAGAGATACTCTATTATATAGAGATACATTATGAAGTTGACGCTGAAGCAGAACTTAAATGTAAAATCAATATACATTCAGATGTATTTTTATTTTATGAAATAGTCCTGATATTTGTTTCATAGTGCTTAATTGAAGGCAAAAAGAAAATACAGTTATAGAATATGTAATTTATTTATCTTTTCTTAAATTAAAATATTTTTTTCTTTGACATCTAATAAAAATCTGTTTGTCATTGCATATGCCAATTTATAGCAAAACGAAAACCTTTCTCAGTTAGCTTCATGCTGTGTTCTTCTATTCTCTTTGGTTGATCTGAATAGGATATTGAAATGATTTACTTCCAGAAAAGCTATTTCACACATGAAGATTTTTTTTTGTTTAATTATTTTTATTTTATTTTATTTGTCAGAGGGAGAAAAAAAAACTGATTGCAAATCCAACTGTGGGACAGGCTACTCCTCATTTGAAATGTAAATTGCTTATCTTTCTCATCACGTCTTTAATGTGTAGATACAGATCTCAGAGCACTGATGCTTTTAGAGCTACTTGAGGTGAGAGCAGAAATTTAATACTGTGAACCTTGGGTTAAGTAGTTCACATCAGGGTTTGGGGAAAAAAACTGCAAAATATTTCAAGATAACTAAAGGCAGTGACTTCATGTAGCACATCTGCTATATAATTTTGATGTTTTTTTGTAAATTTCTTATTGTGATAGATCTATGTGAAATGGTCAATGTCTCTCAATCTTATGAGTTGTCCCATCCATGCAAATCTGCAGCACCCTATTTTTTTTTTTTTATTAATTCAGTTGTGTTCATATACTTAAAGGACAGGATAAACTTTGAATATATCTCTCAAACCTTCTTTCTCTTTCTGCTATTTCTAACCTTCTTGTTCTCATATTTCTCATATAGTCTTTCTTCCCCTTCCCATCTTCCAATGAGGTATACTTACATAAATGTTATAGTGACTACTATGGGCAAAAGAAAACACAGGTCATTATTATATTCTTAGAGCAGAAAAATAAGATCTAGTGAGAAAAAAAAGTAGTGATCAAAAACAATTAAAGTTTTGATATTGTTTATACATGGGAACTTAGACAACATACGCAGTCTTAAGGAAGCAAGAATTGCACCTTGAAGAAAGTCTTCAGACAATCTCACCTTGTAGTAAGTTGTCTTGGTTTCAGTTAGAACAGAGTTATTTTTCTTCCTAGTAGCTGGTAGAATGCTATGTTTTGGCTTAGGATGAGAAGAGTGATGATAACACCCCGATGTTTTAGTTGCTTCAGAGCAGTGCTTATTTATAAGCCAAGGACGTCTCAGCTTCTTGCTCTGTCCTGCCAACGGGCAGGCTGGGGTTGCAGCAAGAGCTGGGAGGGGACAGACCCAGGACAGGTGACCCAAACTAGCCAAAGGGATATTCCATACCATCTGACGTCATGCCAAACAATATATAGGGGTGGCTAGCCAGGGGAGGGGAGCCGGACTGCTCGGGGTTAGGCTGGGCATAGGTCAGCAGATGGTGAGCAATTGCATTGTGCATCACTTGTTTGTACACATTACTAGTAGTAGTACTATTATCATCATTGTATTATTATTATTGTTATTGTTATTGTTAATTTTCCTGTCTTATTAAACTGTCTTTATCTCAACTCACGGGCTTCACTTTTCATTTCTCTCCCCCATCCCAGAGAGGGAGGGGAGAGGTTGAGCGAACGGCTGTGTGGTGTTTAGCTGCTGGCCAGGTTAAACCACGACATAAGTCTACATAAAATCAGAGGCAGAAAGACATAAAGAAAATGCAGGAATAAAAAATGCATGTATGATTTATTATTTTTTAATGGGAAAGAATTAAAAGAAAAGGGAAGAGGAAAAGGAAAAGAGTAAAAATGAAAAGAAAAAATAAATAATAAAAAAAAAACTTTTCTTTCTCTTTATGTTATGGGTAAAACAGCACAGTGATACGCAATAATTGTGTTTACACAATAACATGACTGTTTCCAATAGAGTAAGGTGCCCATATTGTTAGACCCAGTGCTATTGCTGGATTTAGACTGATACCATATTTCTGCTCCAAAATTTCTGATGCTTTACCACATACCAGTCACTCCAGTCTCTTATAAGAACCCATTTACTAGGAACCTATTTTGGCTTATCATGGGTGTTCCATCTGACCCAGTTCAAACCAATGTGGTGGTGCTGCTCTGAGCAAAGCAGACTGGGAATTTGTTCTGTTCTTTTCTCATTGTATATCACTCACCTTCTTGGCTTTCTTCCCAATAAGGGGTCAGTTTGTCAAAAGCCATAGTTTCTCAAATACTATCTGGATTCTGCTATGGCCACTCATTTAATTTTTTCTGTTCAGGAATCTTTAACTGGGTGCAGCTGCAAGCAGGATATACACAGTTTATAAGTATAAAGCTCTCATTTAGTAGATATCACAAGCAAAAGATAGTTGGGATTTAATAAGCTATGATATTAAGCATCAAGCGTACTTGCTGATCTGATATGGCATCTAAAGAGTCTTTGCTGGCTGGAGAGGCATCAGCCATGAGGAAAAATTCTTCACATCTCCCTGGAACAGGTCCTCAGTGATACTGAACTCAAAGTTTTCAACACTGTTCTTTGGGAAGGCCCAAAATAGACATAGTTCTCCTGGTATGGTGTCACCAGTATTGAGCTGGAAGGCATAATGACTGCCCTTGGTCTGATGGTTGTGCTTTTCCTAATGTAGTCCAGCATACAGTCTGTCTCATGCAGAATAAAAGCATATTTTTGTTTTGTGTGTGACTTGGTATCCACTGTTACCCTGCATTCTTTTCAGCAGAGCTGCCAGTTCTTTACTGGCCTGTATCAATGCACAAACAGGTCTTTTGTGTCCTGGAGCAGGTCTTTGCATTTTTCCTTGTTGAACATCAAAGGTTCCCTGATTACTGAACCTTCAACTCTAGCAAGGCCTCACTGAAATGAAGGTTTACCTTTTACCATTTTCTCCTTCCTTAGATTTGAATCATCCAGAAATAAGCTGAAGAATCATACTTTGTCAGCATTTGGTAGCTGATGAAGATATTAAACAGTATTGGCTCAACTACTGATGTCTGTCATGCTCCACTTGTTACCAGCTGACAAACAGATATTGAGTCATTGATCGGGACTCTGCCCACATGTCTTGACAATTGTCAACTCATCTAACAGTCTGTCAATGAAGCTCTGGTAGGAGAGTTTTATGTAAAGTTTTATCAAAGTCAAAATTCTCTCATTCCCTCTTTTTTCATCTTATCCATGGAGCAGGTCATAGGTAGTCTTTTGTCATAGAAACCACTCAGATTGGTCAAGCATATTAAATCCATATTGGCTATTACTGACTACATACTACATTACTACATACTGACTTTATTAGTGTCCACACTCAGGTTATAAGGCTTGTAGTTAGCCAAATTGTCTCTCTTGCCTCCTTTGAACATGGGTTAAACATTTTTGCCTTTCCTCTGATCTGGACTTCCTCTGATCTCTGTGATTTCTCCCAATTTCATCCTTTCGCTCCCGAGAAATGATTTATTTTTTTTTTATTTTTATTTTTTTTTTAGTTCTTGTTTCTACTTCAGTGTCTAATGAACAAAACTAAGAAAATCATTTCTTAGTCAAGATGATATTTGTGAATATTCTTCAGGAAGAGCAGGATGTTTTTTCTTGTCTACAAAGTCTCTTAACAAACACAAGTTTCTTCTGAAGGCCAATATCCCCCTCCCCTCTGTTTTTCCTCCAGATGCTGAACTCAGCTATCTTACGTACAGTGCCTGCACTCCAGACAGCCACCTGTGACACATTCTCCACACTTCTTTCTCATTTATTAATAGTCTGACAAAATTTTGAACCAACTTTTACTCTAGCATCTTTGTTTTTTACCAAGACTATAAACTTCCACCTGTCTCAATTCTATATACTTCCAACTGCCATTATTATCAATAGGAAAAACAAACACATAACAATTTTTCCATAAAGAGAAAAAGGTGGAGAAAAGAGAGAAAGATCATTTTTCATATCATTCTGCCTATATATATATATATATAGGCAGAATGATATGAAAAATGATATATATATATATATATATAATATATATATATATTATATATATATAATATATATATTATTTTTTTTTCTGTTAGTAATGGATTGCCTTGCCACATTTATTTTCTTCTGACAGGTCATTAATTAATAGATCTTATGAAACTCATACTGATTGGTCTTCTCCATAAATTAATAAATCAGTCTTAATTTTCCTGATTCCTCTCAAGGTAGGAAAATGAAAGGCTTCTGTATAATTCCTTAATAGGATAACATCCAAATGAACAATTTTCTGAAGATTTAAATAGGGACTGTTCTTGTAGTGGCCTGTGGCAAAAAAAAAAAAAAAAGTCTCTCACGTGCCTGTGGACCCTCAGAGGTTGAGCTTGAGAGTGCAGCTCTACTGAGGATAACTTCAGAGCTTCATGAGTGGTCTTCAGACCTCATTTTTTGAGACCTCAGCTTTGTACCAGGGCCCTGTGACATTTATATTAACATTTCAATATAATATATTTATCAAGGCATTACTGCTACTTCCATACTATTCTCCATCCTATTCTAATTGCTGTGTTTGACTACTCATTTGAAATATTTAGTCCCACATCTTCACTGATGTTCTTTATTGATTGGACAAAATCAGACATCTGTCCAGCCACTAAAATTATAGAATAAATAAAAATACTTGTCCATAAATTTGACTTACTAAACTGTTAAACTGCTACAGTGAGGAGTCATTTTTACTATTTTGCACTGAATGATCTGTTTTGGCTCAGTGACATTAAAATGTGACTAGAGGTAAAGAGAAGCATATTGCAAGAGACTTAGTGAAAAATATGAAAATTGGTATATTCCAATCAGATGGATATAAAGCTTTGCAAAGTAATTCTTCAAGACTTTGTACTAGACACAGGAGACAGTCTGGAAGAAAAAAAAATAAAAAAAAAAAAATCATGTATGCTCTATAGAAAAAACTTTCCCCTCTAAAGACCTGTTGTTTTTGTTTGTTTGTTTGTTCTGTGAATAGATCAGTGGTTTGTTTATTTGTTTGTTTTCCCAAAAATAAATTTCATACCTGATAGTTAAGACAACTTGATACAACTGCAGCACAATATACAGTAGTCTTTGGAAATGCCAAGATCACCCTTTAAAACCCTGTTCATACTCTAGTGAAAATATATATATATATACTGAGAAAAACAAAATATATATTTGTATGATACTGAGATACACATATGTTGGCTTCTGCTCACTCCACTGTAATTTGTTCAAAATGTTTTCTTTTTGAAGGACAGCAGCTATTATCCAAGAAGATTCTTTTAAGAAGACATTCAGATGAATGATCTTGACTCCTTGCATGTTTAGCCCATGGAATTTGTGTTTCTGACCCCTGAAGTATGCTTGTGAAGTCTGAATTGCTATTTATCTTCAAAATTTGCTTTAAAGAGACAAAACATCCACCACATGCATCAGTTGTTAAAATGATTTCAGGTTTCAGATGTGGGGAACTCTAAAAGGATTAATCGCTGCACCCTCCTCTCTGCTTTGCTTGAGAAGCAGATGAGGGCAGAGAATTATATGCAAAGATTAAAATGAGGTTGGAACTTCCCACAGCTTTCACTAAGAAAACCTGAAAAGAAGTGAGACTAGTGCTAGAGAGGAAAAGATCTGCTGATATTCAGAAATCAGAATGAAAGTGAAAAGGGCTCAATGAAGCAGTGACACATTGTCTTAATATAAGCCTATGAGAAGTATAAGAAAGGAGTTTTGCCACCATCTGTCGGTGAATATGGGGAAGACACAAAGCAAGCAATACTTTATGCATTTGTTCTGTGCCTTCTTACAAGATATATGTATATATTTTATTATTACTTTAATTCATTAATATTTTGGATGCAGAGTAACCAATGACTGATGTCCCTGCTACATGACAAAGACTCACTTTCTGTATTTAGTATGCCCACAGCAAAGATTCACACTAATCAATACAATTTTAGTTTTAGTACGAGTAACTGCAAAAGGAACATAGAGAAAAAGAGCAAAGGACATTGATTCCGTTAGGGGTTGTTTCACAGGCAATGCCTGAGTGGTAAATGGTGTTGCCTTCCCACCCTGAGCAAAGAAGTGGAGTTCAGCTATCACCTAGCCCTTCCCCAAGATGCTGGTTGACTTAATCTGTTCAGCCTGAGGTGTACCAGTTCTTTATTTGAACCCATGTTTAAAGCCATATCTCTGCACAACACTGGAGGTGGTATTGTGACATTAACATATCCAAAAATTGTATCTATATGTCACTACAAAAAGAGATACTTAACAGGAACACACCAATGCAAGCATACCTGAAAATTATAGTTCCTGAACTAAATTAAGTTAGAAAATAAATCAATAACAATAAAATCCTTGAATACTCTATAAATCTCAGGAGAATTATATGAATTTAGAGGACTGTACCTGCTTTTTTCTAAAACAGTTGTCATACTATTATTTATTCTATTACATGAAGACAAATTTTCAAGGGAAGAAAAACAACAACAACAACAAAAGTTTTTCTCGGATATTGTAAGAGAAGTTAACAAACATCACAGCTGTATTGCCGCTTTCTCCTTTAGACATCAGTACAGCAACCAAAATCTGCATAATATGTGCCTAGGTAGCTTCTTGAATCAGCTGGAGTTGGAGGGACAGATTCTAAGCTCCAGTGCTTTTATTCTCTGCTTCATTTCATAATCCTGACTTAAGTACCTAAGCTCTCCTAAACAATTCTAAATTCCTAAAAATAGGACTCAAAGAAAGCTGCATAATTTTGCAAGATGCTTCTGGTGGCAGAAGAGCTTTCTACATTTTTAGACTCCATTCCTAAACTCTGTCCCTCAGAATAATGAAGAATAATGAAAAAAAAAAAAAATCAATAAAATGTAGTCCCTCCAGTGCTTAACTCCAATACTCAGTCCCCTGAGCATGCATGTGCATTAGTGGCTTAGTATGCAACACAAACACCTTTTTTGACATACATCCTTAACATCTGCTCTTGATGTTTGTTAGGTTACGTTTTACACTATCCTGGCACATAGTAATAGGTTTTCTTTTCAGAGAAACCAACCTGTACAACAGCAGCCACGGTAGTGTGTGGTATAGGAAATAATGATATAAGGTATTGAAAGGACTCGAGACCAGGAAGATCATCCATCTCATAAGTGAAGCACAAAATATAAAACTCTGGAATCTTGTATAAGACACTAACCACAGAGTTCAAGAGGTACCTGCGCAGGAGCAGTGGGTTATCAGTCCTTGGTCATCTGTGCATTATTTCTGTTATTGTTTGTTATTTGTCTAAAATTCCACCCCGCTATACTTGTAAAATTCTCACTTTTGATAAAGTTATTCTCTTTTCATTTGTTGAGTTTTTACAGATATTTCCATGCTACTTGCATTTGAAGGTGTTTTGGTTTTGTTGTTGTTTGTTTGTTTGCTCTTAATTTTACTGTGTCTGCTAATATATGGAGGCAAACAAAGGAGGCACCTTGGAGGAGCAACCAGGTAACCACTGGGAACAACAACAACAACAACAACAAAGGAGTTGTAAAAAGGCACAGAAGTTTGTCTTTGTCAAAAGGCAAATACAACCTGAGAAAATTACCAAGCAACTACACACCATTGGGTATCAGGTGACAGTTGAGACGTTAAGTTTATTTGTACTTGTTAACAAACAGTGCTTTGGAGGTGCTAGGGAAAATGATGAGCATGGCTGTCTGATTAATTGTCTGTGTGTGTCTTTGTGAGATGATAGAGGTTGTAACATTTTTGTCTCTTCTGTTATGAAGAAAAAGAAAGGTGTTCTGCTGTTTCCAGAAAGAGATGAAGGTAAATAAAATATGCATGAAGACAGTGGATATATATTTTTTCAGCCTGGTAAGCTAGCACTCTTTTCTAGTCTATCAAAATGCTGTCTCCATCCAAATTTCAGTTACAAGAATGACTCTGCCCTCTTCCAGTCCACTCCTTTTGTAGGTTAAAGCAAACAGCTGGGAAAGAGGAAACAGACCCAAATTCTCATGGGTGTGAGGCAGATTTGGCTGTTGTAAGAAATTACAAATGCTGCATGAGAAATCGGACCATGAGGCTAATTCTGGGCAAAGATGGGAATTATGAGGATCTCACCTCTTCCTGTGTGTGCTGTGGATATGCTGTGGCTATGTTGATGGTACCAGGCTCCTGTGATTGTGGCAGAAGCCAAGAATTCAGTAGCTTCTGATGAGACTTGAGTGTCAGCCAGGGTTTATTTGCTCAGCGCTGCCAGTGAGAAGTAAATGGCCTTGTGGGAATCCAGCAGTGGGAATTTAAACTGCTCACTGTAGTTCCTCTGTGTACCTATGAGACCTTAATATTAAAGCCCTGTAGAGGCACTTAGATTCCTGACACCTCCTTATGGATCCAGATCTAAACAAGCAGTACTTCAATGGCCTGCTTCTAGCTTTTCAGGTCACATTAGGAAGCATTGTAAATCCAATGAGTCAAAGCACTCAAAAAGCCACACTGAGACTTGTTGCTGGAAATGCCTCAGCAAATGCAAAAATAAATGAGAAAGAACTTTGTGGGACAGAAGTGTATTAAAAGAGCAACTTTGGAAAAAGGAGAGGCCTTCATATGCTTCATATGCAGTCTTTTATAAATAAAGTGAGGGGTAGTGATGTGCTCTGGCTGGGGTGCACCCAGCGACAGACCATCTTTCTTGTAGGAGCTGGACTGCTGTGAGGCTGTTGCCTAGAAAAAATGGTGATGTGCACAGGTTTTGGACAACCAAAGGACAGCAAAGAACTCTCCCACCTCTTCTCTTCCCCCATTTAACTTTTATTAATGTAATTGCAGATGGAACTCTGTGGCCTGGGATATTTGTTTGGTTATATACTGTACCCTTAGGACTACTTTGGAACTGGGAAAGAAGGATTTGCAGAAAGGATTTAAATATTTAAACAGCACTTCAACCCAGTGCCTAAAGTATTCTGTTTCTTTTAGAAGCTTAATAAGGCTGACTTCTGGAAAGCCAAACAACATTTTTTGCTGTGTGGTTTTCTATTTTTGAAAATCCATACCAAAACTGCATATATGCATTATAAAACATAACCTTAAATTCATCTAGAAAATGACTATACATATTCTGTGACGACATTATCTCTTAATAAAAGATATGTCCCACATTGTCAAATAAGCTTAAACATACACTTAATTTATCATATTTATTTATTTATTTATTTATTTTTGTCAGAATTTCCACATGTCAATATTGTCATTAGATAAATTTACAAAGACTGGAGATAACGAAATATTTAAGTAAGTTATCTTAACTAGATATTATAAATCTTTTCAGAGCTTATGAGCATTTATTATGGTAATGTTACTGATGTCTATCTCATGTGAAAGTTACATTAATTATTTCCATTATGTTAATTCTAAATTATTTTTTATTATATTATTTATTTATTTATGTAATGTCCTGAAACACATAAGGGTAGCCTTATTTCTTAAAACTGCTGAAGTCTACTTAAACTCTTAGGATGACAAGTACTGATGGCTACAATATTAAAATCATTGTCACATGGTATAAATTTTTAATGACCTTTTCTAACTTTAGCTGCATTTGTTTTTGCATTTTCTTCTCTTTCCTGATCTCTAAATTAAAACAAAACCCACATTATTCAGATTTCCCTAAACTCCAATATAAAACAAGCAATTTGTTCATTTTTGATTTTCTTTGTGAACTTCTGATGTGTTTTATGGGACTGGGCTGAAAAAAAAAAAAACCTGCATGTTTTAGTTTTTTTTTAATTATTATTCAAGTTGGTAAGATGTAATGAAAACAACACTTATGGAAATTCATTTACAGCTGTTGGGACTCTTCATATTCTAATTTCATGACTGGGAGCAAAAAGAGATATTGAAGTCTAAGCTGGGATATTCAGTAAACTTTTTGTTTTTCTGTACAGATGGATCCTTGAGTGTACAACGTAATGCTTCTGCACAGCAGGTGTTCTGATCCCCATGCTGGCAGGTATGCAAGATACTGCCAATGTCTCTTCCAGCCAGAGCTAAGTGTTGTGTTGTACTTGCTTTTCTTGATACAAGAAGCAACCTCTTGTAACACTGTGCAGAAATCTGCAATTAAAAGCCCTGTTTATTGTCACCTTCTCCCCTGTTCTGTTTAAAAATTCCTTTTAACTACCGGGTTGTATTCAACAAACAGTCTCAAACAAAAGTATTTTACTCTAGATTAACTAAAATACAGAGAAGGCTTCATGCCTGGAATTTGTTCCTCCGTGCACACAAGGTGTGTCCCTTCTGTTCCTTCCCTTAAAAGCACAAGTAGACAGATTATGTCATGGGAAAACTAACTGTTGAGAATATTGATGAAGACCAAATGCAAATGGAAATCAGGAGTTTTTGTTTGCAGAATGTAAAAGACGTCTTTTTAAGCAGAAGAAAGACTCATTAATCAAGAGAGAATCCATAAAGCAAACAACCACCCACATGTATCACTGCTCAGAGACACCAAGCTGATAAAGTTGCTAACCAGAATTCAGGAAGAGTTACATAAAATAATCCTTAAGCTCTTAATTTTATCGGTAAAAGGAAAGCAAATGAAGGACCACTTCAGTTGTGTCTGCACCATACTAGCTGCTGCTTTTCAATCTGAAAAAAAAAAAAAACTAGAGAAGAGGTAAATGTTTAAATATCAGTGACTTATTTGTTATCTTTGCTTTTCTATGTTTTTGTTTGTTTGCTTTGTTGGTTTTTGTTTGTTTGATTGTTTTTTGGCTGGTTGATTGGTTTGGTTTTATTGTTATTAATTATTATTCTAATATCTGAACTAAGACAAAAAAGAGTATGAAACTCATTATGGCATTGAATTAAAAATCAAGGTACAGAGTTGACATGATAGCATTTGAAATAGTTGGCTAAGAGAGTATGTAACATACATTTTGGTTCTTTACTTTTACCTTTGAGTTTTTACTTGTAACCATGCAACTTCATTGTCAACCAGATTAGTTTTCAACTAGATTGGTGTTTTCAGTGAATTAATTTTCAGTTAAAGCAAGGAACTGTTGCAGCTGACAACATGAGCATATAAGGACCTCTACAAGGACACGTGAGGAGGCAGGGTGAAAGGAGAGGAAAGATCTTTAGGATGCACACACATGCACACCAACAGACGCACCTCTTTCAGCCTCTGGCTTGCCATTTGGTGTGGTCTTAATGTATATACTGATGAAATAAGTAACATCTTTTTGCTTTGTTTTGGGGTAAGATTAAATTTATTATTAGATTACTTATTGAAACACAAACAGAGTTCTGAGCTTAAACTGAGTGTCATAAAAATGCCCAGAGGCAAAATGTACTAATTGGTAAAATTTCAGTCAGAATCCAGTATAGTAGGTACCTTAATAGTAGATACCTTATAGTGGAGTTGAAGAGAAATGAAGCAGAAAGTGATGTGATGTAATGTGGAATTCCTATTTCCATCTTCCAAGTCATCTACAAGCAGTCACATAAACAAAAAATGAGATGTTTGTCTTAGCAGCCAGATAAATTGGGTGACTGGAAAAGTACCAAGGTGGTGTAATAACAATACAGTACATATGTGATAGAGATGGGCACTTCTCTGAAGTCAAAAATCTGTGAACACCTGTAGTCTCCAAATCATACCATGTACAATTTAAAGATAAGACTTGTTTGGTTAAACATGTATGTATTGGGATATTTGAAATGTTCTAAGTGTCCTGCCTGGAAGCCTGACAGGATACAAGTCACTTCCAGGTCATTTGTTTTATCTCTCAACTTCTTTCCAAGTGTCCAAATCACTTCTTACATTTCAGATGAAGAAATTATCTTGCTATATTTTAATTCCAAGCCATTATGTTTTCACCAACCATGTTTCAGAACCATCTTTCAGTAATGTTTTTACTAGGATTGTACCTTCAGTTTGTGTTCCACTGGATCCGCTATGAAACCAACAAGTGTTTTTGGAATAAACTGCAAATGTATAGAGATAATTATTAAGACAAATGAAAACTAGTAGAATGTTTTAAATGTTTTAAATGTTTTAAACAGTAAGATATACGATAAATAGCATACCTTACTTAAAATAATATTAAAAGATGTATTAATACATTACTATAGTAATCTGGAGAACCAAGGAAAAAGACTGTAAACTGTCCTTTGTCTTCCTTTGGAGACAGAGGAAAAAGAATCCAAAGTCATCTTCTCTTGAATTACAATCAAGTTCCAACAGGAAAGAAGTTACCCTTTGTTTTCTTTATCTGTCTTTCCTTTCTTTTAACTCATGGCAAAGTGGAATAACATGAGATATTGCTCTGGAAATGTTCCAAACATTGGTTGCTGAGAGTGAGAAATGAATAGGGCTGATAGTTACAATCCATCAGCTTCCCTACAGTAAAATTGTTTCTGCCTAAAAGTCCCAATAGTGATAGGTTTGGGGTGATATTTCATAATCTAGTATTAAGGTAAATTTAAGATAAATATCAAATTAATTTGGCCAACCTGCAGATGACAAAAAAAAAAAAAAAGGATCAAATTTTCATATTTCATGCCCTTGGTTGTTTTTTGTTTGTTTGTTTGTTTGTTTGTTTTTCTTTTACTCAAATCTTTGGCAATAGTGTGATGGTGGGCTGCTCGACATCGCAGGCGACGCCCTCCCCTTCCGGCCCCGCATTCCCAGGTGCCCTTATACAACAGGTTTGAGGCCCTGGAGCTCGACAGACCAGTAGCTGAGGAAGAGGTAGCAAGTGTTCCCAGGAGGATGCCTAGGGCGAGGAGGTCGACTCCACACCTCAGGACTGCCTCCACCAAGAAAGACAGGAGGGTTATTGTTGTTGGAGACTCGATTCTTAGGGGAACAGAGGGCCCTATTTGTCGGACTGACCCTACCCGTAGGGAAGTCTGCTGCCTCCCTGGGGCCAGGGTCAGGGACGTTGCCAGGAAGCTTCCCAACCTCGTACGCCCCTCTGACTATTACCCTCTTTTGATAGTCCAGGCGGGCAGTGACAACATCGAAGAGAGAAGCCTCAAGGCTATCAAAAGAGACTTTAGGGGACTGGGTTGGTTAGTGGATGGAGCGGGAGTGCAGGTGGTGTTTTCATCCATCCCTACGGTGGCAGGGAGGGGTTCAGAGAGGACACGGAAAGCCCACCTGTTAAATACATGGCTCCGGGGCTGGTGCCAACGCAGAAATCTTGGGTTTTTTGATCATGGGGCACTTTACTCAGCACCTGGTCTGATGGCCGCAGACAGGTCCCTATCTTTTAGGGGAAAAAGGATCCTGGGCCAGGAGCTGGCAGGGCTCATTGAGAGGGCTTTAAACTAGGTAGGAAGGGGGATGGGGCTGAAGCTAGGATTGTTGGGGCTGTGCCAGGGGGAACGATGGCAAGGCCGGAGGATAAGGCAATGGCCCAGCTGAAGTACATCTACACCAATGCACGCAGCATGGGTAACAAACAGGAGGAGCTGGAAGCCATCGTGCAGCAGGCAGGCTACGACTTGGTTGCCATCACGGAGATGTGGTGGGACCAGTCTCATGACTGGAGTGCTGCAATGGCTGGCTATAAGCTCTTCAGAAGGGACAGGCAGCACAGAAGGGGTGGTGGTGTGGCTCTCTATATTAGAGAGTCTTTTGATGTTGCAGAACTCTAGGCTGGGAATGACAAGGTCGAGTCCCTTTGGGTTAGGATCGGCAGGGACAACAAGGCTAGCATCCTGGTCGGGGTCTGCTATAGACCATCGAACCAGGATGAGGAGACGGATGAGGAACTCTAAAGGCAGCTGACAGAAGTTGCAAAATCGTCAGCTCTTGTACTCGTGGGGGACTTCAACTTCCCTGACATATCATGGAAGCACAACACAGCCCTGAGAAAGCAGTCTAGGAGGTTTCTGGAGAGCGTGGAAGATAGCTTCCTGACGCAGCTGGTTAGTGAGCCTCCCAGGGGTGGTGCACCACTAGACCTTCTCTTCACAAACAGAGAAGGACTGGTGGAGGATGTGATTGTCGGGAGCTGTCTGGGGCAGAGTGACCACGCAATGGTGGAGTTCACTATTTTTGGCGAGGCCAGGAAGGGGAACAGTAAAACCGCTGTATTGGACTTTTGGAGGGCTGACTTTGAGCTGCTCAGGACACTAGTTGGTGGAGTCCCTTGGGAGGCGGTTCTGAAGGGCAGAGGAGTCCAGGAAGGCTGGGCGCTCCTCAAGAGGGAAATCTTAATGCTGCAGGAACGGTCTGTCCCCACATGACCAAAGACGAGCTGGTGGGGAAGAAGACCAGCCTGGCTCAACAGAGAATTGTGGCTTGATCTTAGGAGAAAAAAGAGGGTTTATAATCTTTGGAAAAGTGGGCAGGCCACTAGGGAGGACTTTAAGGATGTAGCGAGGCAGTGCAGGGACAAAATTAGGAAGGCCAAAGCTCATCTGGAGCTCAATCTGGCTACTGCCGTTAAAGATAACAAAAAACGTTTCTATAAATACATCAACACAAAAAGGAGGACTAAGGAGAATCTCCATCCTTTACTGGATGCGGGGGGAAACTTAGTTACGAGAGATGAGGAAAAGGCGGAGGTGCTCAATGCCTTCTTTGCCTCAGTCTTTAGCGGCAATACCGGTTGTTCTCTGGATACTCAGTACCCTGAGCTGGTGGAAGGGGATGGGGAGCAGGATGTGGCCCTCACTATCCACAAGGAAATGGTTGGTGACCTGGTACGACACTTGGATGTGCACAAGTCGATGGGGCCGGATGGAATCCACCCAAGGGTACTGAGAGAACTGGCAGAGGAGCTGGCCAAGCCACTGTCCATCATTTATCAACAGTCCTGGCTATCGGGGGAGGTCCCAGTTGACTGGCGGCTAGCAAATGTGACGCCCATCTACAAGAAGGGCCGGAGGGCAGACCTGGGAAACTACAGGCCTGTCAGTTTGACCTCAGTGCCAGGGTGTAGTGGGTTTACGTGGCAAGGTTTTGGTAGCAGGGAGCCATAGGGGTGGTTTCTGTGAGAAAGATCTAGAAGCTGCCCCATGTTTGGGAAGGGCCCCATTGTTTTCCAGATCCGAGCCAATAAGCGATGTTGTTTTTCGCCTCTGTGAGAGCATATTTAAGACAGGGAAAAAACGCTGCGCCACACAGCAGCCGGGAGAGTCAGTGGAGCGAGAGAACAGCCTTGCACCAAGGTCAGTGTAGAAAGAGGGGGAGAGGTGCTCCAGGCGCCGGAGCAGAAGTTCCCTGTGGCCTGTGGTGAGGACCATGGTGAAGCAGGGTGTCCCCCTGCAGCCCATGGAGTACCACGGTGGAGCAGGGTTCCACGCTGCAGCCCGTGGAGGAGACCACGGTGGAGCAGGTGGCCCTGCACCGACGGAGGCTGCCGCCTGTGGAAGACCCCTGCCGGAGCAGATTCCGGGCCGGACCTGTAGCCCGTGGAGAGGAGCCCACGCAGGAGCAGGTGATCTGGCAGGAGCTGCTGCCCGTAGGGGAGCCAGGTTGGAGCAGTTTTCTCCTGAGGGATGGACCCCGTGGTACGGACCCATATCTGGAGCAGTTCTGGAAGAGCTGCTGCCTGTGGGAAGCCCACGCCGGATCAGTTCATCAAGGACTGCATCCCGTGGGTGGGACCCCACAGCACAGGGGACGAGAGTGACCGAGAAGGAGCGGCAGAGAAGAAGTGCTGTAGACTGACCATAACCCCCATTCCCCGTTCCCCTGCGCCGCTCGGGGGGAGGAGGTGGAAGAGGGTGGATGGGGGGGAAGGTGTTTTTGTTTTTTTTTTCCTTTGTTTTCTCACTTCTCTCGCTTGTTAGTTGTAGGCAATAAATCTTACTATCTCCTTATGCCGAGTCTGTTTTTGCCCGTTACAATAATTATTGCGTGACTTTCTCGTCCTTATCTCAATCCTTGAGCCCTTTTCACATATTTTCTCCCCATTCCTCTTTGAGGAGGGGGAGTGAGAGAGCGGCTGTGGTGGAGCTCGGCTGCCCACTCGAGCGGAACCACGACACAGGGAAGCTCATGGAGCAGAGCCTCCTGAGAGTCATCACGCAGCACTTGCAGGGCAAGCAGGCGATCAGGCCCAGTCTGCATGGGTTTATGAAAGGCAGATCCTGCTGGACGAACCTGATCTCCTTCTATGACAAAGTGACGCACTGGGTGGACGAGGGAAAGGCTGTGGATGTGGTCTACCTTGACTTCAGCAAGGCTTTTGACACCATCTCCCACAGCATTCTCCTCAAGAAACTGGCTGCTCTTGACTTGGACTGGCGCACGCTTCGTTGGGTTAGAAACTGGCTGGATAGCCGGGCCCAAAGAGTCGTGGTGAATGGAGCCAAGTCCAGTTGGAAGCCAGTCACTAGTGGCGTCCCCCAGGGCTCGGTGCTGGGGCCGGTCCTCTTTAATATCTTCATCGATGATCTGGACGAGGGCATTGAGTGCACCCTCAGTAAGTTTGCAGATGACACCAAGTTAGGTGTGTGTGTCGATCTGCTTGAGGGTAGGAAAGCTCTGCAGGAGGATCCGGATAGGCTGCACCGATGGGCTGAGGTCAACTGCATGAAGTTCAACAAGGCCAAGTGCTGGGTCCTGCACCTGGGGCGCAATAACCCCAAGCAGAGCTGCAGGCTGGGAGATGAGTGGTTGGAGAGCTGCCAGGCAGAGAAGGACCTGGGAGTGATGGTGGATAGTCGGCTGAATATGAGCCAGCAGTGTGCTCAGGTGGCCAAGAAGGCCAACGGCATCCTGGCTTGTATCGGGAACAGTGTGGCCAGCAGGGCTAGGGAGGTGATCGTCCCCCTGTACTCAGCTCTGGTGAGGCCGCACCTCGAGTACTGTGTTCAGTTTTGGGCCCCTTGCTACAAGAAGGACATCGAGGTGCTTGAGCGGGTGCAGAGAAGGGCGACAAAGCTGGTGAGGGGCCTGGAGAACAAGTCCTATGAGGAGCGGCTGAGGGAGCTGGGCTTGTTCAGCCTGGAGAAGAGGAGGCTCAGGGGCGACCTTATCGCTCTCTATAGGTACCTCAAGGGAGGCTGTAGTGAGGTGGGGGTTGGCCTGTTCTCCCATGTGCCTGGTGACAGGATGAGGGGGAATGGGCTTAACTTGAGCCAGGGGAGTTTTAGGTTAGATGTTAGGAAGAACTTCTTTACCGAAAGGGTTGTGAGGCATTGGAACAGGCTGCCCAGGGAAGTGGTGGAGTCACCATCCCTGGAAGTCTTCAAAAGACGTTTAGATGTAGAGCTTAGGGATATGGTTTAGTGGGGACTGCTAGCGTTAGGTCAGAGGTTGGACTCGACGATCTGGGGTCTCTTCCAATCTAGAAATTCTGTGATTCTGTGATTCTGTGATGCTGATTCTTATTTTTTTTGGATTTACACAATCAATTTTAATGCAAAAACAAGGATATTTTACAAAGGTGGTCTCCATAATATTAGGCTTCACATTTTCAGTAAAACTTATCCTATGTGCACATAGTATTAGGCAGTGGAAGATCACCAGAATGCATCAAAGAAAGTGTGAAGATGGGGTTAAATCCTGAAACTTTTATTATTATTATTTATTTATAAGATTCTCTAATCATTTTGGGACAAAATAAATTTTCCATGTTTATGAGAGAAAGCCAGGTCTGAAAAACATGTGGATATACATGTATTTATGTCCTTACAGTCAGTAATTTCTTTCTCTCTTTTAAGTACCAGCTTCATCTGTATGAAAAACATTGTGGAATTCCGGTAATGCATGCCAGTTTATATGTAGTTCCCAGTACAATGGCACAAAAGATCCCAGGTGTTATGAAAGACTTTCTATGAAAACACATATTAATGGACAGTTCACCACTTAAGACTTTACAGTTTTGACAGAATGGTAGCGTAGGAAAGGGATGATGATGTTTATAAGATCAGGTTTTGATGTTGTCTCTCACTTGTTCTTGTCGGCTGCTGGTGTCTGAGAACTCTCCCTGCAGCTACTCTGGTGAGGGTAGATGGGTTGCTTTTGTAGTGATTGGTTTTACCACTTGCTGGGGATTTTCTCATGAATATTAGATTAAGCTTTCTGAATTCCTTGACCTCATCTCTCAGATTCCTCTTTTGTCAGGTGTTGCTCCATCTATTATGCACATTGATGCTGTTGTCCTGTATTTCTGGGCAGATACTGCTGTTCTAAGAGGCTGCCACAGTAGACCAGAGCCAGACCTGGGGATGGGATCCTACCTCGAGACTCTGTTACAGATTAAGATACCTAAATTTAGGTATATGTAGGATCTATCTCCCTCAATAGGATAAAGGAAGCTATTCAGCAGGACAAATCCAAGTGTCTGAGGTAAGGCAAGATAGATGGCTCTCTAAACAGTCTTGACTACATTATATATACATTAGATTGTATCACCTAATCAACAGTATGCATTTAACAGTATAACATGCAGAGTTATAGGGCACTGCACCTTCAGATTACTATGCACAAGACTCTTGCAGGCTCTTGGTAGATGTTCTTGTCCCATCAGATCTTTTTGTTACACTAAAGCATCTCACGTCACATAGGAGAGTTATGTTTAAGTACTCTGTGCTGAGGCTTGCAGGCAGGAAATATTCAGCTCTTACTGAGCATCCTTTCTTCCCTACCTGCTGGATAGCACCTTTCAAATTTTTTTCTACTTTCATGTACTTACTAAACTTTTATGTTTGTCTGTATCAGCAAGACTCAGCTTTTCAGAAGAAGAAATTATTCCAACTACTTACAACATTCATAAAATCCAGAGACTACATGTACTTTCATTAAGAAATCTAAGTTTCATATTGTTACTTAGCTCACTGGAGCAAGAATATATCCATTACAATCACATTTTCTGTTCATTTTGAAGAATAATGTGTGGAGTAGTAAAACCATCCAGTTATTACCAGCAATTGCAATGTGCTTAATTTTCACTGCTCAGTTTACTGTGGTCAATGTCTGGAAAAAAAGAATTCAGCTTTAGCTCTTAGTGGTTTTATTTTACTTATTTATTTATTGTTTGCTTGTTTGTTTGTCATATGGGTAAAAATAAATATCTTATTGTTGGAGGAAAGTAGAAACCTGATGAATTATTATTATTATGAAAATGTAAGAACAGGAAAATGTGTGTTCTTAAAGTTGTCCATTTCTTATATTAAGGCAAAAAATATCTCAAAGCAGCAAATCCTTCAGTGAAAACATATAAGGAATAGTCCCCTTCAGTAAGATCATGACTTAGCCCTAGCATAACCTTGTTCTTCTACTAACTGATGTTAACCGACTATTTCATAGCACCATGTATGTCTCAGGTGATTTTTGTACTAAAAAGAATATTGTTGTAAAAGGTAGCCTGAAATACAAAGGTCTCATATACATCCCTGATCTTGAACTGTACCTGCAAACAGTTCCTACCCACACATGACCTTCTGTTGACATCTCCATAGGTACATCAATCTGTCCAGATAAATTAATCAACAAGATCATGAATAGGAGATGAAATGTCAAAAGCATAAATGATAAGTGGGAACCATGAGTTGTACCCCCATTTCCTTCTTTAGTAAGGTCTCTCACAGGAGAGACCAGATCCTGATCAGCTGAAGTCTGTTTTATAATGGAAATGCAGAAGGAATGACTGGGAAAGTGACCTCTGGGGCAAGCAGCCAGTCTCTGCATGCATGCCAGAAAAGCTGGCTATGGTTGCAGCCTCTCTGAAAATAGATCTCTCACCAAAGAAGCAAAGTAATTTAAGCATCGGAGACACCTCATGTTGTTACCCATAAGCGGGTTCATGGAACATGGTTAAAGCTAATAATTTACACAAGACCTTTAGTAAAGTGAGCAGTGTGATTATGAACCAAAAAAGTCTGTACATAGAAACAAAGACATGCCACATTAAGATAATAGGGAAAATGGTATTTCTAAAGTAAACTAAACACAAGTAAACAGAAGCAAGAATATAATTTATATTTAGAGCTAACCTAAATTTACACTTAGGAGAAGCAGAAAGGAATGAAACCTTTATCAGTCCTCACTGGGAAACTCAAATGAGTTTCAGATAGACTCTTTTGTTAGAGGTAATGCACTGGACTATAGAGAAAGGAGTCTGGGTCCCGTCAACAAGGTAAGAATTTCATGAAACTGTGAATGATGGTCTGCATCTGTAATTTGAAAACATTGAAACTCCTATACGAAAGGTGAAATAACTTATGAAAGGATCTTTCCCTAAGTTTATGTTATAAGAGAAGCCAGTAGGGAAATTAATCAAACACAGCAAAAAATAGGTCCAAATCCTAAGGAAAGCTGAATTGTCCTATGAAAGGAAGAAGAAAGCTTTTTAAGAAGAATCTGTGGAGAGACGCAAGCTATAGGAGCAGGATAGCAGTAGATTAACAGAAATCCCCCCAAAACCACAATTTATTCTTCAAGTAACACTACAGGCAGTAAGAAAAACATGTGGTTCCTGAGAATAATGTGTATTATGTGGGGAAACACAATACTGCTTAGGTACCCTGCACCACTCTCAGTTATGTAATGTAAGCATTCCCCATGTATAATGGCTATACTTAAATTATTCTGTGCTTAGTAGGCAAATTAGAACTATTTATAAGAAAGCTGTGAGGATACACTCTGTTGGGGAGTGAGGAGAGAGGAGAAAATGGTATGGGTCCTATTTAAGATTGTAATGGAACAGAAGGTAATATTTCATAGCATGTCAAGAACAATCTGAAGTTAAGAGAACTCCCGTGCATAGGCTACTGGACTATATTGCGCCAAATTCTATTACTCCTAATGGGGCCATGGAAGAAGCAATTAATAAATTCTGTACCAAAGAGATATTCACTGCAAGTTTCTTTGAGGATATCAGTGGTAGAAGCACATTTTTTTCCTAGTGCCCTGACAACTGTGACAGAGAAGCATGCAAAGTTGAGATAATGTAGTATTCTTTGAAAAAGAGCAATTTGCTTCACCTTTAGACCCAAAGTGGTTGCATAATCTGATCATCAGCTTCAGAAAGGATATTGAAGAAGATGCTGAAGATGCTAAGTGCACCCAAATGGTCTATAACGTGTGCTACTGAAGCTCAGATTCTGTGATGGTAAAAAATTGTCTGGATGAGATATTACCATTGATGGATAGGCTGAGCAAGGCATATTTTCCAGGACACAGCACAGACAGCTGTCTGGAGTAGGAGAGTGACTCCCATCAACATGCTGCTATACTTCTGCAGCTGACGAAGAGTAGGCGAGAGAGAGAGGGCCCTGTACAGATATTACACCATCAGAGGTAAGTGCCTTGAACTGCAGGGTAGGTCAGGGTGGAGAGAGACAATCCACACCAATGTAGTAGATGAAAACAAGTGTGAGCCAGCTCAGGATTTGAGTTGTTGGTGAGAAGTGCATTAGGTGCCCTAACCATTGTAATGCCAAGGGAATTCTATCAGCAGTTCTGCAACCTGTCTTTCACTTACAAATTGACAATCTTTCATCTATACACCCTGAAGTTGCCTTTAGTATGGTATTCCAAGAGCCATAATCATAATTGACTTGCAGTGAAGCACTGTTATGAAAGTGGCTTCCACTCAGTTGTGTCACCCTTCCCTTCTCATGCTCTGCCTTGTGGCTTTTTGCAACACAGTATCATGGTCTCTTTTACCTATAGTTTCTAGTTCACAGAATCACAGAATTGCAGGGGTTGGAAGGGACCTCAAGAGGTCATCGGGTCCAACCCTCCTGCCAAAACAGGTTCACTAGAGCAGGTTGCCCAGGTAGGCATCCTGACGGGCCTTGAATATCTTCAGAGAAGGAGACTCAACAACCTCCCTGGGCAGCCTGCTCCAGTTCTCCATCACACTCATGGTGAAGTTCTTTGGCATGTTGGTACAGAACTTCCTGTGATCCATTTTGTGGCCATTGCCCCTGGTCCTGTCCCCACAAACCACGGTAAGGCAATTGGCCAAATTCCTCTATCTCCCACACTTAAGATACTTGTAAACATTGAGAAGATCCCTTCTCAGTCCTCTAAAGCCTGAACAGAGCCAGGTCACTCAGTCTTTCCTCACAGGGAAGATGCTCCAGGCCCTGCATCATCTTTCTGGCCCTCCGCTGGACTTTTTCCAGGAGATCCCATATATATATCAGGATATACATAGATTCCCTATATATACAGGGAATCCCCATATGCAGTTTCCCATAACAGATGTCAAATACATTCCCATTAAATATTAATAAATAATATGCATGCCCAAAGCTTAATAAACAATCATTACACAACACCCAGACTTGCATGACTGTGCTCCAATTAGTGCTAGAGACATCATATACAGGAACTGCTAATGAGCAGGTACTGGTGGAAACTACAGGAGTACGGTGTGAAAAATGTCTGGGATGACCAGCTACCACCTTGGAGAGGATGCCAGAGAATCACAGAATCATAGAATATCCCGAGTTGGAAGGGACCTGTAAGGATCATCAAGTCTAACTCCTGGCACCACATTGGTCTACCCAAAAGTTTAGACCATATGACTAAGCGCAGAGTCCAAATACATCTTAAATTCTGACAGGCTTGGTGCAGTGACTACTTCCCTGGGAAGCCTGTTTCAGTGTGTGACCACCCTTTCAGTGAAGAACCTCTTCCTAATGTCTAGCCTAAGCCTCCCCTACCTCAGCTTGACACCATTTCAACAGTCCTATCACTGGTGATAAGGAGACTAGTTCGGCGCCTGCCCCTTCACTTCCCCTCGCGAGGAAACTGTGGACTGTAATGAGGTCTCCCCTCAGCCTCCTCTTCTCCAGGCTGAACAGGCCAAGTGACCTCAGCCGCTCCGCATATGTCTACCCCTCTAGGCCCTTCACCATCTTTGTCGCCCTCTGGACACTCTAACAGTTTCACGTCCTTTTTGTACTGTTGTGCCCAGAACTGCACACAGTACTCAGGTGAGGCCAGATCAGTGCGGAGCAGAGTGGTACAATCACCTCCCTCAACCAACTAGCGATGCTGTGCTTGATGCACCCCAGGTTACGGCTGGCCCTCCTGGCTGCCCATGTGGGAACTCTGTCACTGCTCTTCCACACCAAGCACTGAGGAAAAGTTTTCCTGTTGCTCTTGCTCACTCATTATTTCCTTGATTCTTTGTTCCAGACCTCCCCATAGTACTTTTGAAATCAAGGTGTGCCATTAACTATGGAGCCCACAGACATGTCTCAGCTTTCTCTGTGCAACATGACATGTTTATTAGAGTGCACCTGGTAAAGCATAAGGAAGAAATTAAATTAACAGCAGGAAGAAATCTAGGAAATAGTGCTTCAGAACTGTGGCAATAATGTAGAAAAGATCAATGAAACACTATAGGAAGGAAATGTGATATTATTTTTAAATTAAACCAATTCCACTCTCAAATTCCTGTAGATGCATACTTCAAAGCACATGCTCCAATGCACCCAATTGCATATATTCAGGTGTTCTTGTCTGAATTCCTTGCAATGACATTGAAAACAAAAAGCACAGTATATTTCATTATATCTCCTATGCTCTTCCTTTCTTGGCCTCCTCCTGCCTATTTTGGATATCTTTTATACACTTAAGAAGCTGACAGAGAGTGTGACGTTTTGTTGCTCCATCTTGTCATGCTACTGCATGTCGTTAAGGTTATCCCACTGTATTTTATCTCTTTATCTGGATATATTCTGACTCTGTTATTTATCTTTCCGCCATAATTTCTTAAAGGCTTGAGTCTTGCTTTAGACTGTGTCATGTTTCAGCTTGGGTGAAGGTAGTCCCTTGTTATTAAACTCTAATCATTTTCGTCTCAATATTTTCCAGTGAGTGAACAGTGTAAATAAGGATTTGAGATTTCAGCCTTAGCAGGATCCTTTCAGTAAAGGGTGTAAGATGATGAAAAGATATGAGCTTGTCGTGTTCAGGTGAGCAGCTGTGGCTCACATTCCTCAAAAAAAAGATTAAAATAAAATAAAATAAAATAAAATAAAATAAAATAAAATAAAATAAAATAAAATAAAATAAAATAAAATAAAATAAAATAAAATAAAATAAAATAAAGTAAAAATAAATGTGTCTCACAAGACAAGCATTAACTAGGCACAGCAGTAGTGGAAGGGCAAATGGAGAACACAGCAGAGAAATAGCACACCCAGAAATATAGAAACAACACCAAATAGTAAAGACATGGGAAGTGCTTCTGTCATAAGTTGGCTTGGCAAAGAAAACTCAGACTGTGTCTTGAGCTGTAAAAAACATTAGTGAGACACTGAACAAGTTAAGTCTTAAAAATGCATAAATCTCAAAACATTCACCTTCACCTCCAAATAGTTTTTGTTCTTGTCATTGTTATTTTATAATTTTGATGTTTCCATCCTAAATTGTTTCATTTCTTCTTCTTGTACATCTAAGCACTCTTGTCTTTTATCTGGCCTCCCCCTCTTCCCTCCTTCTTCTGCAGTCAACAACTTCTTCTCACATCTGGACTTTTTCTTCTGCAGATTCTCTTATTCATGGTCCCTTGAATCTGTTTGGTCCTTCAGGCATTCTCCTCACCACCTTCCTCTCCTAGGTTTGAACCGTTTCCTTCTCCAATGCAAAATCAGTTGGATGAATCTTGTTGATCATAACAAAGAACAAATAAGAACTTAAACTAATGCTTCAAACAGAATTGTGACCGTATGAATTGAATATCATGATCCTTGTGTGTTATGTCCAACTTGAGATATTCTATGATTCTGTGATTCTATAAAATATTTAAAGTATTAAGTATATTTAATGATAAGTATTGTTTAAAGGTCAAAAGACAGATACATTTTTCTCTGTATTAACTATCTTCATTAATCTGCATGGTGCTTGCATTCAATATTAATAGGCTGTTATTCTCAGACAGGTTAAAAGAGGGAGTGTTTTATATTCCTTCTTAATTGACATTAAATCTGATGAGGCTGATTCTTGTACATCTCTAAATACATATCCTCCACTCTATACTAATAAGTCATATGAACGACCATTTGCAAGGATTAATGAACTGCACAGCTTCTTTGTTTAAAGCACTGTCAAGTTGAAACTATATACAAGGATATGGTTTGAGTTTGATGGGAAATTCTTTACTGAAATAAACTGGAATACCTTGCAGAAGCTAGATCAGGTATGTAACCCTTAAGTTATTTGCCTTTCTTTTCTTAGAATTGTAGTAACTCTGGTTACCTTTGTAAATTTTAAAGCAGGCAGTTTTATTTTCTACTTTCATTTTCTGTGTTCACTTTCATTTTCTGTGTATCACTTTCTGTATATGTGGCCTATTTTGTAGAGTTCAAGTCTCTAATGATGTGGAGAGCTGCATCTGCCATTAAGGAGGTTATGAGAACGGTGCACTCAGACACTGGGGGAAAAAAAATAAAAAATAAAAAACAAACCCCAAGGTTTTTAAATATCTCATTGTAGGCCTAAAATAAGAAAACAATGTAATTCCCAGATATTTCTCACCAAGACAAAAAAAAAAAAAAAAAAAAAAAAAAAAAAAAAAATCTAGTATTATTTTTAGCTAGAAATAGGTAAGTAGAATGAAGAAAGATTTTACTGCCAGTTGTTGTCCTTGGGTCTAGCCAGTGACCTTGTTCCAATAAGATGTGACTACAAGAAAATTTGCAAGCCTTTCTCCTCTGCTATCACTAAATGATGATAGGTAATTATGAGAAGCATATGGGAATTATCTAGTATTAAAAAAGTAGATTAGCACGCATGATCAGAATCTTAATACATTCATTCCCTATCTATTTTTCTTTATATGCTTTGGAATATTAAGAAAGAAATTAGCAAGTGAAGGGGAGGAATTTTATTTTGTTTTTGTTGGTTATGTTTTCTTTTAACAACACCCTCCTCTTTATCCTGTATTGCATTTATTTAGAAAAGGAAAACTAAAATAAACAAACAAATTGGTTAGGATGGATACCCAAATGGTTAAACATTAGATAGGGACATAATTCTGTACCATAGGTGGGAATAGAGAAAAAGGAACAGTACCAAGAAATTACAGTCAAGGTGCAAAATAAAATGTACAAGAATCATTCCTTGGTTTTGATTCCAGAGTACATTACAGAGTCAAACAGCAATTAATCATTAATTAATCAATTAATCAAAGTAAAAGGTAACATGAAGAGGTAAGTGGAAGGGCTGGATATTTGAGTAGGTAGGAAAGAAAAGACTTGAAACCACTAATGATTGCGCAGGGGATAGTAACCCTTGAAGAATCAAAGAAGTGGTTTAGCAGGTCCGCTGGAGAAAATCCACACAGATCATGGGAAAGAACTTTCTGAGAAGGCAGGAGAAAACTGAATGTTCATAATGTGCTTGTCTATCCAAGAGTCAAAGCAATTCTTCTATAATAGAGTGTGAAATGGCATTGCCTTCCCGGTCTGATCTCTGGAGAAAAAATCTGGTTTATCTCCCCTAAAATATCTTCAGCCAAATAGTGACATATAAGGGCAGAGAAGAGCTATTTGATCCACAGAAGCACCACCTGAGAAAATGTAACCCAATGTAACCCTCCAACTATGGAGGTTGGTGAGGAAGTCTAAAGCCAAGGAGTGAGGAATTGAAGAGACTGACTCTTTGAGTTAAAGGAGTGTGAAAAGAATTTATATAGTGGGGAGGAAGGGGTGTTATTCATGTTGTATTCATGTGGTATTCATGGAGGGGTGGTATTCATGGTAATATTCATGAAGGCATTCAAGATCAGGCCAGATGTGGTTCTGGGCAGCCTGCTCTATTGGTTGGCAACCCTGCCCAGAGCAGGGAGGTTGAAGCTAGACGACTTTTATGGTCCTTTTCAATCCAGGGCATTCTATGATTCTACGATTCTATGTTTATTGTGTTTTATTTTTTTACAAATAAAGAAAACTATTCCACACCTCTAATTAAATCTACATTCCATATTGGAATATCTATGTTTCTTTTCACCTTTTGCTAAGGAGACTGACTGAGACAGACAAAACATTTTATTCATAAGAATTTAAATGTAATAATTTCACTTTAGAAAGAGAGCAATTTTTACCTTGTTTCCAACAGAGGAGCTTTTCTTAAACTTTTAAAATATGTAACTTTACTAAACAAAGATGTGAAGAGGCAGTATTTTATAACATTACCCATCCCCCCCCCCCCCCAAAAAAAAAAAAGAAAAAAAGAAAAGAAATTAAAAGTAGAAGAGATTCAATATTTTGTACTTGTAAAAATAGAATACACCCAAACAAACAAACATGAAATAAAAACAACAAAAAAAAGACTGAGTTCATATTCCAATGGGGAAAAAATACCCCAATTAAAAAAAAAAAAAAAAAAAAAAAATCTTAGTTAAAAAGTCATTATAAATGCTGCAGTACGCTGTCCCAGAATTTGCTTGGAGAAAAGTGTCCAGGTAAGATAGAATTAAATAGTTACTGTGATTATGTAGGAAATATACGTTGGTGGAATTTCTGTGTCCTCCTTGAATTGCTTCAAGTATTCAAAATTTTCTTCTTCTACCATGTGTTCATCTTTAGTTCATAATATATAGTTTCATTAACTCTTACTCACTTTGAAATTCTGCTGGTCAATGACAGTGAGAAAACCTATTAACAGACTCCTTGTTAACAGAAGGGAGATGCATTCATAGGGATAGTCAATGAGTATGTTCCCTGGGAGAAAAGCTTCACATTTAACTTTCAAATAGGTGGCATGTAATTTGACGGGTTTATTTGGCATGAGTTTGGAAATGATTTTTGATGTTGTCCAAGTTTTATATGATGTTCCCAGAATATATTTTCAGGAACGCTTTTTTTTTTTTTTTTTTTTTTTAATGGTAAATCTTCAAATCTTTTTAACATTGTGTTGAATTATTTCTTTACCAGTAAGAGTACATCACTGATGTAAATTGCCTTAAATTATAATGCCATTTAAGACTATGTTGAAACACTTAATGCACAACAGCTATTCTACCAAAACTCTAGATCAATATAGCTGATTAGATACATCACAGTAATGGAAAATTTGCACTATAGAAAAGACCACATGAAATCTACTCTTTTGTTGAGGCAGCTACTATATACTGAGCGCAGTCTAGGCATTGAAGTTTAATAAGAGTGAATAGCTTGGAAGTCCTAAATAAGACTCAGACAAGTTTACTTTATGTAACTATAAGGATCTTTCCAATAGACTTAATCAGACAGGTGGAAGAGAAATAAATTAAGATCCATGCATTTCTCTTTTTATCAAAAATGTATCTGTAGTATGCGTCCACATAAACAGAAAATTGTGTAATCATCTCCCTTAGAAGTTTAACAAATCTAAAGATATTCATACACCACATATACTATCAATCAATTTTTTTTCTCTTATACTGATATATTCTGAAGATTATAGAAGTCAGGTTCTGCTAGATTATAGCAATTGGGGCTTACATCAAAGCCTTCAAAAGAGCAAAGGTTAAAAAATGCAATGCTTGAAATCAGTAATAGATGAGACATCAGTGATGCTGAATTTGTTTTATACTCCAGCAAACTTTGGTACACAGAAGTGCTGAATAAATGCCAAATACACATCTAGGTAAATCTTTAGCTTTTGAGTTTTCGTATTCATTATTGACCAGTGGATTCAATGGATTATCTGTACATTACTTGCAAAAAGTTTTATGTAGTTAAACAGAAATATTTCAGATATCAGTCCTAGAATTAAGAATGACTTAAAAAAAAAAAAAAAAAAAAAAAGGAGGCTGTAGGGGGATGTCATCGCAGTCTGCAACTTCCTCGCGAGGGGGAGTGGAGAGGCAGGTGACCTATTCTCTGTAAACACAAGTGATAGGACCCGCAGGAATGGTGTTAAGCTGAGGCAGGGGAAGTTTAGGCTGGACATCAGGAAGAGGTTCTTCACCAAGAGGGTGGTCGCACACTGGAACAGGCTCCCCAGTGAAGTAGTCACTGCACCAAGCCTGTCTGAATTTAAGAAGTGATTGGACTGTGCACTTAGTCACATGGTCTAAACTTTTGGGCAGACCTGTGCGGTGCCAGGAGTTGGACTTGATGGTCCTTATGGGTCCCTTCCAACTCGGGATATTCTAGGATTCTATGATTCTATGTTTCGCCTTTCTCCTTTTCCTATACATTTAAATTGTATATATTTCCCTATACATTTAAATTGTATATTTTAGACAGAGTTGTGTCTAGCATCTTTTATTTTAATAGAATTCACCTCAAGGAATATATAAAATATGCATTAAGAATTGAAGGTTACTCCTTGTATTTTATTTTTTTTCTTGATGTTGTTGAGAATCATATTTACAATGCTGAAATTATGGACCATCTATTTTTGGGCAACTCAAGATCCTCATGGATATATTGCACACTACACAGTAATGTACATTTCTTTGACTGTGGCTGCAGAGAGTTTAGTTTCTGAAGCTAAAACTTTTACACATAACCTGTATCCAACTATAATTGTATTGTTTCCAGGTCACTGTAAATCTCTGTAACTCTATAAATCACTGTGCAAAGTATCTGTTCTACATAGGTATAATTTCAGAAGATAACACCCATTTCAAAATTTAAGATAGTAGTCATTTCTGAACTCTGGATTTTTATATATATATTTATATATATATATATATATATTTTTTTTTTTTTTTTTTGAGATATATGCAGTCTTTGTCTAAAGTGCTTCATGTATGTGAATCATTGTGACAGAAACTATATGACTGAATCTGAGCCATACCTCATGGCACCTAAAGAGACTAACAGGTCTGCTTTATGATCCAGAAACAATTATACTCCATAATCAAGAACCTCTACAAGGCCTGTAGTAGTGTGTTTTTGTTTGTTTGTTTTTTAATGGATTGAAAGTAGTGCAGATTGAAAGAAGGGCATCAGTAGATTGAAAATGTTGGTCCTGGAGACCTGATGCCCAAGCTACACACAGTTCAGGGAATTTTTACTGTGGAATAACTCTAGTCCAGTCCAAGGGACTGAATGTCCATTTGCAGCTGAAATAAATAAGGCAGGTACATTTGATTTGATTTGGTTTGATTTTTTTCCATAGATTATATTGCTTCTTATAAAATACTCAAACTAAAGGAGTTCAAAATAAATCAAACGCCTAATTAATATCTAAATGCATATTTAAGGTATATAATCCTAGAGTCTTTACACTCACAACAATTATTTAAAGTCCTTGTACTAATCATCAGGCAGGACACAGCCATTTATTTCCTATTCTGTCTTGTCTTCCAGGCACTTTTGAAATTTGCTGTCTTTTTCTCCCATATGTCTGATAAGCAACTCTGTTGTTTGTGTTTAGAGGTTGGACTCGATGATCTTGAGGTCTCTTCCAACCTAGAAATTCTGTGTGATTCTGTAGTCTATATGGATGGAGCCCCTCAGTACAGAGGGTTGTTTGACTGGTTTTATCCGTATATTTTTTAGAGTGAATCAATTACAGTAGGTGTGTGCTCTACACATGTCTTAGTTGCATGTTAGAAGACCATAAATAAACTATGAAATCTTTTTATACCATTGTTACCATGAAATGAAAATGAAAATGCACATGACCGGGAAAATCTGCATGCCAAACTTGAGGAATCTGATGTCATGCACCTGTGTCACACTGTCAACATACTCAAGACATGAAACGTCACTGCTACAAGAATCTTAAAGTCATCAAAATCTAAAACCTGAGACAATGGAAATCCAGAATGATAACATGTATCTTGAAACTATGCCAGGTTTCATTTCTGTCACAGAGTACAATGAAATAACTTGAAAATGAGTTCATTACATTGCAGGAGGGAGCAATCTTTCCAGAGTTTCCACCTGCAATAGGAATAATAAAAAATTAATATTTTATAAAACCTTGTGGAGCATGTAAAGTGATAATTACTGTAACTGTAATAACTGGTCTATGAATATGTATGACTTAGAGCTTTCAGAATAGATGTATACATGAAAGACGTGATCAAGATATATTAGAACAGGAATGAAATGGAATATGAATATTCCATATGGAATATTCCCCCTGTACTCAGCTCTGGTGAGGCCGCACCTCGAGTACTGTGTTAAGTTTTGGGCCCCTCGCTACAAGAAGGACATCGAGGTGCTCGAAAGAGTCCAGAGAAGGGCGACGAAGCTGGTGAGGGGCCTGGAGAACAAGTCCTATGAGGAGCGGCTGAGGGAGCTGGGCTTGTTCAGCCTGGAGAAAAGGAGACTCAGGGGTGACCTTATCGCTCTCTACAGGTACCTCAAAGGAGGCTGTAGTGAGGTGGGGGTTGGCCTGTTCTCCCACGTGCCTGGTGACAGGACGAGGGGGAATGGGCTTAACTTGAGCCAGGGGAGTTTTAGGTTAGATGTTAGGAAGAACTTCTTTACTGAGAGGGTTGTGAGGCATTAGAATGGGCTGCCCAGGGAAGTGGTGGAGTCACCATCCCTGGAAGTCTTTAAAAGACGTTTAGATGTAGAGCTTAGGGATATGGTTTAGTGGGGACTGTTAGCGTTAGGTCAGAGGTTGGACTCGATGATCTTGAGGTCTCTTCCAACCTAGAAATTCTGTGATTCTGTGATTCTGTGAAGCTTTTGAAAACTGAATTTCATGACATTTCAGTAGTAAATATTCATTCAACTGTATAGATAAAGTAGGATAATAGAATTTTCATGATCATGTCATCTGGAAAAGAAAACACTTGGGAATTTACTACAAGACAATATTCAGTAAGTTAGGATTTTTTAACATAAAATAATCAGAACATATAGACATACCTGAAAAACACTGAAGTGATCATTCTATCCTGTGGGTTGTTTTGTTGTTTTTTGTTTGTTTGTTTGTTTTTTTCTTTCTTTATGTTATGCTGACAGATGGTAATTACTTCTGTCAGTAATTCTTAGATCCAATGGAATTCACTAAAACTACAGCATCATTAAAAAAAAGAAATGTAAAAGGATTCCTCCCTTAAGATCAACCAAGTCCCATTAGGCAGGAATCAAGTAAGTTCCATTCAAAGTCATTAAGACTGTGCTCATAGGCAATTCTTTGGTAGCAGTAGGTTCATTCCCACAAATATTTTAAGCACAGGTAAATTTGTATTTCCCTCTTGTGCTAAGGACAAACAGTGCACATCCCAATACATGATGAACTACAAACAGAAGGTTATGATGGAACTGTACCCTGGACTTATTTCCAAAATCTCAACCTTAGCTCCAACCAAACTGCACTCACTGTCTCTACCACTACCATATCTCACAATCCACATTGAATCCACTGTGCTGCTTTTTATTTAGCATTTTTGGTATTAAACTGTATCTCAGATTTCCCTGAGTATGAATTGGACTATCTATGAAGCAGTCCGTGATACACTGGGATACATCACAAGCTTGTCTCTATCTAGTGATAGAGAAGTGGAAAGGAGTTGTGGAAACACTGGGTTTCAGGTTTAAATGACATTAAATGGTTGTTGGATGATTTTCTTAGATTTAGACCTGAATATCTTGGTATTACCTGGTGGATTCTTAGGAACTGCCCTGAAGAAAATGTAACAGGATCACAAGAGAGCTTCCTAAATTGTCTAGATAGCTACTGAATTTGACTTATGGCATTGTAGTACAAGTTTGTCAAGAGGTTGAACTTGAGGATGATTTCAGGTTGGGATTTAATTGTTGTAGACATAGCACAAGAAAATGTTTAGAGAACAACAAAGTACTAAACGGGGTTTCCCTGGCCACAAACAGGTTTGGAAAATGGTTAGAGGGTTTGTGTTTTTGCCTCAATTTTGTAAGTATCTAAGAGCCTAGAGTTGTTCAGAGAAGCTTTGCAGAAGAACGTTTCCCTGAGCCATCTGAAATCCTTGGGATTTTCATTTTCTGTGGCTGAATTTTCGCACTATACTGTTACCTACAGAAATGAAGGGACAGCTTTTAGACTGGTATTCACTGAGGATGTGACTACTGTCTTTTCTCTCTGTGTATGACACAAAGTGAAGGCAACAAAGCTCCTTCTCAGTTCCTTGACATTTATTCTCAAATCAATACTTTTAAGCATCAAGCTCCTTCAGGGCTATCAGAAAGCAGTCAAGGCAGGGTCCAGCAGCAGAAGTAGCCTATGTGCAGTTTAGTATACAACAAACGTAACCCACTGAACTGTGAAATGGCAAGTATGTTTGATCCCCACAACATGACTGAATAAAAGAGGCTGCAGCACAACCTTAACCAGCTAAGACATCAGGAAGAAAATAATACCAAATTTAATCTACCATGCTGAGGTAAAATATGACTTTATTTTACAAAAAGATTTACCAGGGCTTTATCTGAAACCACCAAATAAAAGAAAACACTAGAAAACACTGGTATTAGGTTAAGGATTGGAATCATATGATTGCTAATGAAAAATACATTCTGAGCTAACAAGCATGTGCAAATTAGGTTCTTTTTTTCTCTCCTTCTTAACACAAGCTATAATATTCTATTTCACTAAGTGATCCTATCAGAATATTAAACTTTTCCATTAGCAGAATTAGATTAGGTCTTAATATTAAACCATGTACGTCAGTCCTATTAAACAAGATACGTTCCCTGACCCTACCACCATCCTGGTATTATTCCAGCTAAATACTTTTTTCTTACCTTCAGCTGTGATTTGAGCATGACACAACTTTGAATATTAGGATCTGTCCTAACTATTCATAACGAAGAACAACAATTGGGAGGCAAATCCCTGTAGTCAAATAGACTTAAACAAAAACTATTTATTTTTTTGTAGCATGATGAAAGGCCAAGCATATGGATTTAATGAATATGACTTTCTAAAGTCATAAACAAGATTGTTTATATATAAATGTTTATGTTTATGTTTATACATATATTTAACAGTACAGCAGAAACAAATTAAATTTGCTCTGAGATGTGCTTCTTGTAAGTATCATCTGTGTTGTAAACATTCATAATCAGAAATTCAGTGTTACAGAAAACAAAGCCCACTGAGGTATTAAGTTGAAAGATAAGTGGAAAGCAGGGTAAGTATTTTGTGAAGAAAACATGTCTTTATCCCAAATGAAAAGCCTTAAATGGTTGGTAAACAATATCTAATATTCAGTTAAGTATCTTATTAGAGCTGTGATGACTCTACAGCCGTGGGGTAGATACTCCATTTTTTAGACATCTCAATAATTTGATTTTTTATTGTTGATATTATTTGATAATATTTAGGCATGCATTAGTTTGAAAGGTGTAGCAATAACCCTTTGTTTACATAGCTTACACATAAAATCCTTATTAATGTATCAGAAGCATAGTGGGGCAATGCAGTAAAACATTTGAAGGTTTTCAAGGTGTGCTAAACCAAATAAGTAACACATCATATTAAAATTAGCAACTGCTTACCTAACAAAACAAATGCAAATTCCAAACCGTCTGTTATCAGAAGACATGTGGATAAAAGTAATTGAGTGGATGATCTGTCCTCTGCAGGCAAAGAGGATGGTGTTATCTAAGTCATATTTCGCAAACAACGTTTCTCCATAATTTCAAATTCTGAGGGAGATCAGGCCCCTGAAATGTGGAAGACAATTGATCAGTGCAGTGGTGCAAGTCTGTGAACAGGTCACCCTCCCCTCAGATATTTGTATACATTAATGAGGTGTCCCCTCAATCTTCTCTTTTCTGGGCTAAACAGGCCTAGTTCTCTCAGCCCGTCCCCGTACAACAGGTGCTCCAGTCCTCTAATCATCTTCATAGCCCTCCTCTCTTCTCCAGGCACAGTGCCTATGTCAACACCTAATTGCACTTTCTTATTCTCAAAAAATTTACTTAATGATAAAAGGAAAAAGAAAGAAAAAAATCAGAAAGTGTAAAATAGACATTGTGGTCTGGAGTAATGGTTATAGAAATTGCCGTTCAGCTTTTCATAAATTCCCTTTGATCCTTTCAGGTTAGAAACAAGAAAACAGTGTTACTGTTTGGAAAGCTTCACTACATCCAAGCATAAACTTTCAGAAGTGTGATTTCCCATTTGGGGCACTATCCCAGCAGCTGGAGATAGCAGATCTATGTTGACGTTGAACTTGGGATATTTGTGTGCAGGTACTTGTGTCTGCATGAGGGGAGTGAAGCAAACATTTTTGAAGCAGTAACAGGATGTACATAAACACCCTTCTATAACTAGATGCTGTTTTGTAACTAGGGTGATCAAGGGACATTTTTGTCACTGTGACACACAGAAATTGTGTCTCCACCTTGGTCAAAGCAGTGGAAGAATATACTGATTCACTGTAACCTGACAAAGATCACACATCCATTCCCTCTGGCACCGGTAAAATGTTAAGTCATTTTAATAGAATTACTGGTGATTTAAAGGAGCACACAGTAATGAAACCAGGCCCAGGCTCTTTGTAAATTCTCTCCATCCTAAGCTGTTTTAAATGAAACTGCTGGCAACAAAGTAATTCCAGAGAGATGCTGTTAATTTACAGGCAGCAGGGTAGCCTCCACATCTTGCTATTTTATTAAGAATTTCACTATATTGAAATCCTGTCCACTTGAAATCAACAGTAAATTTTTTTTTACTTCAGTAAAGTCAATATTTCACTTTTGGTACCCTTTTTATAGTCTGAGTGTGTAAGCACTTGAGACAGCCTGCTTTTTTAAAATAATAATAGTTGCAGTATTCTGACTGCAGATAGAGCTCTGTATATCTCTGGGGGGGGGGGGAAATGACAAAAACATCCTGTACATATTTTTTAATCTCATAATTTAAAATCTTTATAGCCAAGACTCATGTTTTTTCAATGTTTCCACTGGTAATATTAAATAATATAACAGGGGAGTACTGGAATAGATCAGCTCCTGAAAACATATTAATGTACTAAGCAATCAGCTCAAAATTGTTTGAAATAAACATGTCTACTTGCTTAAATAAAGTCAGTTCATTTTCCTTTTTCTAGGTATGACTTATACCCTTCCACAAGCATTTTTATCCTTTAACATAATTAAAACCCACTAAACAGTACTTCAGTTCATCATCCCCAACATCACTAATGGATCCTTTTTGCTCTCAGTGATCTCATGATTACAGATAATATTTCTCTGAAGAAAAGTCATTCATATCAGAAGTACATCCCAGAGTAAATTTAATTTGTAATTTATGTGCTGTAAATATAAACACTGCTCTGAAAAGGTTTGTCTTGTTTATGCTTTTATGCAGACATATTCATTAAACCTGTATTTTTCTACTGTTCATGGCATTCACTCAAAATTGAAATGTCACACAGTCAGTTTAGTCTATACGACTACGGAGAGTTGCTTGCTGATTTTGCTTTTCATTATTACTCATTACCCTGATGTCTCTACTCCATCACACTTGCAAAGGGTAGATTATACTTACTGGTTGCATTCTTACTTATTGCATTCTGTTCCTTTAAATGGAAGATGCCTTCCTTATAAAGGAAAGACATTTTAAGGAAGGAAGTAACCAGGAACAACTGGGGTGGATGCAGTAGATTATTGAACAAGATGCACCTTCTTGATTTTGTTGTTCAGATGTTGGCAAAGGCATGTCTGACTAGCAAGAGACAATTCTCTTTGCATACAGGGAAAAAAGAAAAAAAAAAAAAAAGGTACATACAGTAGAATGTCTCTGTGTATGTCTCTGTGAATGTCTGTGTATGGCTGGACTTCGCCTTTCACCTTCAGCCCAACAGTAGCGTGCAATGATGAACTGTCCTTCTCTACCTTGATAAGGTACTGTGAGTCGTAAAGTGCCAGGGAACTGCAGAGCCAAATGTTTTGTCATGATCTCTATGACAGGGATAATTCTGTGCAGTTCTGTGGCCTTTGTTATTTGTGAATTTAATTGAGAAGTTCACTTTTGTTCCCTTAGGAAAGTAGATTTATTGGGAAAGTTTTAACTTTCTTTTTATTCTACAAAAAAAAAAAAAAAAAAATCTTTTTATCACTAGAAGTATGTCTACTGCTGACAACACTATCTTGACAACTTTACATTTTTACTCATATACATTGATTTCAAGGATAGCCTGGTGCCAGTGGGAGACCTGTTCTTGGATGAACAACTGTTGCCTTTGACATGATACCCTGAGGAAAGATCTAGACAAAAATAAATAAATAAATAAATAGATAGATAAAAAGCAAAATGTTGTGCCTTCTACTAAAACTTAAGCTTATTTTTTTCTGTCAACTCATTGTTCGAACAGTCTAGTTCCACTGTATTGTGATTTGCAATTTATTTATTTTTTCATTCTCTAACAAGTGTATCTGATCTTAATTTATAGAGGCTTATTCCAATCCTTTGCTCTCTGTGGTGCTTAGTAATTGAGATGAGAAGTAAACTGAGAAGTAAATGTGTAAACCAGAAGTAACTGTCAGCAGTGTTATCTGTGTCATCTACCTATTGCTTCCATAATGCAGGAGAGTTGCTATGGCTGATGTTAGAAAACATTTGAAACAAGAGGTTGCTTATGGGATAGATGGATGTACAACATGACACACAGCACCTCCTACTTAAAAAGGAGGCTCCAGAAGCAATTCGTGGCTGTTTAAATCAAGCTGTGCTGTGTTTCTCACTCAGTATCTGGGAACTAAACCAGGCATCATGTTTTGCAAAACAATTGCTCAGTCTTTAATTCAAATTACACATTTATTACTTATAGTTTGGTCCTTGGATTCATATTCAGACTGAGGCACCAATTTTACAACCTGGAAGAATTATGAATCCTGTTGAAGTTCATGGAAAATCTCTTACGGATGTTGGTAAGAATCAAGGTTTCATCTTTCATATGAATGGAAGATTTTAAAATGAATTGTTTTCATCTATCTTTATAAAAATAAGTAATCAGGTAACATATGTACATCGATTTCTAATTTATCCTGAGAACCCTTTATGGGCTTTTGCTATAACAGTTGATATACAGTGGTTTTGGTATAGTTTCTATTGTATGAAATTTAATACCTGGATAATATGAAACTTGCTGACTTGCTGAAATCTATCATTAAAAAAAAAAAAAAAAAAAAAAAAAGCTACAACATAATCAAATAAATTCATGTTAAAAATATTTTAATTCATCTTATATTGGTAAATGTTCTTATAGTCTTGAATCTGGAAAGATAACTACGACTATTTTTTTTTTAATTAAATTGTCTTATGAAGACAGAATAAGAAAGGAATAGAGATAGATAGTCCTTTTTCTTTATGTCAGGTGGTCCAGTTTTAGACACTTCAATGCAAGAAAGACATTGATAAGCTGCAGTAAGCCCAGCGAAGGCTGACAAGACAGTCTGGGGCCAGAACATATGCCCTTGTAGATAGAGCCCCTTCACTGAGTAAATGTAAAAAGATAATGGTCAAAAGACAAAAGATGATGGTCATAAAAGGAAATAAGGGAGGTTACAACCTGAAGTAAAGAAAATATTTCTTAATATGAGGACAGTCAAGCATTACAACAGGTAGCCCAGGGAGGCTATAAAATCTTTCGCATTAGAGCAGACAGCATAATATAATTTTTTAAAATGAAAATAATCTATTTTTTAAATTGAGTAGTTTTACATTGAGCATTTCTCTGTTTACTATGGTTTTTGGGTTTTCTTTGTTTGTTTGTTTTTCAGGGAAGTTAGGGAAGATATATATATATATATGTATATAACCATATACATATATGGTTCTTCCCTGAAATTATAGGGTATTCGGATGTTACCATCCAGGCAATTTACCACCACTGGTAAAAATCAAACACAGATCAAATAAGTGTGACTTCAAAACACTCTCCCTTTGCTAAGCACAGTATCATTAAGTTGATTCAGAACTTATTCCATCAGCTCCAGAATAAATATTCTGACTTTAATACTAAATTTTGATTAATTAGGACATTGTCATTGAGTTAATCAAGTCAGAATTTTGCTGTGCTACCAAGAACATTTGTTACTATGTATAAAACTGATAATTCTTTCTTTTCCATTCTCTCCTACTTTACAGTATCTAATAAAATTAAAAAAATAAAAAATAAAAAATAAAAGGAAAAGGAAAAGTTAATTAAATTCAGATGGAGTGTGTCAAGCATTGTCAAGATTTCAATGACTACTTTAATCAAAAGTAAAACCCATGTTGTCTAAGAAGGGTAGTAATTAAAAGTCTTTCAAAAAAAAAAAAAAAAGTTTTGATAATGAAACTACTGCATTACCAAACCATCATCAATTTGTCAAACACAAAATGTCAAAGCTGATGAACATACCAAATTGACATTAACACTAGCATTAACTTAAAGTAGAATACCATAGAAAGAAAGCAAAAAAAATATCATTTTCTCTTTGAGAATTTTTGATGTTTTGATAGATGGATAAAGCAGATGTAGGCAAAGCCATTTACAATGTCTTCTGTCATAGAATTTTGAATTTCACTATACAGAATAACAGTCATTAAGACAGAGAATTCTTACCCATTTATTTTTTATGGGTCACTAATGACAGCATCTGTCTACTCCTCAGCAGTTTGTAACACATCTCAAACAAATTGTTATAAATTTTTACTCTCAGTACTCAATTAACAGGTAAGAAAATTGAAGTATACAGGGGTGATGTAACTTGTCCAAGGTTTAACATGTCATTGGCCAAACCACAGAGAGACCAGGAAGTTTCTAAGTAATAGCGCCATGTTCTGTCCTCTCAACAAATATGATGATGATACTGATGTTTAATATTCACTTATCCAAAGTTAACATCATGTTATTTCAGCACAAAGGATGGCTTACGTTTACTAACAAAGCCTCTGCGTGTGAATAATGTCCCCCATAAAGCAAGTGTACCATTGTGGTTTAACACAGCTGGCAGCAAAACACCACACAACTGTTCACTTACCCTCCTCCCCCTCCCTCTCTGGGAAATGGGAAAGTGAAGCCCGTGAGTTGAGATAAAGGCAGTTTATTAAGACAGGAAAATAATAATAACAATAATAACAATAATAACAATAATGATGATAACAGTACTACTACTAATAATGTGTACAAACAAGTGATGCACAATGCAACTGCTCACCACCCGTCACTGATGCCCAGCCTAACCCCGAGAGGCTGCCTTCCCACCCCGGCTATCCACCCCTGTCTATGTTCAGTTCAGCATGACTCCAGATGGGATGGAATACCCCTTTGGCTAGTTTGGGTCACCTGTCCTGGGTCTGTCCCCTCCCAGCTCTTGCTGCACCCCCAGCCTGCCCATTGGCAGGACAAAGTGAGAAGCTGAAATGTCCTTGGCTTGGTGTAAGCACTGCTCTGCAACAATTAAAACATCAGCATGTTATCAGCACTCTTCTCATCCTAAGCCAAAACATAGTACTCTACCAGCTACTAGGAGGAAAATTAACTCTGTCCTAACTGAAACCAGGACAACCACCTTCTGAGGCAGATAAGTAAGGTATAAGAGTAAAGTGATGTTCACAAAATAATAGTAATAGCAATAATAGTGATGATTCTCAGTGAAATGAAAATTTTAATAATACCTTGATGCGTAATAACAGTCCATAAACACCATCAGTATGTGAATACTCTTTAGAGAAAAGTTTAAAGTGACTAATATGAGTACTGTCAATATCTACTTTCTAGTAGATTTTACAAGTCATGCACTTTAAAGCATAACTTTATACAAACATTTTATTAGAATAAAAGCAGTCAGTATGCTGAGAGGTCTACATAGGGTATGTACGCATATGCCCATCAGATAGCATAATGAAGGAAAGACTGTGAAGCAATGTAGTGTGAACCTTGTCAGTCTAAGGACTAGATTTTTAAAGTAATTGTTCTTGCAGTTAGGTGGATGGCAGCAATAACCTAACAGAAAGACTAGTTGCCCTTGAATTAGGTCACTCTAGAAAGGGCTTTCTTGATATTTTATTTGTCCACATTCTTCTTTCTGTTGTAAGATTGAATAATTTCCATATTTACTGTTATAGGAAATAAAAATAAAAATAATTAAAAAGCTGTGTTATTTGGAAGCCTTCCGGGAGTCTGAAGCTGCAACAGAAATCATATTTATTACATTTTGTTGGTAAGATCAAATTGTAGCATCACAGCCATGATCTCCCAATGATGCTATGGGGCTTTTCTGTGGCAGCAGACATCCAGAAGTCTGTGGTTATGCTGTCACAGCCACAAGAGTACATTTTGATAAAAATACTGTAGTGGAGGTGTACCATTTCTATGGGGTTTGTCTAAGTGGAACATGAACAAAATTCCTTATGGATTTGCTTTATCATAGAATCATAGCATGATTTCATAGAATCATAGAATGGTTTGGGTAGGAAGGGATCTTAATGATCATCTTGTCCCAGCCCCATGGGCAGGGATACCTCCCATTAAATCAAGTTGCTCATCCAACCTGGCCTTGAACAATTCCAGGGATGCGGTATCCATTTATGTGGGTTTCAGCTCATACACTAAGGTCCTGCAGTAGACACAGGAGGAAGAATAGACAAGAGACTGAACAAGAGAAATTGAAAAAAAAAAAAAAAAAAAAAGAAAAAAAATCAAGAGGAAACGGTTTCTGAAGTTTAAAATTCCATTTAGAACTTGTATAGCTCAACACCAGGAGGAAAAACAAAAGTATTCAGCAAACTCAAGCAGGAATGTAGATCAAATCTTGAGTCAGATTGATGATACCACAATGACTGTAATTCAAAAGGATTTAGATGGTAATACTTTACATTACAAGAAAAGTGTGATAACCATGCATGTAAATGTTAATTTCCATGGAAATTACAACGATAAAGCACTTTGAGGTACTATCTTTCATGCAGCAAAGGTTCCAGGGTACTTTACTATTCAAAACAATTTAAAACAACATCAGACAAACTTTTCAGTATTTGATTTAACATCAGCAATGAAAAACATCTTTCTGCATTTCTGAAAAAATATAAATATTTTACATTCTGTGAGAAAACATTCTCTACAGTGCCTCCACTCACCTCAGTACTGTACTTTTATTCTACCTCTGCTTGTTAATACTGGTAGTTGGCCCTTCCATCTTGTCTTGTCTGTCACTGAACATCAACCCTCCCTCAGGCAACTGCTTTACAGAAGTGGAAACCTACTAAATGGTATTTAAAGTATACTCTTCCTTTGTGTCTCACTCTACTGGTGGAGAAGCAAATGTCTTCCAAACCAACATTTTAACTGCAAATGACTGTAGAATATTGCCCTAGGGATATCAGTCTTCTTTCTAAAATGCTCCAGCACTCCTGTTCCAAGGAATGGTCCTTAGTTGCTCATTTTTAGAGGCATTCTTCTCAGATTAAATACCACTGTGATTAAAAGATCTGCACTGGAATAAGGTTTTGTAGGCTTGCCCTCACTAGACCTGCCTGTACCTGTTGAACATTAATTTTTCATCTTCTTAGAAAGCTGAACTTTTTATTTTCCTTTTGTGTTAATATGGCTTTTCTCTTTGAAATTTGTGTGGTTCCAGAGAGGTGACTTTGAAGGGCTGAAGAACATCTAGGAGGTGTTCTTTTGCTTAGTTCTTTCATTGTATTGATGCCACATTTTATTAGCTGCAGATCTCTAAACCCTTTTGCACACTAAGTTAGTTCTAAATGTAAATCCTCCTTAAATGCTCTGGAATTAATACTTATTATGTTTCAGCCAAACTTAGGATAAGAAAAAAAAATAACCTGATGCAATGTCCTCACAAGAGATTACTTAATATTAAGTGCCACTTACTTGCATATCAGTGTTCGAAAGGTTTTACCTATTTTCTAGCTAGTTTACTGTCAGGAATAATTTGCCATGCAGAGACATTTATCATGTCTGGGAAGCTAATTGGAATTGGAGGGTTATAATACAGATTATATGGCTAAATTTTGCAAAATTTGCGCTAGTAAAATACTTTTACTACTGTAGAAGAGTTTAAATATCATGGTTCACTTGTTGGCCCAAGGACTGAGTATAATCTATAGGTCCTTTTCATTTGACTATCATGTCCATAGAGGATTGTACTGTGACAGATGACAATCTTTTCTCATACTTGAAAGATATCTAGCAAAAATCTAAGTATTTTTACTTCAGTTTTCACGTGGTGGGAGGTATTGGGAATCAGAACACTTCCTTCTCTGCTAGTACAATCCATCAGACAGCAGCAAGCTGGAACTGCTCTCCCTGCTTATTATCTCTCGGGGTGTCATAAAAACCCCAAAACAGGGGTTCTTTCTGTATTCACATAAATACCATGCAGGTGAGTATTTGTTCAAAATTTTCATCTTTCTCTGTTTGTTTGTTAGTTTGTTTTGTTTGTTTTATTTCGGAGAGAAAGTAAAGAAAGATTTTCAAGAGGAATTGAAACTTCCACAGAATCAGCATATTTTTCTAAATATTTTTGTTGAAATCACAGAATCACAGAATCACAGAATTTCTAGGTAGGAAGAGACCTCAAGATCATTGAGTCCAACCTCTGACCTAACGCTAACAGTCCCCACTAAACCATATCCCTAAGCTCTACATCTAAACGTCTTTTAAAGACCTCCAGGGATGGTGACTCCACCACTTCCCTGGGCAGCCTGTTCCAGTGTCTAACAACCCTTTCGGTAAAGAAGTTCTTCCTAACATCCAACCTAAAACTCCCCTGGTGCAACTTAAGCCCATTCCCCCTCGTCCTGTCACCAGGCATGTGGGAGAATAGACCAACCCCCACCTCACTACAGCCTCACTTAAGGTATCTGTAGAGAGCAACAAGGTCACCCCTGAGTCTCCTTTTCTCCAGGCTGAACAAGCCCAGCTCCCTCAGCCACTCCTCGTAGGACTTGTTCTCCAGGCCCCTCACCAGCTTCATCGCCCTTCTCTGGACTCTTTCGAGCACCTCGATGTCCTTCTTGTAGCGAGGGGCCCAAAACTGAACACAGTACTTGAGGTGCAGCCTCAGCAGAGTTGAGTACAGGGGGATGATCACCTCCCTAGCCCTGCTGGTCACACTGTTTCTGATACAAGCCAGGATGCCGTTGGCCTTCTTGGCCACCTGAGCACACTGCTGGCTCATATTCAGCCGACTATCCACCGTCACTCCCAGGTCCTTCTCTGCCTGGCAGCTCTCCAACCATTCATCTCCCAGCCTGTAGCTCTGCTTGGGGTTATTGCACCCCAGGTGCAGGACCCGGCACATGGCCTTGTTAAACTTCATACAGTTGACCTCAGCCCATTGGTCCATCCTATCCAGATCCTCCTGCAGAGCCTTCCTACCCTCAAGCAAATCAACACACATGCATAGCTTGGTGTCTTCTGCACACTTACTGAGGGTGCACTCGATGTCCTCGTCCAGATCATCGATGAAGATATTAAAGAGGACCGGCCCCAGCACCGAGCCCTGGGGGACGCCACTAGTGACTGGCTTCCAACTGGACTTGGCTCCATTCACCACGACTCTTTGGGCCCAGCTATCCAGCCAGTTTCTAACCCAAAGAAGCGTGCGCCAGTCCAAGTCAAGAGCAGCCAGTTTCTTGAGGAGAATGCTGTGGGAAACGGTGTCAAAAGCCTTGCTGAAGTCAAGGTAGACCACATCCACAGCCTTTCCCTCGTCCACCCAGTGCATCACGTTGTCATAGAAGGAGATCAGGTTCGTCAAGCAGGATCTGCCTTTCATAAACCCATGCTGACTGGACCTGATCACCTGCTTGCCCTGCAAGTGCTGCGTGATGACTCCCAAGAGGATCTGCTCCATGAGCTTCCCTGGTACTGAGGTCAAACTGACAGGCCTGTAGTTTCCCAGGTCTGCCCTCCGGCCCTTCTTGTAGATGGGCGTCACGTTTGCTAGCCGCCAGTCAACTGGGACCTCCCCCGATAGCCAGGACTGTTGATAAATGATGGTAAGCGGCTTGGCCAGCTACTCTGCCAGTTCTCTCAGTACCCTTGGGTGGATGCCATCCGGCCCCATCGATTTGTGCACATCCAAGTGTCGTACCAGGTCACCAACCATTTCCTCGTGGATAGTGAGGGCCACATCCTGCTCCCCATCCCCTTCCACCACCTCAGGGTACTGAGTATCCAGAGAACAACCGGTATTGCCGCTAAAGACTGAGGCAAAGAAGTCATTAAGCACCTCAGCCTTTTCCTCATCTCTCGTAACTAAGTTTCCCCCCGCATCCAGTAAAGGATGGAGATTCTCCTTAGTTCTCCTTTTTGTGTTGATTTATTTATAAAAATGTTTTTTGTTATCTTTAACGGCAGTAGCCAGATTTAGCTCCAGATGAGCTTTGGCCTTCCTAATTTTGTCCCTGCACTGCTTCGCTACATCATTATAGTCCTCCCTAGTGGCCTGCCCACTTTTCCAAAGATTATAAATCCTCTTTTTTCTCCTAAGATCAAGCCACAATTCTCTGTTCAGCCGGGCCGGTCTTCTTCCCCGTCAGCTCGTCTTTGAGCACATGGGGACAGACTGCTTCTGCGCCATTAAGATTTCCTTCTTGAAGGGCGCCCAGCCTTCCTGGACTCCTCTGCCTTTCAGAACCACCTCCCAAGGGACTCGGCCAACCAGTGTCCTGAGCAGCTCAAAGTCAGCCCTGCGGAAGTCCAATACGGCGGTTTTTCTTGTCTCCTTCCTGGCCTCGCCAAAAATAATGAACTCCACGATTTCATGGTCACTCTGCCCCAGAGAGTTTCCAGCCACCACATCTCCCACCAGTCCTTCTCTGTTTGTGAAGAGAAGGTCTAGTGGGGCACCACCCCTGGTAGGTTCAATAACCAGCTGCATCAGGAAGCTATCTTCCACGCTCTCCAGAAACCTCCTAGACTGCTTTCTCTGGGCTGTGTTGTGCTTCCAGGATATGTCAGGGAAGTTGAAGTCCCCCACGAGAACAAGCGCTGAAGATTTTGCAACTTCTGTCAGCTGCCTTTAGAGTTCCTCATCCGTCTCCTCATCCTGGTTTGGCGGTCTATAGCAGACCCCGACCAGGACGCTAGCCTTGTTGTCCCTGCCAATCCTAACCCAAAGGGACTCGACCTTGTCATTCCCAGCCTAGAGTTCTGCAACATCAAAAGACTCTCTAATATAGAGAGCCACACCACCACCCCTTCTGTGCTGCCTGTCCCTTCTGAAGAGCTTATAGCCAGGCATTGCAACACTCCAGTCATGAGACTGGTCCCACCACGTCTCCGTGATGACAACCAAATGCTTGGCCATATTGCCAGCATGACAATAAGCTGACAAAGCTTTTGCTTTTAGCTTGGCAAATCAGACTGTATTACTGAGGAGGTCAGTTGTACAAACATTGGTTTTGGCAACAAAGTCAGTTTAAGAAAATTTCTTTCCCTGACCCCAGCTGCTTGCTCTAGTCCCCATACCACAGTTTACTCTCCCGTCACTTGTGCCAGTGCCGTCTGGTTTTGTCTCTCAAGAAAATGTTTCTGCAATTATATCTCAGGCAGCCTCGGTGTACTCTGTAGGTCCTATTGCCTATTTTTAGATTGTGAAATGTACAATGTACACCCAAGCAGATGATGGGAGCTCACAGAAAGAATATGAGAATGGCCTTTCTGAATTTGACCAGAGATTCAATTTCATACTCTGTTTTTGAACGCAGCCAAAAGAAGATTATTAGGGAAAAACATATGCAGAGGACAAGTATACAGTGAGAATTTTGCTGAATACTCTTCCATGTGTGGTGTGGAAACTTCCAGAAGTGAAGGTAGTTTTAACCACTTCACTGAGTGTCTACTCCATTACTCTGTCCAGCCTGCCTTTGAAGCAAGGCAGATTTCAGCATCCACAACACCTTATTGGAACAGGCAGCAGTACACATAAACATGAATTGCTGAAACTGACACCTGTTGTTTTTTTGTTGGTTTTTTTTTGTGTGTGTGTTTTTGTGTTTTGTTTTTTTTTTTTTTTTCATTGTATGTCACTCATACTATCTCTCTCTCCACTTGTTAATAATTTCTCTAGATTATCTATCTATTTCATATACCTATCTATTGAGAATCATACCTGCTTAGTATGCAGGCACACCCCAGCATACATTGTGGCACACACTAAAATAAGGACTTGTTCAGTGTTCCTTTCCTTTTTCATTTTTTCTTCTTCCTAATATGCTTTTTCTGATCACTCCTGGACATTAGACTGGTACAGTCATAGACTATCTATTTTAAACTCCATATCTCCCAGAGCCAAGGTGATCGGCTCTGGGGCAGACACGTTCTGCAGCGGAGTGGGGGATTGAGACAGGCAGGGCTCTTTTTTGGCATCAAGGCCACTCAAAGCAGCCAAGGGAGCTGCCAGCACCAGGCAGCCCTTGTGGGGGAGGCTGAGGAGGCATAGGCGGAAACAGCAGGTCCCCCTCCCTGGCCATTCAGAAGCAGCCCCTAGAAGTTCCCTTATCCCACCAGGCAGTAGGAGGAGACCTAGGCCAATGGGGGGAATGGAGGCAGGTTCCTGTTTGGGCTGGTAGGCGAGCCCTGTCCCTGCCTACCTCATCTTCCCATCTACACTTATATAACAGGTATGAGGGTCTAGAACATGACAGTCAGAACAACGATGTAGATGAAAGCCCATCCCAGGTGGAGAGGGTGCCTAAGGCAAGGCAACCTACCTCCCGCATTGCTACATGTTCTGTCAAGAAAGAAAGAAGTGTTATTGTCGTGAGGAATTACCTTTTGAAAGGGACAGAGGGCCCAATGTGCTGACCAGACCCAACCCACAGGGAGGTCTGTTGCCTCCCCAGGGCTCAGGTGAGAGACTTTGCTAAGAAAGTCAAGCGCCTGGTATGGCCCATCAACTACTACCCACTACTGGTCTTTCAGGCTGGTAATGATGAGGTAGCAACAAGAAGTCCGAAAGCGATCAAAAGGGACTTTGGGGTTTGAGTCAACTACTTAAAGGATCAGGGCACAGATTGTGTTTGTCTCTGTCCTTCCAATAGGGGGGATCGATGCTGACAAGCAGACTCATCACATTAACACATGGCTCTGGGACTGGTGCAACTTTGGGTTTTTTGATCATGGGAAGTTCACAGAATCACAGAATCACAGAATTGTCTAGGTTGGAAGAGATCACCTATTCCAACCGCTGTTCTAACACTAACATGTCCTCCACCACCTACCATATCCTCCACGTACCATATAGCACCTACTATATCCTCCACCACTTACCATATCACTAAGATTTACATCTAAACATCTTTTAAAGACCTCCAGGGATGGTGACTCAACCACTTCCCTGGGCAGTCCATTCCAATACCTAACAACCCTTTCAGTAAAGAAGTTTTTTCTAATATCCAACCTAAACCTCCCCTGGTGCAATTTTAGCCCATTCCCCTTATGCTTTCACCAGGCACATGGGAGAATAGACCAACCCCCACCTCGCTACAGCCTCCTCTTCTTAGGCTGAACAAGCCCGGCTCCGTCAGCCACTCCTCGTAAAACTTATTCTCCAGACCCCTCACCAGCTTCATCACCCTTCTCTGGACTCGCTCGAGCACCTTCATGTCCTTCTTGTAGCGAGAGGCCCAAAACTTAACACAGTACTCGAGGTGCAGCCTCACCAGAGCCGAGTACAGGGGGACAATCACTTCTCTAAACCTGCTGGCCATACTGCTTCTTATGCAAGCCAAGATGCTGTTGGCCTTCTTTGCCACCTGAGCACACTGCTGGCTCATATTCAGCCAACTACTAACCAATACTCGCAGGTCCTTCTCCACCAGGCAGCTTTCCAACCACTCATCTCCCAGCCTGTAGCTCTGCTTGTTGTGTCCCAGGTGCAGGACCCAGCACTTAAACTTCATCAATTGGCTTCAGCCCACCGGTCCAGCCTATCCAGATCCTCCTGCAGAGCCTTCCTACCCTCGAGCAGATCGACACATGCGCATAGCTTGGTGTCATCTGCGAACTTACTGAGGGTGCACTCAATGCCCTCGTCCAGATATTAAATGCTGTGGGAAACGGTGTCAAAAGCCTTGCTGAAGTCAAGGTAGGCCACATCCACAGCCTTTCCTTCACCCACCCAGTGTGTCACTTCATCATAGAAGGAGATCAGGTTCGTCAAGCAGGACCTACCTTTCATAAACCCATGCTGACTGGGCTTTATCACCTGGTTCCCTTGCAAGTGCTGCTTGATGACACTCAACATAATCTGCTCCATGATTTTACTTGGCTTGGAAGTTAAACTATCAGGCCTATAGTTCCCTGGGTTTACTTTCCGGCTCTTCTTGTAGATGGGCTAGCCACCATTCGACTGGGACCTCCCCCAGTAGCCAGGACTGTTGATAAATGATGGTAAGCAGCTTGGCCAGCTCTTCTGCCAGTTCTCTCTGTACCCTCAGGTGGATTCCATCCGCCCCCATCAACTTGTGTACATCCAAGTGCCGTAGCAGGTCACTAACTATTTCCTTGTGGAGTATGAGGGCCACTTTCTGCTCCCCATCCCCTTCCACCAGCTCAGGGTTCTGGGTATCCAGAGAACAACCGGTATTGCCGCTAAAGACTGAGGCAAAGAAGGCATTAAGTACCTCAACTCTTATAACTAAGTTCCGCCCCACATCCAGTAAAGGATGGAGATTCTCCTTAGTCCTCCTTTTTGTGTTGATGTATTTATAAAAACATTTTTTGTTATGTTTAATGGCAGTAGTCAGTTTGAGCTCCAGATGTGCTTTGGCATTTCTAATTTTGTCCCTGCACAGCCTTGCAACATCATTATAGTCCTTCCAAGTGGTCCACCCTCTTTTCCAAAGATTGTAAACCCTCTTTTTTCTCCTAATCTCAAGCCACAATTCTCTGTTGAGCCGGGCCAGTCTTTTTCCATGCCAGCTCGTCTTTGGGCATGTGGGGATGGACCGGTCCTGTGTGGTCATTGATATTTCCTTCTTGAAGAGTGCTCAGCCTTCTTGGACTCCTCTGCCTTTCAGAGCCACCTCCCAAGGGACTCTACCAACCAGTGTCCTGAACAGCTCAAAGTCAGCCCTACGGAAGTCCAAGACTGTGGTTTTACTGTTCCCCCTCCTGACCGGGCACCTCCCCTGGTAGGCTCACTAAACAGCTGCGTCAGGAAGCTATCTTCCACGCTCTCCAGAAACTTCCTAGACTGCTTTCTCTGGGCCGTGTTGTGCTTCCAGGATATGTCAGGAAAGTTGAAGTCCCCCACGAGAATTTGCATTGATGATTTCACAACTTCTGCCAGCTTCCTGTAGAATTCCTTATCTGTGTCCTCATCTTGGTTTGGCGGTCTATAACGGACCCCAACCAGGATGCTTGCTTTGTTGGCCTTCCATATGGGTTAGTGATCCTAACCCAACGGGACTCAACCTTATCATTCCCAGCCTCAAATTCCACAACACTCTCTGATGTAGAGAGCCACACCACCACCCCTTCCGTGCTGCCTGTCCCATAGCCAGACTTTGCAGCATTCCAGTCATGAGAGTGGTCCCACCACGTTTCCGTGATGGCAGCCAAGTCATACATATAGCCTGCCTGCTGCACGATGTCTTCCAGCTCCCCTTGTTTGTTACCCATGCTGCATGCATTAGTGTAGATGCACTTCAGCTGGGCCATTGCCTTTCCTCTGGCCTAGCCATTATTCCCCCTGGCACACCTCCAACAAGCCTTATTTCAGCCCCATACCCCTTCTTACGTAGTTTAAAGCCCGATGAATTAACCTGGCCAGCTCCTGGGCTAGGATCCGTTTTCCCCTTAGAGATAGGTGGGACCCATCTCTCTCTGTACCCTTCCATGACACTGTAGGGATGGATGAAAACACCATGTGTACTCCTGGTCGATCCACTAACTGTCTGTTGTGGTTTAACCCGGCTGGCATCTAAACACCACACAACCATTCACTCACCCTCCCCTGTCCTTCTCTGGGATGGGTGAGAGAAAATGGGAAAGTGAAGTCCGTGAGTTGAGATAAAGACAGTTTATTAAGACAGGAAAATAATAATAACAATAATAATAATAACAATAATAACAATAATAACAATAATGATGATAATAGTACTACTACTAATAATGTGTACAAACAAGTGATGCACAATGCAATTGCTCACCACCCGCTGACCGATGCCCAGCCTAACCCTGAGCAGTCCCGCCCTCCCCACCCCAGCTAGCCACCCCTATATATTGTTTAGCATGACATCAGATGATATGGAATACCCCTTTGGCTAGTTTGGGTCACCTGTCCTGGGTCTGTCCCCTCCCAGCTCTTGCTGCACCCCCAGCCTGCCCATTGGCAGGACAAAGTGAGAAGCTGAAATGTCCTTGGCTTGGTGTAAGCACTGCTCTGCAACAATTAAAACATCAGCATGTTATCAGCACTCTTCTCATCTTAAGCCAAAACATAGTACTCTACCAGCTACTAGGAGGAAAATTAACTCTGTTCTAACTGAAACCAGGACACTGCCCCAGTCCCCTAAAATCCCATTTAATAGCCTTCAGGCTTCTCTCTTCAGTATGATCACTGCCAGCCTGGACTATCAAAGGAGGATAGTAATCAGAGGCGTAGAAATGAAGACTCTTCCTTGTATAACTTCTCTATAGCCATCACTCTTAAGTGCCCTCTAACACTTTTCTGTCTGTTATTCATGCTTGTTTCCTTAGAGAGCAGATCTTTATCTTGTGCATGTCTAACACAGTGTGATAGAAACCCAGTCCATGACTTGGACATAAGGTATTGCCAGAAGTATATATAAAGTGAGGACATAAAAATTTCTGGGGATAGAAAGTCTAGATTTATGTTTTTCTCTACCCAGACCCAACACTTCAAGTCTCTGTTTGAATGTAGAAGGCAGGCATGAAAGCGTGGAACTTACTGTTGAAGGCTGAGGCTGGCATAAGTGCACAGAAATATGTTTAAATATGGATTGTTACTTTCCTTAGGGTAGCAACAGTTATTCAGAGCAAGGATAACCTTACTCAGCATTAAACAGCTGCAAAATAAATGTCTGCATTTCAGTTAATCTCCTTTCTAGTCCATGTTGAGAAGTACGAGCTCCTGAAAGTGGCAAATTTGCCTTATTTTTATATTTTACTTCAGAATTAAATGTTTCCTATGATTTCTATCTAGTCTCTATAGTCTCTATTGAGTAGCTCTCTGTTTCTCTGTGTCTAGACTGGGAGTCTAGACACAATAAATCAGATGTAGATATCTCTGTTTAGACTGATGATCCCACATCTCTTATCTTTTTTTTTTTTTTTTTTTTTTTTTCTTTTTTTCTCCAAAAGCATGAACCATACCTTTACAGGAAACCTGAGCACACACAAATATATTTTAGGGAGACACAAAGACAAGAGCATCCAATTAGTTCTCAGTTCCTCTTCCAGATAAGTTACTACCATGGGTAATAGTCTGCTCCTGTGCACATTTGACAATGTTATCAATAAGCACTCATGCTATGAGTAGGAGAAAAAAGACTTAAGGAATCTGTAAAAGTGAATAGGCTACTCCTGTCACTTTGGACAACCTGGGTTGCTCAACCTCTAGCAATTAGTATATTTTCAAGATCTTTTTAAAGACCTTTTTTAATATTTAGCAGTATGGACTTCTTATGTTATAAATTCTGCAGGTTTCTTTCAATACTTTATTTTATATTTTATTTAATGAAAGTCTTTAATACTTTTTTTTTTCATAAAAAAAGTAAATTATTATAATCAAATTTTATAGAATAGGAAAACCATGTTATATATGAAGAAAGAGCATTTTCTATTTTTCAATGTGTAGATTTTTATTATCATTGATGTTTCTCTTATCACCTTAACCAGTAAAACTTATGCTGTTACAGAGTCTTAGGATGTCTGCTTTCACAGCATACATCAGTAGCAATTCTTTTAACTTCTAATATGGGTGTTTACCATGCTAATTGGTTCTTCACTACTTCTGACATCTCTGGCTTAGGTCTAAGTGGGAGTCACAGGTGACTGGCCACTGAGCAATTTTCTGCCTTATCTATGATGGAGCTGTGGAAAATCAGGCTTGCTGCTGATGACACTCCATGCTCTTTCACTGCTTTTATATCCCTGCCACCTCCCCCCCCCCCCTTCCTCTTTTTTTTTTTTATATTTTTTTTTTCCATATTTTGCTTTCTTTCATTCCACAGGAAGAGTTTCACCCAGATCCTCAAACTGTAGAAGTAAAAATCAATTTACTTACATTTCTAAGAGACTTTGAGTCCACTCTGTTGGCATTAAACAACTTAATTCTTATGCTGCATTTCAAGCTATTATGGGGGAGTGGTCCATCACTTTACAAACTCAAAAATTATTTAATTCCTGTCTAGAGAGTGCAGGTTGGTAAGCAGAATTAATTTTTCATCTGAATAGGATGAAAAATAGGCATCATTACTCTTCAAATCAAGATCAGAGTCATATAATCCAGAAACTTCATTGTGAGTTGATAATAAATTACAAGGGATGGGGGAAGAAAAAAAATCTATAATACAATTAAAAATAAATTACTATAACAAAATATAGTAGTTTAGCATGTAAAATCTGTGTAAAAGATCAGGGCATTGTAGCACTGGAACCAACTCAGAAATATTTAAAAAAGAGCAGATTGCAGAAAGTAATACAACACAGTGCAGTACTGGATCAAAATCACTGTGTTTGTCTGGCAGATACTGTCTGTTTGTCAAAAGCACTTGTTTGACACACTGCTTTTTATTCTCACAAATTGTTGTTAAAATGCTCTGCATACAGTGATACAACATTCTGGCTCTTTATATTTGCCTACCAGCTTCATTTCAGAGTGTCTGAATACAATTTCAAGCACTGTCTATAAAACTCCTGATGAATTTACAGATAAAAATGAGCAAAGGATCATCTGCCAAGTATAATGGAACTGAAGTGGTGTGTAATAAATTCAGTTGCATGGAAATTATATTTCAGAAAGGACTTTGAATCTGGCTTTGGGCATTCAAAAAACTCTATAAAGGAAAAAGTACTATTTCAAGGTAATTAAAAATATTGTGCTCGTTTCTGACTATAATGATCCACAATTTTATCATGAGGTAAAGGCAGAAACCTCAAAATGTGTGGAGACTCTGTCCCCTCCTGATGAACAATGATCTGGCCTCAGGTATTGCATGTCACTTCTCAGTTGTCTACGGCAATGTGATATTCCTAGGCATGATGCCTTCACTGTTTAGGAAAAGCCAATTTGTACAGAATAGTGGAGTAAAATGAGAGTCTCCACTGCATATGCTACTTTCCCCTAGGGAGAGTATAAAAGAGAATATGTGACAGTGCACTCATGTTGCTTAATGCACTACTGGAAGGAACCCAGGTATTGTTGTGAACAGACTAGCTAAAAAGCTCCAAGGAGCAGAACAGGATGTTTTTGCTTCAAAAATGTGGGAAAGGGACGTGAGAAATCAGTTTATTTTTTGTTTGTTTATGGGTGGTGGTTTTTTTTGTTTTGTTTTGTTTTGGTTTGGTTTGGTTTGGTTTTTCATTTTTAATTAAAATAATCTCATGAAATATTTTGCATAAAGGAAACTTTTTATTTTTTATTTGTATTTATTTATTTATATATTTTTTAATATATGGACTCATCCAGTACAAAATTAGCTCTAATTTTCTTCTTGACAGAAGTCGGTTCCAATTAGGATTTTCTTTCATAATGAACAGCCTACAGAGTTTGTAGTTGCATGGGTGGCTAGGGGTGGTTTTTGCAAAATGCAGAATGAAGCTAGATTCTAAACAAAAAAATATAACTAATGTTATAAGGCCAAACCTGGAGGCCGGCCTACCTGTGAAAGAAAAGTGTTTTTCTACATTTTATCCACTGATCCTCTCATGACACCCGAATCTGTCTTTAGCCTAGGCCGCTCACATGTAAAATGTTTTCAGCCTCTTTGGCAGGTGTAACATATGGATTTGGTGTTTTTAGAGCATATCCTGTGGAACATAAATATAAAAATAAATAAATAAATAAATGAACAAACAAATAAGAAGTCATTATCTTATGATAAGAAACTTTGTGCTGAGGAAGAATCCACCCTTGCCCAGAAAGGTTTTATCTACTTTCCAGCTACAATATTTTTATCCTTCCTTCATCCCATCTCTCCTAGGAAACACTGACACATTTAGTATGCACACAAAGTGTACATACCTGAAATTTTCAAACACCGTATCTGTAAAACTGTAGGGGACAGATTCTGGTTAGTTCCTCCTTGATGTCACCTCTTCCAAAGCCGCATCAGCAGTGTTTGCCTATAATCAGAGAGAAAACTCCCATTTCCACTATTTGGGCAGGATCTATAGCATTCTCTTCTCCCTTAGGGGACTGATAAGGAAAATATCCTGCTGGACCAGTCTCAGTCTTAAAAAGTCTCTGCAAAACAGAACAGCTCCCTAAACAGGGAGCTCAACTTCAAAGCCGTGTCATTTCTGCATCACTAAACAGCAGGGACAGACTTGCAGTGACTACTAGTGACAAAAGAGCAAAGGACTCCTACGCAGGTGAAGAAAATAATGTTGAAATGGAAAGGAAGGAAAATTGAAAAATCTCATCATGTGAGTTCCTGTCGAGATTTAGAAAAGTATATGGGATTTGGAAAGGAATATACATTAAGCACGTATTTTGGACATTTCTGAACAAGAAAAAGCTGTCAAATGGCTCTGTGAGATTTGCCACTGAGAACTGTGGGGACGACATGGAGCACTGGGGGCCCTGGAATTTAGCTCAGCACCAACAAAACAGACAGGTCCATGAGATGCTGAGGCTGGTGTTAATTTGGATGGTAATTTGTGTCGAGAAAATGGTTGATATTAATAAAGAAGGGGGAGATTTGGGAATGTGGCCATGGGGGTTGGAAAACGCCATGGTTAAGATAACATTAGACTCCTAACGATGAGGCCATCACGAATATAAAAGAGTTTAGAGGGAACAAAGAAGGGTGATTCAGGGGACTCCATGCAGTCTCAGGTTGCTTGGTCTCCAGCCGTTAAGGCATGGAAGTTTCTAGGTTTTTGCTGTTGTTGTTATATTCAAAGTTGTTTGACCAATGAAAAGTTGTTCTGAAAAGAACTGCTGTGGAGAGAAGGGTATAAGAGGGGATCCTGCCCTCAAGACAAAAAAGGCAAAACAATGAAGTTATGTCATTAATAAAGAAGCAGGAAAAATAATTGAAGAGGAACAGGCTGGCAGAATGGAGACCAGGAAGGGAGCAGGCACTTTGATTGCCTCAGGAAGGTAGGTTTGGCCAAACTCAGCAAACTGCTCAGAGAAGCTTGTGCAGAAAGTCACTGGAAACAGGTGCACTAGAGCTGGGGAGAAGCTCAAGCTGAGAGAAGCAGACCCGCGCACACAACTGCCCCTCACTGGTAAGCAGTTGCACATTATGGGGAATCATACATCCTTAGAAACAAAGACTGTCCTGGTAACCTTACAGCTTATTCTCCTTATTAACGATCAGACAGTTTATGAGCCTGAAATATGGGACCAAACTGAGGTCAAGGTGTGGTACTCTGCAACTAAAAATGACAAGGTTGCAGTGGGATTGCTAGGCACCTGGTGAGCAATCTCTGAGGCCTTGAAGAGCCGTGTGGAACCACAGTCAGAAACGTGTGGCTTGCCAGATATTGAGGGAGCTGCAGGCTCCTTTACTGATCCGACTGCTATGCCATGGGCTCCTCTGCTGCTACAGCCATCGAAGGCTTTTGCTGTTACGCCCCCTGTTGACCTGAACGTGCCTTTTGACCCAGGCCTCATTGGCCTTGAAAAGGAGATGGATATGCTTTTCTTCGATCTGGGAAGAACGGGATACATAAGGCCTGAAAACCGAGTTGCTTGACAACTTAAAGCGAGACATATTGTTCAAAAGGAATGGAAAATGGAGACTGTTAAGTCATGGAACTGAAAGGATTGTTTGTTACCTTTTCTGATTTTACATATGTTTAGGTGTACTCGGGTTTAGTACGTAAAAGTTATGTTCTTAGAATGTTTGATGTTCATGTGTGCATGTTGGTGGAGTGTAGACTCCCCGCACACCCAGCACTGTTTACTTGCCTTTTATACTTTTTATAAATCTTTGTTTTATAAATATTACAAAATTCAGATTGAGTTGAGATTTCATTTATAACACTGGGTAATAAATTGCATTAAATTAATTATATTAAATAAATATTATTCTGAGCAGCTTTGTCGGTTCTGGGACTGATCAGATCAATCAAATACTGAGCTCTGCAGTTCAGATCCAGCAGTGATGACAAGCTTGGGTGATGCTGTGCCACCATCCCCACTGCTCGTTGTGGCTCTAACATTTGTCTACGAGCCTGGGCATGGGGAAAATGGAGTGAAGCGGGATGGCTTTAGTTTTTGAACTCTGTATTTTCGGCTTTTATTGTTAGGTGTTAAAAAGGAGTCGTCAGCGGGAAGGAAGGGGGAGCCAGCCCGGCCGAGCAGCGTGCAGTCAGCTTGGAGCGATGCAGCAGATGTTAGGTGCCATCTAGTGGAAAGAAACATCGAGAGCATCAGGGAACCGAGGGTAGCTCTGTGAAAAGTACCTAATCACACAAGTTATTTCACGGACTTTTGCTTCTGGAGACTTCTACCCTTCTGCAGGGTAGAACTTTGCTCCTGGATGCATAAAAACATACTTATACTATGCACATCAGCTCAGAAAAGTTTAGCAAAGCTGTTTGTTTATTTGTTTTGGTGTTGTTTGTTTGGTTTGGTTTGTTTTTTTCTTCCCTCCACCGACAGCATCTACTGCCTCTTATCTTGCAACTCCAGCTCTAATGTGTATGATTCTGCAACAGTGAGCATTGCTCAGCTGCAAGGATTTCTACCTGTTATACCATTCCTGTTTTCTGGGAACTAAGAATGAAAAAAGAAAGAATATAAGGAAATTAAATTGTTCTTGTGGTTCAATGTAGTTTCAACAGACTTGTTAAGGAAACAATAATGTTATTTGGTGTCTAATAATTAACAAGTCAAGGCCTCTTCTTACCCTAAGTTTCCTTCTAATCAACCCAGGTACTGTAATTTATTCACACATTAAACACTGAAGAAACAGTGTCTTATCTTTGTACCGTTTTAACTGATGACATTAAAGCTGGAAGAAACCAGTAAAACTGATATGGTTGTTAAAAGATCTGTGGGAGACTGAGTATATCTGCTTAGTATTTGTCTGGCCATAAGATCACCCTGTAGTGACTTTACTGATTAGTTGCTGAAATTATTATAGAAGGTCACAGGTTTACTGAAGCAGAAGCAAAGAGGAAGAGTTAACACACCTTCTTTCTAAAACCAGCTTTTGTTTCTTTGTTTGTTTTTAAGCACATGTATCTTAATCCAGAAGAAACAAAAGTATCATCTCTAGCCATGTTACTTTTAGGGAAAACTATAAGAAAATACCTCGTTAAAACTTTCTTCTTGCATAATGTTGTATGAATCCTATATCTTGATTTTACAAGTGATTCATTGATTCATTGATTCATTAATCATTACAATTCACTTTGCATTTTGGTAAAAGCTAAAAAACTGCTCTGAGAAAATGCTATGACAGTTACTCATTGTCAGATATTTTACCTTTATTGTCCTTCTTGAATCAGTAATAAGGTTAGTATAGCTATTCCTATGAGAAATGTATACCTACATTCCTAGAAGTAGTTCATTTCTACTCATGAAGATTGTTCCCAGTAGCATGAATGACCTAAAAGGAACTGTCCTGATTCCTGCTAACAGACTCCTCTAGCTCACTGCCCACCTGACTCTGTTGGGACCCCATTTCTGAACCAATTCAGCTCACTAATCTAGCAGAAAAACAATTCAACAAAATTGTTTTTTAACAATTAGGCTGCTAATTAGGGGTAATTTGTAAGATTGAGAAAGACACTGAAAAAAAAAAAACACACTGAGGTGTATATATATAATATAATATAATATAATATAATATAATATAATATAATATAATATAATATAATATAATATAATGTAATGTAATGTAATGTAATGTAATGTAATGTAATGTAATATAATATAATATAATATAATATAATATAATATAATATAATATAATATAATATAATATAATATAATATATGCACCTGTGTGTTTTTTAATGTATCTATATATTTTATATATATATATATATATAATTTATTTCTAATTTCCATTATTGTTTCAAAAAAGCTAACCCACCTCACCAGGCTTGGCATAAAAATTCTCATAGCACTTACTGGGCTTTTGCAGTGTATTTTCTCTATCTTACTAATCTAAAGAGTTTGCTTATTCCTCAGAAGGGATGGCTTTCAACTAAATCTGCAGGGTGTGGACCTGGAAGTCAGCCAAATGCAATTAAAACTGTCTGGCACAGCACAGTGGATCTATGTGGGGGCTCAGAGTCCACAGAGGTACTTAAAGGTACATAATAATTGTATATAACAAAATTGTTATATATTTTATATAATATATATATATTAAAATTGTATATAACAAAAGATATAAAACCAGTAGTTGTTTTTTTTTTCCTTACTAATAAAAAAAAAAAAAAAAAAAAAAGGAAGGAAAAAAGAAAACAAACAAACAAAAAGATAATAACAATAAAAGGTTTGCTTCATTTTTCTTTGGTCAATTGTTTAAATGCCCAAATGATGGTGTTTTTTTTCTCAAGATCTGACCCAATCTGAATGAAGTACCTACTCTGGACCCAGCTGCCAGTTCTAAACTTGACAGCTCCTTCTGACTACCGTAAAACTTTCTTTGTTCATATGTTCCTGCATTGGGATTTTTATTGCTGTGCATCTCACCTCTGTGTTCAGGAATTTAATTAAGGGATCTAGGTCTATGTCAGCAAGAGGGATGAGATGTGAATGCATGAATCTTCTCCAGAGTAGTAGTGAGAGGCCCAGGGTAGGAAGAACGAGATCTGGGTGCTAGTGGTTCTGACATTTGTGTATATTCTTTATTTGAGGACTGTTTAATCAATAACTGAATACATAAGCAGGGGATTTATTTTATTGATCAGTCAGTGAAATTCAGGGTTTTACTCCTTGCTTACTCTCTGACCATAAGGTATATTTCCACTTGAAAAGAAGATGATGGAGATTTTCACCAATCTATGAAAACGTTTTACTGATTAGTAGGCAAGACACAATCTTAAAAAGGGAAATCTTCTTCATCTGAGTAAAAAAAAAAATATTTTTTTTTTTTTTGTTATACCCATCATCTACTCCCTAGTAAGCATACTTTGATGATGATTATAGGTGAGGTGGAGAACATGTTGGGCTGCTCCACTTGCTGTGGCCAGTTCAGTAGTATCCCTTTATGCATCCAGTAGTAAAGCCTAAGGAACTTGTGTAGGTTTTGAGGTGAAAACAGAGTGTCTAAAGACACTCATGGGGAGGTGGGAAGGAGGAAAGCGTCAAAGAACTGTGGGTAATCTAAAGTGTGGAATATCAGTTCAGCCTCTGGAAAAGCCTGTGAATCTCATTAAAAAACTGGACTGTAAGTCACATTATAATCATGAAGACAAGATCATTAAAAGGCTCAAGGTCTACAAGATACATGAAATTGACAACAGATTTCCAAAATACAGACCAATACATCAGTTTTTAGAAATCACCCCCTCAGCATCCTGGAGGTGGGATGGATCCAAAAAGATTTTTTACTGTAATATATAAGAACACTGTCTGAGGCTGAAAAGGTAAACATGGATGAAAAATATAAAAGTCTCTGAGTGTAGGACATTCAGAAATTACAGACTTCTAAAACTTTTGGAAGGCTTGTTTTGAGGTCATGCAAGGTCATATAGGGTCATGCAGATCACGAAAGCTGTTCTATCTGCACTTCAGAAAGACTTCCATTATTTCAATAGGAAAAAAAAAAATCATATTAGGCAGCAATTAAGTGTTGCAGAAACTATATCAGGTCCTCTAAGAGGTGGAAAACACATGCACACACACAAAATCTCCAAACTTTAAATGTCGAGTAATATATCATGCAGATGAAGTAGATAAGTCAAGATAGATCAAGCAGCAGAGATTAACATCAGTAAATAGTTGCTTGGTAATGGCAAGTGGTTTTGGAAGTGTTTGGGAGGTTTATGCTTCCGATAGCTTTTAAGGACCTTTAGAAAAATATTTTAATTACATGAGTATTTTGAAAATGTTACTGTGGATGGGAAGTTTTAGAAGAAGTCTCTGTGGAGTCTAATTTTTCAGAATTTTTTTTTTGTTACTCTGATTTTCAAAGTAGATTTCAACACTCTGGATGCTGAGTGCTGCTGAATACAGCTCCACAGACATCACAATAAATTCCTGTATACCCGCTGTATCCTTTGAAGTTTGGTTGTGGTTGGAGGAACTGAATGAATGTCTGGTCCAAGCAGGGTGAATAAGTTTCAGTGTAATGATGAAATGTGTGGGAATTATAATAATCCATCACGGTCCTGGATATGTTCTAATAAAGCACTATAGTCCCTCTCTTCACAAATCTGTTTCTATCTGGGATCCTATTAACATTTATAGAACAGAAAATATGAATAGTCTATGCTGAAGTGCAAAGAGAAGGATTTACTCCAGTTCACACTGAAGACAATGGCAAGGACTACTGCTAAGGCAGGTGCTTTCATCTCTGATCTTATAAATAAAGGAAGGTGCACATGAAAGTCGAAGACAGCCAACACAGCTAAAGACATCACAAAAGATGCTGTGATTAAGAAGGGAAGGAAAAATCCTTCCGTGCATGTGTCAGCTGTGTCTGCAGGTCACTGCATCTCTCATTCATGTCTGCAGGTGTTTCCATCAGAACTCCAACACCCACAGACTTCCCTAAGGACCTCTGCCCTAATCAGAGAAGGAGTAAAAAACTGAGATGAATACTGTCACTTTTTCTACACTGAGAGAGGAAAACTAAAGCCAATTCAGTTAATAGAAGTGTAGAATAGGACATGCATGAAATCTGCCATCTGTCCACAGAATAGGAAGACAAAAGTTTTATTGCTGAAAGCAGGCAGTTTTTGTTTTTATCCCAAACATTATTATCAAAAAATAAAAGCATAAAAATGGATATTTTATTTGATAAAAATGTTTAGGAAGTAAATCAGTTCTGCTGATTTATTTCCTGAAAAAAAAAAAAAAATACAAAACTCTGCTAAATCCTGCTCCAAAAAATTTCAAGCTAAAAGGCTTGCTTGTAGCTGCCAACAGTGTAGTGCTGGAGAAAAGACAGACACAAATTTACTTAGTGGTAGATGGTGGCTTTTATATGTCCAAGATCCATATTATGATGAAAAACCTTAGAGTTATTAAGTTATTAGCTAACTGGCAAAATGAAGAGGAGACATTTCTAATATTTAGGAGAAGAAAAAAAAAAAAAAAAAAAAAAAAAAAGGGAGAAAGACAAAGAGAAAGAAAAAAGAAAAACAAACACCTCCCAAGAAATGTCTTTGAAAGACAGAGAGAAGGAATAAACCCCCACCTATAAAGATCTCATTTTTAATTATTTTATTTTTTAATCTGAGGGAATCTATTGACTTTAATTATCTAAAGCTTTCCATAGCTTCATAATATCAAACACTAGACAAGAGTTGCTTAACCCATCCATAAAAAAGTGAAAGTTCCACATCCAAACTTTCAGAGCGTTTGCTGTTTCATCCCCCTTTTTAATAAAAATAGAGAGCAGAAATGTCATTGAGAGTTTGGCAAACATCTGGTTCTGTCTTGCCACCCACACAACTTTCGAGGCATAGATTTTTTCATCTGGCAAGTTAAAAAAATAATAATAAAATAATAATAATAATAAATTCAGGCATTTGCTAGGAACATTCAATCTCAGTCTTCAGTCTAGCTGTTCCACACTTATCAGGTCTTCTGATACAGTGAGATTTCATAAAAATAAATTCATCCCATATGCTTCAAAATCCCCATGATAACACGATACAGAAAGCTTTTGCAACAGCTGCTGCCTTCAATTATAATTCTAGCTTTGGTGCCTGAATTCAAAGAAGGACTTCTTTTTTACTTCAGCAAACTCTGGAGCATGATCCTGGAAGAGTACTTTTTCTGGATATCTATCTCCTGAATGTGAAGGAGATCAAATTGAAATGTATCGGCAGAAGCTTTAAACTTTCAGAAATGATCTCTCACAAACACAGAGCAGCTTAGGAATTCTCAGTGGTGAAAGATCACAGAACCACAGAATCACACACTGGTTGAGGTTGGAAGAGATCTCTGGAGGTCATCTGGTCCAGATGCCACCTAGAGCAGGTTGTCCAAGATGACTAAAGGAGAGAAATAAAGAAGTATTCTGTAGAAAGCAATAGTGAAGGAGTAACCGATGTTGACAGACCCAATTAGGCACTTGCACAAGAACACAGGTGAGTTCTCTGTCTTTTGAGCTGAGTTTCTGGAGCGGAAACTGGAATGCATTTTTCTTTGGTAAAAGCTGTGATGCACCAATAATCTCCAAGTACAAATAAGCTGAGATGTCCATAGGTCTCCACATGTCTTGGCTTTATTTTTACAGTAGGTTTGTGACAACAGATAAGTAAGGAGGTTAGGATCCTAAGGAAAATTCACAGTGCAGGGAAACAAGAAACTCATAAGTGTTGCCTATGTCTTTCAATGTTCAGACTGTTCCCAGACCACAGTTAAGAAGTTGGTACAAGTGAAAGATTCAAATCTGAATTCATATCAGGGATCAATAAAAGCTGCTTTTCCATTGTCACAACCATAGAGAAAGTAAGGAGGACTGCTGCAGTCCACAAGCCAGTCTGGCCTTGACTCTTGATTTGGTATCCTTCTCTCTGAAGGAGCTGTCCTATTCTTCACTCTGCTAAAATGTTGAAATTATGTCATGTTAAGAAGGCCACCTTTTCACCTTGTCAAAATGGCAATAACTCTTACACTGACAGAAGGTACAGAAGGAAAAGACCACCAGCAATCTACTGTTCTGTTTAGAGGATAAAGAAGAAGAAGGAGAAAAAAAAAAAAAAAAGAGAGAGAGAGAGAGAATGAGTTCTTGGATATGAAGTTCACCTTTGATTTAGAGGCTGGACAAATGTTTGAGCAAGGGTTTGGGATTTTTTTTTTTTGATATATATATATATATATATATGTGTGTGTGTGTGTGTGTGTGTGTGTGTGTGTGTGTGTGTGTGTGTGTTTGTTCTTTCCATTTGTGGTACACCAGTAGCACCGGTCTCTCATTGTAATTCCTGGCCTCTCATTTTTCTCATACTTTGTCTTTAATAGTCATATGTACAGAGGTCAGCCTGAACTCTTTATCCTCCTTATCTTTTGATTACCTTCTTTCTTTAAACTATTGCTCAGATATGATAAATAACAGCTCTCCATACCTATAAACTTTTGACTTTAAGAAGACTCCATCTGGGTCTGTTTAGCAACATTGCTTCTCTGGTTGTAAGGTCTGCTAACAATTTAGACCAGGAATGTAAGCTGATAGACAAGGGAGATAATATTTTGTCTGTAAAGCTTACATACATAGGGTAAAACATATCGAGAACACAGAACTATGGGGAATAAAAAAAGTCCAAGATAAAAAACAAATGTTTTTAGAACTGCTATCTCCCGAGTGCTAACTATCAACTGTATTCACTACCTGTGGATTCAAAAGATGGATTAAAGTTTGGACCACTTTGCCACTGGGCATTTACAGACTATTTAATCTGAAATGTCTAAGATTTCTAGTTCAAGACATTGAAACCTTTGGAAATAACAGTTATCAAGGTACACACAGCTTCAGTCTTCTCTCACTACATTTTATCCTGGAATTGAACCCTGGCCTCCAGGAATCTTCTCAAAAGTCAGAATACAGCAATGTATGGTAAGTCCTCTGAGGTTATGAACATGGGAGATGCCAGTTAATTTCAGATGTATTCATTCATAAAATGTCAATACAAATCCTAAAGCATTCATCAGTGGAAAAGTCATTTTTGTCAAGATCAAAAGTTATCTATGCAACAAAATTCCCCAAGGCATTCTTATGAAAGAAAAAGACTTAGATTTGAGTCACTATTCCCAGTCAGAGGGAACTTAACCAGTTTGGTTAGTTCTGATATGTTTCTGTTCTCTCTGATGAAGATAAAAGCAAGCATCTCATAATTTCATAAAACAGATTTTTATTTTTATTTTTTTTTTTTCTAGCAGACCTGCTAAATAGTTTAATTTCACATTGGACAGCTGGCAGTCATCAGTGTCAGTTAAATCACAATTAGAGCTGTAATCTCGAAGTTCTACGAAAAGGCTTCTGTTCTACAAAAGAGAAAAATAATTAGCATCACCAGACAACATCCAATTGCCTCTATCTAATAATCACATAAAAATTCAGTAAGAAAAAGTGATTTGAAATTCAGAGATCACTGGTCGCTGATTTTTCCAAGAAAAATTGGAAATGCACCAAAGCTTCATTTTTGTTTGTTTGTTTGTTTTCTAAACCACAGACTATTTGCCTCTCTAATGATACAAAATGTGTGCTATATTTTAGAATGATTTTATGTTTCTGAAATTGGACAGAAAATAGTTTTGATGTTTTAATAAAATGGATTGGATTTCATAGAATGGTTTGGATATGAAGGGTAGAACTCCTCTGTAGAGGGCAGGGACACCTCCCACTACACCTGGTTGCCCAAAGGCCCATCCAGCCTGGCCTTGAATACTTCCAGGGAAGAGAATCCACAGCTTCTCTGAGAAACCTCTGGGCAAGCCTCATCTCCCTCATAGTAAAGGATATGTAGTATGCTTATGTCTAATCTAAATCCACTATATCTAATCTAAATCCACTCTGTTAGTTTAAAGACATTCCCCCTGGTCCTATCAGGACCTCCCCTGAAAAAGAGTCCCTCCCCAGCTTTCCTGTAGCCCCTTTTAGGTACTGGAAGACTTCAGGAGGTCTCCCCAGAGTCTTCTATTCTCCAAGCTGAACAATGCCAACTCCTTCAGCCTGTCTTCATAGGAAAGGTGCTCGAGCCCTTTGATCATCTTTGTGGCCCTCTTCTGGACTTGTTCTAATAGGTCCAAGTCCTTCTTGTACTAGGGCCCCCAAAGCTGAATGCAGAATTCCACCTCGTGAGTGCAGAGCAGAGAAAAGGATCACTTCCCCTGACCTACTGGCCATTCTGCTTTTGGTGCAGCCCAGGTTGCTTTCTCGGCTGAAATTGCACAATAGTGACTCATATTGAGTTTCTCATCAACCAGCCCTAGGTCCTTTTCCTCAGGATTACTCTCAATCCATTCTCCACACAGCCTTTATTTGTGCTTGGGATTGCACTGGCCCAAATGCAGGACCTTGCACTTGGCATTGCAGAGCCTCATGAGGTTCACACAGGCCCTGTGGATGGCATCCCTTCCCTCCAGCGTATTAACTGCACCACACAACTTGGTGTCATTGGCAAACTCGTTGAGGGTGCACTCAATCCCACTGTCCATGTACAAGAAAATGTCTAGCCCTGAAATACCACAGATAAAGAAACAAGAGGATTTTGAAAGTGGTGTGTTACTATCTATGAGAGTAAGTGGACAAAATACAGTACAAGTATTTATGATTGGAGAGCCTAGGTAATACATGAGATCATAAGAAGTAAAGACAAATACATAACTAAATTATATGGCTGTACATGTAGGTTCATGACAGATGAAGAGAGCATTTGACACTTGCCCAATGCCCCACAAATCTTAAGTGTCCTTGGTGTTAACAATAGTGACCAATGAAGATAAACTGAGAGAGGATAGAAAAAAAGTCAATATTTATACATTATATAGGTTGAAATCAAATGCAAGAATTGATGTCCTAGAAATAAACAGAGTTTGAATGAGAAAATTAGATTTTGGGAGGAAGTTATTGTCATAATGGTCGTGAAAGTCTTGGCAGGAGATATAACCTACAAGGTGATAAAAGTTAAAAGGTGCAAAAATGAAAAGGAGAGATATTTCCATAGAGATTTAGGGAAAAATTATTGAGAGTGAGAGTAGTAATAACAAAGGAAAGACATTTCAGAGAATGAAAAGACAAGGAAGGCATCACAATATAACAAGGGATGGCAAAAATCAGGGAGAATATAACTGCCAACATCAAAAGCAGACCTGAAACAGATAAAGATGGAATGAAGAGTCTGAGGTCTGACCTGGGCTCCTGGAAAGAGTGCACGTATGGTCTCTGTAGCATTGCAGTGGAAAGTCTGGAGTTGTATTCAAGGTTCAAACACCAGTGGTGCTCTGCAATACGTAACTGTGTATGAGAAGATTACTTCCTAAAGAAATGGAACTTACAATTATAAGGCAAACTGAACTAAACTCAGACAATTCTGGTGAAAACAGCTGGATTATCAATTAGTATTTAGTTTGATTCATCAGATCATGTTAACTATTTTCAGGCTGTTTAATGTGCAGTGAAATGTTTCTCTATTTATTTTTTTTCTTACCTACTGTCACTATATATTAAAAAATATACAGAATACTTTGACATAGTAATGACTAGAAACTTATACATGAGGTATGTTTTTTTAAGAAATCAAATTTACTTGAAACCCTGAGGCAACAGACAGGAATGCTGTATAACAGCTGTACAACAGCTTACAGCAGGATTGCTGTACAGCTGTGTTGTTTTCAAGGAATAAGGGGTACAAGACTTTTAGAAAGGGCTAATAGCTTTAATTAGAACATCTGATGTATTTATGGAAAATAAAAACATCTTTTAATTGTACACATGGGAAATATATATGGTAGTTTGCTTATTTTGTTTTAATAGTTAAATAAAGAACTTGGGAAAAAAAAAAAAAAAAAAAAAAAAGAGTTTACTTTAAAGACATTTATCAGGTTTTGAGAAAAATCTGAAACATGACAGGTGTTCAGGATTTCTACTCGTACTCAGGAAACCCAAACCAAATATTAGTATTGTGTGTTCCCAAGTGCTATATACACTTTTACCAACAGGTGGAAGTAGACTCAAAGAAATTATGGACTGTCAGTGTTAGCACAGCTTCCAGAACACTAAGACATACTTTGCAGAATTGCAAAAAGTTGATAAAATATCTTCAGGATGTGTAGAAGACAATTTCTTACCAAACTTTTAATAGCTTGTATATATATAGTTCTCAGTATGTTCCTTTGTTTGTTTGTTTATTTATTATATGTGGTGTTTTTAGTAGCACCTAAGGACCCTAACTGAATTTGGGGCTATGTAGGAAAAAGCAGACCTTGTTTCTAAAGCAATCAAATCTTAACAAGAATGAAGAAGAAGGAAGGAAAAGTATTTTAGCCTTTGATAAGTGAAGATAGGTCTCAGACAGAGGGAACAATATTAAAACGGATTATCAAAATAATACCCTATACATATCTTTGACATGGTCATTCTTTGTTTGTTTGTTTGTTTTTAATCTAAGCCTCCAGGATCATGTTCCCCATTCCCTAATCAATGTATAGGTCAGTGGCAAGGAGGAAGAAAACTTAAAAGTCTACATCCCCAAATGAAAACTGACTTCCTCTAACAATGACCAGAAAGGAAGTGACCTTGAGTTAAAGAGAAGAGTGGTTGTACATTCTGATGCATCATTGAAGATAAGCAGATGTTTTGCCTAAGTTGAACCTCATAGAATTCAATATATTTGCGTAGATTCACCTTTTCTACTTTTTAACCTTTGGGTTGACTGTCTAGTCCCTTTTCAACATAGCTGTCCTAAAACTGGAAGCACACTCCTATGGTGCCTGTGTTTCTCCATTAAGCTACAGAGAGAGGGCAGTCAGGTGCATTCCTAATTGAGGCATCTCAGGTAACTGGTAAAGTGGCATTGTGCTACAAATGTTAGCTGTGACTGGTAAAGAATGTAACAGAATATATCTTAGTAATTATTTGAAATATTTTCTTTTAGAAGCTGGAAAACTCAAAGTTTACATGTAGTTAATATTGTCTAAAACCGGAATTCCTAAACATGACATAAAAGAACCCTCTCAGGGTTAATAATAAATATTTCTGATTTAATCCAATCAGCAATTTCTTGTGAAAACATTCCCATCAAAAATTATTCAAATACCTCTTATGTCTACATGAAAAGATTTATGCCAGTATCAGATTACAGTAGTCCTTCAGAAACTTACACTGATAATGACCAATTTCCAAAGATAAACAATTAAATAAGTCATCCATCTGGACCACTGCGAAGTTTCGTAATATGAAGTCAGCTACCACAAGAAGTGGCTTTCCTTCAGGAAAGTGTTTGTGAGGCTAATGGCCACAAGCAGTGAGCAGAATTTCAGCTTTATTTCATGAGGTAATATTGCTCAAATAAAATGTAAAATGTAGGGAAGAGGACCACGATGTGGAACGTTAATGTCACTAACACATACAACTTCATTTTTTCAGTTCTGTCTTTTAGCAGGAATATCAGTAATCTGTGCTTCTTTCTCAATATGGATACTCTGACTCTTTTGTTCACAGAGTTAAACACTGGAATCGTTAATATGAAAATGAGTTTTTATTAACAATTGCTGAAATCATATTCCTGTTTTATTAGCATGTAATTTTATGTGTCAGAAAAAAAAAAAAAAAATAATGAAAAAAATCCTTCTTCTACTTTACAGTTTCTGTTCTGTGTGCCCCTAATATAAAGCTTCCAAACCTCAACAACAGAACCAGCCATTACAATATATAATGTTAATAAAGTGCAATGGAAAACTGCTGATATGGTTAGTTTGGGGTATAAATGTGGTAACAATCACAGTGGAAAATCAAATACCGATCAAATATCACTACCTTGACTAATACAGAAAATACTTTCACAGATTAAAAAATATAGGAACATCCCTTTTGTTGTGCAAATTGAAGTAATCTGACATTTTGTTGGATCCCACTTAGGCACTAAGGTTGATCAGACTTCTGCAGAAATCTACAGCTCAGGCATGGCCTTTAGATTCACAGAGATATATCTACCTATACCTATACCTATACCTATACCTATACCTATACCTATACCTATACCTATACCTATACCTATACCTATACCTATACCTATCTATATCATCTATATCTATCTATATCTATATCAAATAGGCATATATATGATATGTATATATATATGCATATATATATACATACATATATATACATATACATATACATATACATATATATATACACATATATATATATACAAAGGAAATGTAATATTTAGGATATATATTTATTATATATTATATAATTATAATTATATATTATATTTTATAATATATATTTATAATATATTTTATAAATATATATATAAATAATATACATATATAATATACATATATAAATATATATTTTATTAATATATTAATTAATTATTATATTATATTATATTATATTATATTATATTATATTATATTATATTATATTATATTATATTATATTATATATATATTATATTATAATTATATTATATAATATTATATACTATATTATATATAATATAATATAGTAATATAAATATTTATAACATATTTTATAATATATTATATTATATTTATAATTACATATTATATATTTATTCAGATAATATTTATGCAGAGTCTTTGCTATGACGCTTTTTTCCACAGTTTGATTCATATTCCAAGATTTATCTAGTGATCAGGGGGATTTAACCTCTTTTGAAAAGCTGAAGGCCACAAGCCAAGCTAGTTAATCTGTTTATACAAATATATATTAGGCATATGCATATCTCTTTGGAATGCTTCCCATAATGTTCCCTGGGTATTAGGAAGACAAACGATTTCAGTAGTATTACTGAGTGATGACATAAACATAAATTGGGGTGGGAATTAGTTCATGCAGTATGACAGTGATATGTAGGTCTTAACACTTTGATATCCAAATGTGATAAATGTGATTCTAATACCAAAGATCACACTGTAGTCAATGGAGACGACCCATACAATGCTCAGAGTCTCAAGAGCTATTTGTTTGACCAGAAATGTGGTCTACCATCCACACTGTGGATGTGGTCTACCTTGACTTCAGCAAGGCTTTTGACACCGTCTCCCACAGCATTCTCCTCAAGAAACTGGCTGCTCTTGGCTTGGACTGGCGCACGCTTCGTTGGGTTAGAAACTGGCTGGATAGCCGGGCCCAAAGAGTCGTGGTGAATCGAGTCAAGTCCAGTTGGAGGCCAGCCACTAGTGGCGTCCCCCAGGGCTCGGTGCTGGGGCCGGTCCTCTTTAATATCTTCATCGATGATCTGGACGAGGGCATTGAGTGCACCCTCAGTAAGTTTGCAGATGACACCAAGCTATGCACATGTGTCGATCTGCTCAAGGGTAGGAAGACTCTGCAGGAGGATCTGGATAGGCTGCACCGATGGGCTGAGGTCAACTGCATGAAGTTCAACAAGGCCAAGTGCTGGGTCCTGCACCTGGGGCGCAATAACCCCAAGCAGAGCTACAGGCTGGGAGAGGAATGGTTGCAGAGCTGCCAGGCAGAGAAGGACCTGGGAGTGATGGTTGATAGTCGGCTGAATATGAGCCAGCAGTGTGCTCAGGTGGCCAAGAAGGCCAACGGCATCCTGGCTTGTATCAGAAACAGTGTGACCAGCAGGGCTAGGGAGGTGATGGTCCCCCTGTACTCAGCTCTGGTGAGGCCGCACCTCGAGTACTGTGTTCAGTTTTGGGCCCCTCGCTACAAGAAGGACATGGAGGTGCTTGAGCGGGTGCAGAGAAGGGCGACAAAGCTGGTGAGGGGCCTGGAGAACAAGTCCTACGAGGAGCGGCTGAGGGAGCTGGGCTTGTTCAGCCTGGAGAAAAGGAGGCTCAGGGGCGACCTTATTGCTCTCTACAGATAACTTAAAGGAGGCTGTAGTGAGGTGGGGGTTGGCCTGTTCTCCCATGTGCCTGGTGACAGGACGAGGGGGATTGGGTTAAAGTTGCGCCAGGGGAGTTTTAGGTTAGATGTTAGGAAGAACTTCTTCACTGAAAGGGTTGTGAGGCATTGGAACAGGCTGCCCAGGGAAGTGGTGGAGTCACCATCCCTGGAAGTCTTTAAAAGACGTTTAGATGTAGAGCTTAGGGATATGGTTTAGTGGGGACTGCTAGCGTTAGGTCAGAGGTTGGACTCAATGATCTTGAGGTCTCTTCCAACCTAGAAATTCTGTGATTCTGTGAAATATTTGTCTGCCCTTAGGTGAGCTGAATGGCTCCCAAAGAATCACTGAATGTATTGTCCAGATTTATGTTGACTATGATGGGGGTCTAGACACCAACATTTAGATGTGCAGTCTGGAGCTGAATTCCACCAATGGTGGAATACAAAACAATCCTGGTTTGTTCTATGCTTATATTTTGTCAAAGTCACCCTTGTCTTTTTAAATATCAGTGCAAGAAAAGTTTTCTATGACAATATATGTCAGCTGCAAAACAATAGGAAGCTATTGTTCTCATTAAACACAGCTGGAAGTGATGACTCATGGTAGCACATATGTAATTGATTGTTATTTGGAAATAATGTTTGTCATTGCTATACAACAGTATAACTAAGCCTTTTTCACACTTGAATATTGAGTTGATAAGCTGGCTGGGCAATGAACCCATTTCCCTTTGAGATATTGCTGAACCAAGGCTAATAAATAGAGCCCAAAGAGAATCTTACATCTGATCCTTCTTATTCCAGGGAGGTCATATCTTATAATGCTCTATGTGGCAGTAGTTCAGTTGTAATTAAACAGGAACTGATATATTATTTCCTTCAATGAAATACAAAACCTCTTTTTACTATTATTGCTAATTGGGCAATAAGGCATCATGAAAAAATAATGACCAATTCACTAGTCCCTAGAGTTTCTTGGCAGGGGGTAAGATTGGGGGTGGAGAGAAGGAAAGGTGATAGGAGATTGTAAGCATAGTTAAGATGTTTCACTCGTTTCATATGAATACTTTGAAATCAAGGCAATTGAAATACTGTTTGTATATAATGACCCACATTTTCAGATGTATAGCCTATCTCTCATGGATTTTACTTGAGATGGAGGCCTGCTGAATTTCAAAATAACTTTAGAAAGCTATCTAATAATGGTTGCTTTTCAATGTGGCAATATGGTAGTGTCTCTGCCAGAGCAGCACAGAGGAGAGCTAGAAGTGATGAAATTTTAAACTGCCGCTTCAGAACTTTCTGAGGTTAACTATCTTGCCTGATATTTCAGCACATCTTCACCAGGACCTGCCTGTGGATCTCCTTCACGTTTGGGAGACAGGTTTGGAACCAGAAGCCAGATAACAACTGAACACACCAGAGTTACCAAAACTACTGAGGAAGAACTGACCTCAACTAGGAAACTGGTGTGCGAACTGTGTTTTTTGAAAGCTGAGTTTAGAGTTTAGAGATGCTGCTCTAAACTCTCCTGTTTGGCCAAGATTTCCCAGGTCTCTTTGTAAAACTCATCATGAACCCACACAATGAAGGGAAGACACAAGGAAAAAAAAAAAAAACATGGCAGTATTTTAACATCACAGCTGTACTGATAGCAAGTAAAAGAGGGGCAGAGAGTGAATCACAATCATTTTCCCTCTTGGAAAATTCTGGGGCAATTTAGCCTTGTAAGTACACTTCCTTACCTTACACACTGCTGGAAAAAACACCTAGAGAATAAATGCTTTCCTGTGAAAAAGGACAGATCTTCCATGGTGACAAATATTTGAGACCCCAGTTTTGTGCTCCAGCTGCAAAAACATTTCTAACTACTATTAAAAGCTTTTCTTTTTCTTCTCCTTCTCATTTTGCCTGTTTGCTCATAGTTTTCTTTCCTCTGTGCCCTTGTATTCCCTTGAGGCTTCCACATGCTATGAATCACTGTCCCTCATCAAATAAATGTTTTATTACCTTACTCCTTAGTCTTTTCTTTTGACAACTTTTTTTTTTTTTTTTTTTTTTTTCCTTTCTTTCTATAAATGACTCTATACTAACTGGGCTGTTTCCAATAGAAATCAACAGTTGGTGCCACAAACATTAAGAGCTATTACAGCTTTTCAGTTGTTTGGAATTTTCTCCTTCATGATTTCTATTAATAGATATATATGTTTTATATATATGAGGTTATTTATTATTTACAGTATGATTTATTTTATTATCTTCCATTACTTCCAACAATGGTAGACACAGACTGTGATTCTGGGAAGCCCCAGCATCTTCCTGGAGTTCCTATCATTTTACCATGCATTATAAATCAGGTAATGAATTACTAAAGGAACAGTCTGTATTTTTCTGAACAGCTTAGACACTGGCCACTCTGCTAATACTCTTAATGTTTTCTTTAAAGACCAAAATGCTGAAGGGGTCAGAACAGCTTTCCAATAACTCTGCATTCAAACTGTGCAAAGAGTGACCTCCAGGTCTTCACTAATCTCAGCGTGGCTCCTGCCTAGTCAGACAGAAGCAAAACCTTTTTGGCTCATCCGCCTTCAGAAACCACAAGATTCCCATTTTAATAGTTATATTTTATTTATAGAGTAGCTGCCCACAGGGTAATCTTGGGCATATGGGACAATCTTGTCTTGCTTTTTTTTTTTTTTTTTTTTTTTTTTCTTTCAGTCCTGTAAGCTTTTGATATCTCTTTGCTTGTCCCAACATATTTCCCCTGTGGCCTCTTCCTCTCCATTACTTGTCCTCTCCAGCATCTCCACAGCACTTTTCCTATTTTAGAGGAAGGAACTTCATTTTCAAAATGGCTTTCCTGATGTTTAATGTAGCAATGGTTTTGATTAATACTGTTACAGAAGAGAATGGATCTCCCTTCCCAAAGTATCTGCCTTTGAAGGAACAAACTCAGGACTCCAACTCCCAGTGCTTGAAATGTTCTTTGTAATACACTGTGCATCTCGGATGAATGTAAACTGTGGTGTAGATACAAGCTCTGGGCTAATCTCACATCACTTCTAGCATGTAAGTGAAGCATGTGGATGCCATAGGCTTCTTCTCTTACCAGTAAAAAAGATAGATGTCTGCATAGGTAAGTTCATTCAATCCTTAAGTCTGATTCATTTTCTGGAAATACCTCTTCAGACTGTTAGCATTATCAAGAGTCTAGGATGGCCAAATACCACTGTTATATTTCTTCTGTAGTAGGGATGAACCTGTTTCCTAGGAAGCATTTCTGAATACTGGAAATTGACCAAATATGTCTCTCAGCCAACTAGGGAGAACTTTTCTTCCTACTGCAATGTCCAGGAAACAAACACACCACAGCTTTTCTTTTGCATCTGGTAGCTAGCAGCAACAGAATGCAACAAGAAAAAAAAAATCTTCTGCTATATTTAGCTATTTTTTCCACGGTATTATTATTTGTCATACTTTCTTAAATGGGAAATTAATAAGAAAATAATACATTGCACTCCTTCTGTCACAAAGATATGTGAAGGGCTTGGTGGAACACCTCCAGTATTTGCCTGAAAACCTCACTACTTAGTGCACTTCATTTTAGTTCCAACACTCTGAAGAAATCCTTGCTGCAATTAATTCAAGCCATCCAAATTTAAAGCATACTAATTAGGCAGCCTTCAAAAGAGAAAATCTATCCTTCCAGGAAACTGAAGCCTTAAATATAACTCTCATAATTTAACAGTTTGGAAATTCAAAGGGAAGAAAGGTATTTCAGGGGAGAATCTTCTTGGGCAGTTTAAATATACAAGCTCTCACACAGACAGGAGAAGCTATTTAGTGGCCTGGGTGAACTGCTTGACTTCTACTACATCTTAACCTTGTTGCTACAGCTAATAACTTTAGGCAGTGTTGAAGAAGGTGAAGAACCAACAGAACAAACTGCCTGTCATTGTACCACATAGCTCAGGAACTGTAAAGAAATGTTCTGAAAAATTGAATCATACTGAATATCCTGAATAAAAAAAAAAAAAAAAAAAAAAAAATGATATGTGCTCTTTGTCAGGCATTTGTCAGGAGTCACGATGTGATTCATAACTAACCAATATATGTTTGCAGCACTTCATGTGACTCATGTCCCATTAAGTGCATTGCAGAAGACTGTGCGATATTTCCTATATTTCTTTAGAACAAAAGAGGTTGCTGTTCTGATGGTGCCACCCACAGCCTTTTGTGCCCGCCCCCACCCCACCTCCACCCCCCATGATGGCCTAAAATAAAATGAGTGAAGATTTAAAATCCTTTCCCCTCCCCATAACACTACACAGTGAGCTGCCAGTGGGGTATTTTGGCCTACTTTTGAAATTGGAACTTTTGAACTGCTTGTCCAACAACTAAGCTGAAAGCCATCTCTGCTCTCCTATTCCTTGAGCAGATCATGAAAACAGACATGAAAGAAAGAATTTACATGAGCATTTATTATTCTTTCTTGTCTTGTTTCTAGGTCCCAAACAGTTTTTTCTTTACTAATAACTGAAAAACTCCAAGATGTGTTAATGACAGTTGCTGTGTAAGGCAAACTGTCCATATCCATTAAAAACTTGAATTGGTGGATGATGTATCTCTTTCCTTCTTTCACAAGACCTTAATCATGTCACAATGAGATTAGTGAATATGGCTGATAGGACACAAGTAAAAACAACATCGAAAGACTCTTTAATTCAAATAAAAATTGGAATCAAATTAACTGACAGCTCAGATAACATACAGTTAAAAAGGTACAGTTGACTTGCACCCTAACAAGGACATATCAAGTTGAATAAATGAAATAATATGTGATTTATGACTTAATATCTTAAGTATTTTTCTGTTCCCACTTATATCTACATTAAACAATTCCAGTGTTAGTGAATCTAATATATACTGTATTATGCATTGATTTTGAGGGGGTAGGTATGAGATCTAATTACTGTACTCGCCTGATGGAGGATAACATTGGAGTTGTCAGATTAGTGTTAACTGTAAAAAGATACAAGCAATTACCTTTTTTTATGGCTTATTTTCTTCTGCTCTTCTTATTTTCTGATGCCTGAAACCTGTATATCTTCATTGTTAATAATAACAATTTAATTATTTTCTATTTAGGGAAATATAAAAAATATTTGGGGAAATTGTTTTTTTTTCAACTTTTCTTAACAATTTTAAGTGACAGATCTGAACAGTTTTTGCTTTGGCTTTTTAGTTGGATATACACAGAATTTGCAGCATTATATATTTTTAATATTCTGTCTGAATGATGAAAGTGGTGTGGGTACTTATCAAACCCACAGTCTGATTGTACATGTACACTATAAGGAACTGCTTCATTAGGTCTCATTAAAAAGAAGAAAAATGAATGATCCTTCACAGAATTCCTTATATTACAGACACACACACGCAACACACATACACACAAAAAAACTATCAAAAGTAAGTCAATACATCTACACTCTTATTTCGATTAATTGTATGCATGAAGAAGTGCTAACATTTCTCCCAGTGGCTTATTTTGATCTTCAGCAGGACAAGAGTCATGTTAGTTGTGAATAACAACTGCCTCCAAAATAATTCTTCAGCATAAACATTGTCTTTCTGGGACTGTCCAAGGGAAAAATCATCCAGATCCCATTCCATACCAATGGCTTTGCAAAGCTGCTACCTGCTTCTGTGCTTCCATGAATTATTTCTTTCTACATGAAATCCACAAAATACTTGGGAATCCCTTGAAATCGTTATCAGTCCAGGTGCTATAATTGGATATTAAGTTCTCAGTGGTAAATAGTATTGTTAGGATCTCCTGCTGAATTGCCCTAAAATTCAAATACAGTCAGAACTATATCAAATAGAAGTTTAAAGTGAATTGACCACCAAAGTTCTTGATTGCAACCTGAAGGTTCTCTTTTAATCTTTCTTCTTTTTTCTTTTAATCTTCTTTTTCTTTTTCTTAAAGATGTCAAAAATATTGAAAACTATGGAGATTGCTATGAAAGGAAAACAAACACCATATTTATCTCAGAAAACCACCATTTTATGTAGTTATTTCATGTATAACGTTTTGGTAGTATTATTTGGTAGTATTATTTTCCTTTATTTTACCTTTTTTTTTTTTTTTTTTTTTTTTTCCTGTCAGCAGAAGTACGATAAGGAACTGATTATTCTTTACAAGCTGTACATTTATTTTTTTTTAATGTCTATTTCATATCTAATCTTATGCCATTATTTTTCATTCTCTATGGTTAATCTATGTTAGATCACCTGTTGCTTTTTTTAACTGGTATAACTGCTTTAATACTCAGTGAAGGAACCCATATTCCGTGTAATCTCTTGCTTTGGCTCTCTCTCTATTCTTATATTAAAGAGTCTTATACCCAACTCCCTGTTAGGCAAGATGATCTTAAGTTAAGCTTAGGGAGAGGATGAGCTATCAGAGTTGTGAGTGTGATTCTTGAGATGCCCATCTTGACTGACAAGTTTAAAAATGCTAAAAATCAACAAAAGAAGACTTGTTTTTAAATGTTTATGTAATTTCAGAACAAGAAACAAATAACAACAATCTTGCCATCTGCTTCATACATTTTGAAAAATGATTTTTAGAAGAGAAAGTAAAGGAAAAACTATCAAGGAAAGAGATGGAAAAAATATAACCTTTTAGGAATGAAATTCATATTCCGATACCTGTAGACTAAATCTATCATGGAATAGTTGGTCCTTAGTTTTATATTCCATGAACTTTAAGCACAGTACTTATCAAGTACTTATCGCAGAACTTCAGGAGTTCCAGGTTACATGTAATACAGCTACACAAAAGTTTTGATAAGATTATGAGGTTGAGATATATGATAAATTTAAAGGACTCGTGACTTTTCTTTGTTTATTTCTATCAAAGCAGTTAAGTTTAAACCCTTAAATACTTATTTGCTATTAATATAGATAGTTTTCTGTTGCTTAAAAAGTATGAAGAAATAAAACTATACAGCATTTTTCATTCTGAAAAAGTACAACACCAGTTCATTCAGAAAAAAAAAAATAAATAAAAAAATAAAAAAGTATGAAGATCTGATTCTGATAAGTAGACTGAACCTGATTCTGATAAGCAGAGTACTGTTGCTTGAGGAAATTATAAGAATTATACTTGTTATATGAGTTCCAGATTTTTTAAATTAAACAATTAAATGTAATATTACAAAAAGATTAATGTTATCCTTTTGAAAAACAAAAATAAATAAATAAATAAAACCACAACTAACTGGAAAAGTGGAAAATAAAACTCAAAGGAAACAAATAGAGGTTTTTAACAAGTTTTTTCCTCAGCTATGTAAATGTTTTGGAGGAAAGAAAAGAAAAGAAAAAAGAAAAGAAAAGAAAAGAAAAGAAAAGAAAAGAAAAGAAAAGAAAAGAAAAGAAAAGAAAAGAAAAGAAAAGAAAAGAAAAGAAAAGAAAAGAAAAGAAAAGAAAAGAAAAGAAAAGAAAAGAAAAGAAAAGAAAAGAAAAGAAAAAAGAAAAAAGAAAGAGAAGAGAAGAGAAGAGAAGAGAAGAGAAGAGAAGGAGAAGAGAAGAGAAGAGAAGAGAAGAGAAGAGAAGAGAAGAGAAGAGAAGAGAAGAGAAGAGAAGAGAAGAGAAGAGAAGAGAAGAATAAGAAAAACAACATACTTTATATTAAAAAAAAAAAAAACTTTTTCAACATATGATTGTTTTAAAGTAGTTCTCAAAACAATTTTTCTCCAACCTTAATCAACACATCAAGTGGTCAGTTGGAAAGAATATTGGAAAATGTATTGGAAAATACATTTATACAAAATGGTATTTTGTATAAATTAAAAAAAAAAAAAATCCTTCAAGATCTTATATTCTTTGAAATAAAAAATGGACAATGGTCAAAGAAGGGATGGTAATTACATATGTGACATTAAATAAATTCACATAGTTCTTATGTAATATTATAGTTCAATCTTTGTCTTTAGATTGTTAAAATCAGCATTGTTGCTGCAAAGCCGTGTTTCTTTACTGCATAAGGCTTCACTTGACACTTTTTTTCCCCTCCTTTTTCTTTACATGGCATGTAAATAGGTACTTAACTAAAATATTTAATTACCTGTAAGCCATAAAAGATTCACTGGGGGGAATTTTTATGAATTAAATTCAGCTTCCATCAGCAGATTCCACTAGTTTGCTGTTGGAAGCTAAATCTGCCTACAGCAGCTTTATAACTCACAGCACAAGAGTGTTTCAACATGGTACTCAGGGAAGATTTACAAAAAGACCTTATTACTGAATGTGGTACACGTGCCTAGGACTGTACTGAAGAACAGTATAAAGAAAGTGATCTGCCTTCTAATTTTGTTGTCTTTGAAAATGAATAAAAAGGATTTATTGGAGCATTTCATCAACTACATGTATATATTTGTGAAAGATTTAAGAAGTACTACTGGAGAAAAAAAAAAAAAAAAATCATTATTCCTGAAATATCTAACATGGAATAAGAAAAAGCTATAAAAATACTTGAAGTGAATACAACAGGTTTGGTAAAATTTACTTTAGGAAATGCCAAATTCAGTCCTTTAAAACATATTTAGAAGAAAAATTATATATATATATATATACATTGTATATATATATATATATATACATTGTATATATATACATTACAGATATATATTTCTATAGTTTCTTACATTTGATATGTTAATGGCAACTAAGATCTAAGTCAAATTTACTGCTACTTACACTAGAAGTGGTGTTAAGTAATAACAAATAACAGAGAGGCTGCAGTTTCTTAAGCTCCCTTCAGCATGAACTTGTCCTGTAAGCAATAAAAGGTGTTATAATCTATAATCTGTATGACTTTGCCTTGAAAAAGATCAGATGTTCCCATTAGCAGTTCTGGTCCCTGTTGAGAATCTGTCACTAAAACAGTGGTAGGAAGAAGGTTCCTATAACAGAACTTGTTTTCTCTGACATTGAGCACCACCAATTTCCACATCTGTAGAATTAAAAACACCTTCACAATTCACATGGGTGCTGGTCTGTGGAGCTGCAGCTTCCCACTACTCTTGAATGATGTCCAGTCAAGAAACACATCTTCCCTCTGTTTCTGGAGTAAAGCTGTGATCAACTGCCATTATGCCTGTATAGCATAAGCATAGGTGAATAAGGTGCTATTCTGGCCCTAATTCATGCTGTAGTTTATATATAACAAATATTATTTTCCATGCTCACCACAGATTTATACAAGGCACATTAAGAAGTTAGGAAAAACTTGCTTCAGTTGTAGGTTAAGTGGAAAAGATCTTCTCCAAGACTATAGAGTTAAAAAAATAAAATAAAAATAAAAATAAATAAATAAATAAATAAAAATAAAAATAAAAATAAAAATAAAAATAAAAATAAAAATAAAAATAAAAATAAAAAATCAGAAATGCACTTAGGAAAAATGTAAGTCAATCACTGACTATTTATGTTCGACTTACCTGCATAATTACACATATGATAGCCTGAAGAGGTCAGATTTGCTTTTCAGAATAGTTTGCCTCTAATCAAATTATATTCAGAAATATCCTTTCTAATTTGATTTTCAATGACCAATCCAAGGATAGAGATGGAAATTCCTGCTTTTATAAACCTAGCTTGAGCAGCTTATGAAGTTTTTGTCTATTTTGTTCATTATCTCTGTAAAGCTCTCTGTTGCCATTACCAGAGTTGAGCTCTGGTGACAAAATGTGCAAATGTTCTTAGTCTGTTTCAGTGCAATGTCAGCTAGACTATTTTAAATCACCAGTCTCTCTGATTTAATGGTCTATTAAGCTGACTGACCACACTGAAATCGATTAGAAGGAATCATTAGATCTGTTACTGTGACTCAGCTAGGAAGATGGTAATGAACTAATGGTGGTCAACAGCAGTCTTAAATCCCAACAGGAGGTTTTGCAGAGATCATGAATTTATGCCCTAATTTCCTGATGTTGAATACATTCTGATTATGTCTCATGATATGTTCATCTCTGCTTTTACCATTTAGTATTATTATAAACATCACATCTATTAATTTTATTTTTTCTTATATACACAATGGTTAATAAAAACTCAAAGTTTGATGAAAATAACAACCTCCTACTTTCAGATTACTGGGATATGTTCCCTGTCTGCATAGTTTATAGAAAATAAACAACTTTAAAAATATTAGTAAGTAAGAGCAAGACCCTTCATTTCTAAATTCCTCACTATGAGCCAAAATTCAACTTCATCGCTGTAAAACTTGCAATGTATCCATTATCTTCAGATTAAAGCTAAAAGCTTTTGATGTGACAAGCAGGCAATTCATCCTGTTTATCATCTGACAGCTAATTCTCTTCTCCTCACGCTGCAATAGTAGAGTAAAAGCGTTCATTTTGTCGCCCTAGTTTTGCCCTGCCTGAATTTATTTCCTTAATGCATGTTTATATTAATCTCCAGATTGTCTTCAAAGTGAGAAGGTGGATTATATCTTTGCTAAAATTTTAGCACTTTTAAATAATTGATATAATCTCACTGGAGCTCAGAGAGAATTCTTAACCATTCAATTAATCTATTTTAAAAAGTGAGCACAGACTAGGACAAGTGGTAGAAACAGAGATGGAAGGTAATGACTGCTAACAATAGAGTGTGTGCCTAGAATATCCTTTCTTGATTTTAATTTTATACATTTTCATTTGCCTCTAACTGCATTTCTCGGTGAATATACCAGTAGTGTGAGTGTTATATTCACGAGTTACTATATTCTTTGGTACTTTGGGAAGGAAATCTCCCAGTTGTTTCCATTCACCATGCTTGGGTAGTCATCCACTTCACTGGGAAGTTTCGTACTCTTGAAGTATGTGAATTTGTTGCTTTTAAGTGAAGCTATACTTGAAGACTTTCTAGAAAATGTGCATTAGAAGTCACAGAATCACAGAATCACAGAATTTCTAGGTTGGAAGAGACCTCAAGATCATCGAGTCCAACCTCTGACCTAACGCTAACAGTCCCCACTAAACCATATCCCTAAGCTCTACATCTAAACGTCTTTTGAAGACTTCCAGGGATGATGACTCCACCACTTCCCTGGGCAGCCTGTTCCAATGCCTAACAACCCTTTCAGTAAAGAAGTTCTTCCTAACATCTAACCTAAAACTCCCCTGGCTCAACTTAAGCCCATTCCCCCTCGTCCTGTCACCAGGCACATGGGAGAACAGGCCAACCCCCACCTCACTACAGCCTCCTTTAAGGTATCTGTAGAGAGCAATAAGGTCACCCCTGAGCCTCCTCTTCTCCAGGCTGAACAAGCCCAGCTTCCTCAGCTGCTACTCATAGGACTTGTTCTCCAGGCCCCTCACCAGCTTCATCGCCCTTCTCTGCACCCGCTTAAGCACCTCCATGTCCTTTTTGTAGCGAGGGGCCCAAAACTGAACACAGTACTTGAGGTGCAGCCTCAGCAGAGTTGAGTACAGGGGGATGATCACCTCCCTAGCCCTGCTGGTCACACTGTTTCTGATACAAGCCAGGATGCCATTGGCCTTCTTGGCCACCTGAGCAAACTGCTGGCTCATATTCAGCCGACTATCCACCATCACTCCCAGGTCCTTCTCTGCCTGGCAGCTCTCCAACCATTCCTCTCCTAGCCTGTAGCTCTGCTTGGGGTTATTGCACCCCAGGTGCAGGACCCGACACTTGGCCTTGTTAAACTTCATGCAGTTGACCTCAGCCCATCGGTGCAGCCCATCCAGATCCTCCTGCAGAGCTTTCCTACCCTCAAGCAGATCGACACACGCACCTAACTTGGTGTCATCTGCAAACTTACTGAGGGTGCACTCAATGCCCTCGTCCAGATCATTGATGAAGATATTAAAGAGGACTGGCCCCAGCACCGAGCCCTGAGGGACGCCACTAGTGACTGGACTCCAACTGGACTTGACTCGATTCACCACGACTCTTTGGGCCCGGCTATCCAGCCAGTTTCTAACCCAACGAAGCGTGCGCCAGTCCAAGCCAAGAGCAGCCAGTTTCTTGAGGAGAATGCTGTGGGAGACGGTGTCAAAAGCCTTGCTGAAGTCAAGGTAGACCACATCCACAGCCTTTCCCTCGTCCACCCAGCGCGTCACTTTGTCATAGAAGGAGATCAGGTTCGTCCAGCAGGACCTGCCTTTCATAAACCCATGCTGACTGGGCCTGATCACCTGCTTGCCCTGCAAGTGCTGCGTGATGACTCTCAGGAGGATCTGCTCCATGAGCTTCCCTGGCACTGAGGTCAAACTGACAGGCCTGTAGTTTCCCAGGTCTGCCCTCCGGCCCTTCTTGTAGATGGGCGTCACGTTTGCTAGCTGCCAGTCAACTGGGACCTCCCCCGATCGCCAGGACTGCTGATAAATGATGGACAGTGGCTTGGCCAGCTCCTCTGCCAGTTCTCTCAGTACCCTTGGGTGGATCCCATCCAGCCCCATCGACTTGTGCACATCCAAGTGCCATAGCAGGTCACCAACCAGTTCTTCATGGATAGTGAGGGCCACATCCTGCTCCCCATCCCCTTCCACCAGCTCAGGGTACTGAGTATCCAGAGAACAACCGGTATTGCCGCTAAAGACTGAGGCAAAGAAGGCATTGAGCACCTCTGCCTTTTCCTCATCTCTTGTAACTAAGTTTCCCCCCGCATCCAGTAAAGGATGGAGATTCTCCTTAGTCCTCCTTTTTGTGTTGATGTATTTATAGAAACGTTTTTTGTTATCTTTAACGGCAGTAGCCAGATTGAGTTCCAGATGAGCTTTAGCCTTTCTAATTTTCTTCCTGCACAGCCTCGCTACATCCTTAAAGTCCTCCGTAGTGGCCTGCCCACTTTTCCAAAGATTATAAACCCTCTTTTTTCTCCTAAGATCAAGCCACAATTCTCTGTTGAGCCAGGCTGGTCTTCTTCCCCGCCAGCTCGTCTTTGGTCATGTGGGGACAGACCGTTCCTGCATCATTAAAATTTCCCTCTTGAAGAGCTCCCAGCCTTCCTGGACCCCTCTGCCCTTCAGAACCGCCTCCCAAGGGACTCCACCAACTAGTGTCGTGAGCAGCTCAAAGTCAGCCCTCCGAAAGTCCAATACAGCGGTTTTACTGGTCCCCTTCCTGGCCTCGCCAAGAATAGTGAACTCCACCATTTCGTGGTCACTCTGCCCAAGACAGCTCCCCACAATCACATCCTCCACCAGTCCTTCTCTGTCTGTGAAGAGAAGGTCTAGCGGTGCACCACCCCTGGGAGGCTCACTAACCAGCTGCGTCAGGAAGCTATCTTCCACGCTCTCCAGAAACCTCCTAGACTGCTTTCTCAGGGCTGTGTTGTGCTTCCAGGATATGTCAGGGAAGTTGAAGTCCCCCACGAGTACAAGAGCTGACGATTTTGCAACTTCTGTCAGCTGCCTTTAGAGTTCCTCATCCGTCTCCTCATCCTGGTTTGGCGGTCTATAGCAGACCCCGACCAGGACACTAGCCTTGTTGTCCCTGCCGATCCTAACCCAAAGGGACTCGACCTTGTCATTCCCAGCCTCGAGTTCCACAACCTCGAAAGACTCTCTAATATAGAGAGCCACACCACCACCCCTTCTGTGCTGCCTGTCCCTTCTGAAGAGCTTATAGCCAGGCATTGCAGCACTCCAGTCATGAGACTGGTCCCACCACATCTCTGTGATGGCAACCAAGTCGTAGCCTGCCTGCTGCACGATGGCTTCCAGCTCCTCCTGTTTGTTACCCATGCTGCGTGCATTGGTGTAGATGCACTTCAGCTGGGCCATTGCCTTATCCTCCGGCCTTGCCATCGTTCCCCCTGGCACAGCCCCAACAATCCTAGCTTCAGCCCCATCCCCCTTCCTACCTAGTTTAAAGCCCTCTCAATGAGCCCTGCCAGCTCCTGGCCCAGGATCCTTTTTCCCCTAAATGATAGGGACCCGTCTGTGGCCATCAGACCAGGTGCTGAGTAAAGTGCCCCATGATCAAAAAACCCAAGATTTCTGCGTTGGCACCAGACCCGGAGCCACGTGTTTAACAGGTGGGCTTTCTGTGTCCTCTCTGAACCCCTTCCTGCCACCGTAGGGATGGATGAAAACACCACCTGCACTCCTGCTCCATCCACTAACCGACCCAGTCCCCTAAAGTCTCTTTTGATAGCCTTGAGGCTTCTCTCTTCGATGTTGTCACTGCCCGCCTGGACTATCAAAAGAGGGTAATATTCAGAGGGGCGTACGAGGTTGGGAAGCTTCCTGGCAACGTCCCTGACCCTGGCCCCAGGGAGGCAGCAGACTTCCCTACGGGTAGGGTCAGTCCGACAAATAGGGCCCTCTGTTCCCCTAAGAATAGAGTCTCCAACAACAATAACCCTCCTGTCTTTCTTGGTGGAGGCAGTCCTGAGGTGTGGAGTCGACCTCCTCGCCCTAGGCATCCTCCTGGGAACACTTGCTACCTCTTCCTCAGCTACTGGTCTGTCAAGCTCCAGGGCCTCAAACCTGTTGTATAAGGGCACCTGGGAATGCGGGGCCAGAAGGGGAGGGCGTCGCCTGCGATGTCGAGCAGGGACCTGTTTCCATTCCTCCTCAGCTCCCAGATCCCCTCCCTCTGCCCGATGGCTACAGGGCAGGGGGTCCACCCCCATTTGAGGAGTCTCACCTCGGTACCTCCCCTTGAGGCCCTGTAGGGAGTTACTCCACAAGTCTATCTCTCGCTCACACTCCCTGATGGCCCTCAACCTCTTCACCTCCTCCTTGAGCTCCGCCACCATGCGGACCAGGTCATCCACCTGCTCGCACCTCACGCACGCAGTTTCTCTGCCTCCCGCCGATGGCAGCAACAGGCTCAGACACTCCCTGCATCCGGTGACCTGAACTGAGGCCTTTTTTAACGGGTACTCAGTCTGGGTGTGTACCGACTTCCTGGAGAGCGCGCCGTGCCTGGTGGAGACCATTATCACCTAGCTACGGCTGTTGTTAAGGAGGTGTTGTTTGTGTGTAGGGGGAGCGCTCTGCCCTTCCTGCGCGCCCTGCCTGCGCGAACTGCCGCGCCACTCCCTTCTGACGCGCCACGCCCTGTTTGCCCGCCCTGTTCGCCGCGCTCCTGGTCGCTCGCGCTCCCTAGGGGCAGCTTTTGAACGCCTGGGGAGGGGGCGCTGCTGGCTCCGCCTTCGCCTCGTCAGCCTCCCTCACGAGGGCTGCCGGGTCCTGGCGGCTCCCTCAAGTAGGCTCGATGCCGGAAAAATTAGCCCTGCCTGGCCCGATCCCCCACTCCGCTGCAGAACGCGTCTGCCCCGGAGCCGATCGCCAACATACATATTACTGCATAAAGTGCGCCAACATACATATTACTGCATCACTTATGGGTGCAAGACATAGGGTGAGGTCATAGTTTGAAGTAAAACCCTTCAAATATCAAAGCACAGGTATCTGGTCCTCAATGTCAGCTGCTTTACTCTGTAGATCTGCTCTCATTGGGCCACATGATTTGCTATTAGAGAGGTAGTCCCCATGATTCCCTGAAATTACATTACATTGTGTTTAACAGATTTCTATGTGAGATGTCCTAATTAATAGAAGATCTAATTAAGAACATGCTAGAGAAAGACATTTGCCACATATGGACCCCCTGCACCTATTTATGCTGTGAGGTGTGTTGAATAAGGATGAGCTCTCAACTCAGAGCATGTGAGACAACTATCAGTACCTAGGAATTAAAATGATACTTAATATCAGAAGTTTTCAACCTCAAAATGTTGTTATATAGCCAACAATTCTGAGAATGAAACACTTCAGAAATCTTTTATAATTAATAGACAGCACTATTTTCCAGCATCGACAGGACAGAACCTGTACTAGTGACCAGTTGAGTGAAGTATATACCCTTCACACCAAGACTTGCTTCAAGGAATTGCAAAAACAAAAACGAAGTCCATGAATCAGTTACCATGCACTAATGCTGCCTTTCTGGCTGCAGATGCTAATACTGATAATGCTGATGGGGGAGTGGAATAAGGCAGATGTGGTCATTAACTCTGATATTAGAGTTACTCAGCCCGAGTCTTTGCTCTGGGATAAACTGCTCTGGCTGTAGGCATCCCTGAGCTGGCCTTAACAGAGCTCCAGCAATCCCAGTAAGCAGTCCGTGTCTCACAAAATCCTTTGCATCATTTTCATCTTAAACTACATCTTCCCTCTGTTCCAGCCCACCCTTATTTTGCTTATAAGAAAAGACAGTCCTGTTTTGAAGCTTTTATTTTTAATGCCCTGTTTTTTCATCTGAGTGTAACAATGGAGGATGATTGAAGAGCTGAGACCCAAAGACTCTTCAATTTTCCAAATTGGTTTAATTTGATGAAGAAGGAATGCTACATTTTGTTAAATTATATTATGATAAAGAGGAGCTGGTAGCTTCTCAGCGTGAATCAGAAAGCAAATTATTTCCACAAAAAAGGACGACGTATTTAACCAGACAAGTAATTATGTTGTGGTGTTACTATCTCCCCTGCTTCAGATTAGAAAAAGAATTCAATTATCACTCCATTAGATCAAAAAATAATTTTAGTGATACATTCAAATTGAATTCATTTATTCCTAAGCATGTTCTGGATCAACCTTCATGCATTTTGCTGATTAGAATCTTCAGTCAATACTTTTACTTAAAAATCTACATTAAATTGCTACAATCTTTTTTATGTTAACATATGCTGTTATTGATTTTTCTAATGCATTATATTATAAATCATATTTAATTTTCCAGAACAGGTGAGTAAGTTTCTCATTAAGTTTAATATTTTTTTTTTCTGTGAATTTGTTTGTTTGTTTTGCTGTTGTTTGTTTTTGTTTGGTCTGTTTTTGTCTTCCTAGGCTGCTTTCCTCTTAAAAATATATATTTTCATTACCTTTTTTTGAAATATTGAAAAGGTGTAAGCAAGTTCAGAGGTAGAGAAAAACAATCTTCTAAATAAAATTTTTGATTTATAAATCTGTTGTTGTTGTTGTTGTTTGACTTTTACATTTTAGAATTTAACTTACATTTTACATAACTCCCTGTCCCTTTCCTTTTCTTCCACAAAATAATGGGGCAGGCTAGAGTCACATGGAAAGATAAAAATGTTGCAAAGGACAAATAAGAGCAGCGCCTTGCAAGTCTTTGTTATCTGCTTGAATCTGTGCCCTTCTGAAAACTGCATTTGGGCTACTGGCTATTTAAACCTGATCTAATTAAGGGACCTAGTGTCTGTTGTGTTTCTGGAAGTCTTCAGATCTCAACTACATGCTTTCACTAAATACAAATTACACTTTAGTCAAAGGTTAGTTATAGTTCAATATAGGGGTAACTTTCAGACCAGCTTAGATGAGCTAATGGCTTTTTCTGTCCTTAAGCACTATGAATTATGAATAACAACTGGCAAGACTCATGGGCTAAAATGACTTCATACCAAAGAAGCAGCAGCTTAGATAGTGGTCCAATGTCAGCAAGCTGCAAGGTTCAACTTTAGGTTCTGTGACCCCATCCCTACCAATCTCCTCTCTGAACTTCATTAACCAGCTCCATTTCCCAGATCTGCTGGGATACACTTATGGTAACTGGTCCAATCTCCACATCAGCAATGATTCTATTTGTGATTGTACAGGCTCTCTATAGGCTTAACAGATTGGTTGTGAGAGACTTGCATAAAAAATGGCAAAAAAAAAAAAAAAAAAAAAAAAAAAAAAAAAAAAAAAAAAAAAGAAAGCCATTTTGATGTCTTCTTAACATCAAAGTTAGTTATGTCTGAAATCTCTGGACATTCCTGATGACATTCACTTCAGTGTTTTTAATTTTTTTTGGAGATTTTCAAACAGAAAAGAGAGATTTTCAGCCAGAATTGTTATTTAAGAAATTGACCCAGAAAAAAAATGATGTATGTTTCACAAGAGATTTGCTTCCAAGAGGAAATTTAAAGACTGCATGCACTCTACACCTGAGCATGAATGTTTAAATGTACATACATACACACAAAATATACAGACACACTAAGTAAACTTCATTTTCTGTAAAATCAGCTTAGGTGACTTGCCTGAAATAAAAGTTTGATTTTAGATTCTTTTAACTGGTTTAGAGTAAGACTATTCAAGGCTTCTCCTAGCCATTGCTTTAAGAAACAAAAAAAAGACCTGCATTTATTCCTCTTAGGTATGTATTAAAAATAGCTTCTTTTAGTGTTAGATATCAATTTGTAACTGTCATATTCTCAGTTTGCCTAGTTCTTAATCTATTTAACTTTATTGTTATTGTATAATGGTTACACAATCACATTTGTTGTTATTTAATATATTAAATGAAGTTTCATGGAATTTCTTGAGTGTATGTAGTTTCTGTTTCTGTTTTAACTTTCTGGATAAGCTGTTTAACTTTTATTCTGAAGAAATGAAATCAGCCCTGATAATTATTTTCCACAAATTCATGGTGTCTGGCATTTTAACACCTGCAATTTCCCTGAAACTCCGATTTATTTATTTATTTATTTATTTTTTATTGTTGCATCAACAGGCCAATATGAGTTTAGTCAGCTCTTTAAGAATATCTAAGACAAGTTCTCTGATTTTTTTTTTTTTTTTAGTGTATGTATATACACGTACATATGTCATAGATAGGATTGTATTCCCATCTCATTAATAAATGTATTTGATGTCTTTTATCATCATTATGTAATAAAATACTGCATATCTTTAATAAAATGATAGATATGTCCTAAATATTTCAGAAAGAATTAATAATTTTACTTTCTATGTTTTGCAAAGGTTATATTTTGCAAAAGTTATAGATGTTGCTATGGCCCAAATATATTTTAAATTCTTAAGTTACCTTACCAGCATGCACTATAAATTTTCCCAGTGATGTTTTAAACTACCTAATCCATTTTCTGAACTTCAAAAATCAGTACATTTTGGAAGCTATGTCTGTTTTCCTTTTCATTCCTTTGTTGCCATTTGTTATCACATATTTGTATTTATTGTTTTCTTCACTCTCCAGTGAGGAAACTTAGAAATTGATGTATTTTTAGCAAAGTTATTGTTATCTGTGATTGTTCAATTTTGACTTTTTTACCAATAAATATTCTCAACACCTTTTTTTTTTTTTTTAATAAGTATTAGATATATATTTTTTCATTAAATTACATTCCTAATATATTATACTCTTAATTTCTCTCTGACTTGCACAAGTGGTCTATACAAAGACAAAACCTTATTGGCTTCTAGGTAGCACTCTGCTTCTACATAAAGTGTTCTGAAAACAGCAAATTTAGAGTTAATTTTTATATAAAATAGAAATATAATGATGTATTTTCAGTGGTCCCTTTAAAAATTCTAGTTTAAGATTTTGAAGGGCATTGCTTTAGTGACAGCTGAAACCCACAGATTTTATCTCTTACTCTGAATAACATTCAACTTAATTTTACCTGTGTTTTCCACAGAATGTCTTCTCATTTTCCAGTTCCACTCCATGGCCGGAAACAGATTTTTACTGAAAACCTTTTTTTAGGTTCAATCATATCACTGATCTACTTGAAGTTACTACCCTGGATCACTAAATCGGTAAGTAGGAACCAAGCAATGGATAACTTTAAGGTGTCACTCCCATACCATTTACCAGCTATGTCCCTTCTCAGGCTCCTACAGCTTGAGTCCAATATCCCACTCAGGGAAACCGCACCAAGATTTTGAAAAAACTAATCTTCTAAATATTGTCCATTCAATATTCTTTCTATTCCAGAGCTTTGACAGCTCTGCACTTACTTGTATTGACTAGTATTCTGGTGTTCTCTTGAACTTCATTTTGCTAGTAGTCTTTCATATTCTTACATTAACTTCCTCCTTATATCACAGAGATAGAGGAATTTGCCTATGTGGAGACAAGTTATGGTTGAAGCTCATCCCATTTGCACTATAATAGTTGTCAAGTTCAAAATTTTCACTATCACTTGACAAAGATGTGATGATTAGAGAAGGGCAACGAAGCCAGTGAGGGGTCTGGAGAACAAGTCTTATGAGGAGCGACTGAGGGAGCTGGGACTGTTCAGACTGGAGACGAGGAGGCTCAGGGGTAACCTTATTGCACTCTACAGGTATCTTAAAGGAGGCTGTAGTGAGGTGGGGGTTAGTCGATTCTCCCACGTGCCTGGCAACAGGATGAGGGGGAATGGGCTAAAGTTGCACTGCGGTAAGTTTAGGTTGGATATTAGGAAGAACTTCTTTACCGAGAGGGTTGTGAAGCATTGGAACGGGCTGCCTAAGGAAGTGGTTGAGTCACCATCCCTGAAGGTTTTTAAAAGACATTTAGATGTTGAGCTTTGTAACATGGTGTAGTGGAGAACTGGTTAGTGTTAGGTCAGAGGTTGGACTAGGTGACCTTGGAGGTCTCTTCCAACCTAGATGATTCTGTGATTCTGTGATTTCTTACCCAGTCCTTATATACAGGATTAAGATCCCTACTAGCTGGATTTTCTTAATCTCTTCCAAAGTCCTTTAAGACTACTGTACTGTATGGCTACTAACAAATAACATAATTGATCATGGTGTGTATCATCATCATTGGATTTACCAATTTCCATTAAAACAAAAGTGTACATTATTCATATACCTATTGTATTTTTACTGCACAAAAAGTCTATAACAACCTTCCTATCATCTTTACCTTCTTGAGTTCTTTAATTTCTTTTTAACACACAAATGTCATTAGAATTCCTTGGAAGATGATTATACATTAGAAGCCTCTTGATAGCTTATTGCTTTGTAATCTCCAGGTGTTCCAGCATGGTCCTTTGGTTCCAGTTCTGCTGCTCTGGAGAAGACAACCAAGTGCTTGATACAAATTCAGGATTTCCAGCCACATGGAAATTTATCTTAATCTCTCAGATTGTTGGTTCCTGATAGGTATTGCTGTCTGCTGTTTCCTTACACACCTTGGTGCCACTCAAAATCACCTCTGGGAATGATTTTCTGAAATGGTTTTCCAATTAGACTTATTTTACTTAAAACCTGAAACCTGTGTTCCCAGCACACATAATTTCTCCTCAGCATGGCCACGTGTGCCTTATAAATCTCTGGCTTGCCACAAGGAAGAAAACATTGTATATGTGCAGTAGATCAGAAATTATATATTTTTTTTTCCTTTATTGTTTGTATTGGCTACCAGCTACAAGGTCCAATATGAAACAGGAGAAAACAGTCTCTTAAACTTTCTGTTTGTGATTCCTATTCATCTACATCATATTATAGCTTGTAAGGGGATTTATTTGAAAGTAAATTTTGGTGCTCATTTTTATTATCTTATGTAACTCTAAACATTGTTTGAGTACTTTCATTTGTATATTAGCACCTTGAGAATGAATCGTACCAAAACTTTCCTCAAGTGGGTTATTGAAAGATGGGTCACTCAGTTTTCTTTCATCTATTTCAATCAGGCTCTGGGCACATGTGATGTTCCCAGCTATGACAAAATATATCAGGCTGGTAAATGCCAGTTGGTACATGCAAGTCTCCTCTCAAGCTGAAGCTATTAGGGTTTGTCAGACTTAAAAGACCAGCAACAGAAGGGTGTGAATGGAAAAAGTATATATGTAAAAGTAAGCATGGAGTGGGACAGTGTCATAATGCTGCCAGTATAATACAGCTATTTCATAAGCAAGAGAAAACTTGCATGGTGATAGTCACTTTTAAAGAGTTGCCATTTGGAAGGAACAAGCAGCGTATGTTTCTTGATATGAGCCTGTGGAGAAACATACTGAAAGCTGATTAGCTTTAATGTACACACAGACAACAGGGGAGTTGAGATGTAGTGCGAGAACCATACGTGCGGGGAGAAGGCACTCAGCTGAATATCACTACAAACCTGACAGAGCTTTCTGGCTTTGCTTCTATCTTGCAGTTCATGGTAATTGATGAGATCCTTGGGAAGAAAGGACACAGTGTAACTTACACCTGCTCCAAAAAAACTGATGAACAATTTGTGTTCTAAGTAAAAATATGTTTTGTTTTGTTTTGTTTTGTTTTTTCCATGGCCAACTGAAACTTCTAAACTATTCTAAACCATTTTGGAAATTTATACCCATGGGCAAAGATACAATCAGACCAACCAACTGTTAAATGGACAGTTTGTCTAAGATCTGTAAATTATTTCATATCTTAAGTTTCTTTCCCTATATTACTCCTGTTTTACCATTCTAAAAATTATTTTTTAGAGTTTTTCATTGTATGGGTTGATACTGTGTTTCTTACCCTGGTTCTGTTTTATCCTTTTTAATACAAGCACCATGTCTTGATTTTTTGGAGTTCAAAGAGTACTACAATAACATTGTTTTTGTGTTCTCGTAATGCATGTTGACTACACAACATTGACACAAGAACACTGAAGACTATAAAGAACACTACAAAAGTATTACCATATGTCTTAATATTTGTTTGTTTGTTTGTTTGTTTGTTTTTCTCCTCCTGTTACCAAAGAGGGAATGACTTTAGATCTTTAGATCTTTTTCTCCAGACTTATACCTGAATCTAAAACAATGCATTCACTTTGAAAGGAAGAAAATTGTAACTGTTGAATTCAGTTTACACAAAAAATGGAAAAAAAAAATTGTATTCTTTGACTTAACCAGTCTGCACTATACTGCCTCATTTTAGTCTAATGCCATTCCACCTCCTTTTTATTTTGTCCTGGCAGAGTCAATTATAACCACAGATTGCTACACAGAATTGTAGCACTAGGGAAACACCTAGCTGCTCTGGCACAAGATCACACTAAAGAGCTTATTAAGATTCAGCCATCAGCTCTGATGAGTAACATACAGCAAAGAGTTGGTATTTACTTCCAACTCATTTAATTACAGAAATCAATGAATTCACAGTGCAAAACCATGAACAGGGAAATGAAACTGACCTGGCTAATGTTTATTTATAATTTATTTTTTTTTTTATATCTTAAGATATCAAAAGATATCAGGCTGGACGTCAGGAGGGGGTTCTTCACAGAGAGGGTGGTTGCACACTGGAACAGGCTCCCCAGGGAAGTGGTCACTGCACCGAGCCTGTCTGAATTTAAGAAGAGATTGGACTGTGCACTTAAGCACATGGTCTGAACTTTTGGGTAGACCTGTGCGGTGTCAAGAGTTGGACTTGATGATCCTTAAGGGTCCTTTCCAACTCAGGATATTCTATGATTCTATGATTCTATGATTCTATATTATGAGTAAAACTATTAAGAATTTATTACATTTTAAGCATCTGAAAAAAATGTAACAATGATAACAAAAATATACTTATTTTGCATTAATACTAGAGTAATTGCAGTATTTTACAAATAATATAACAGCAACAAAGTGTATAAGGCATAAAGATGTTCTGGCACAAAATTATTAGAGACTTCTAGGTAGCTGAAAATTAAATTTATTGCACTGAAGATTTTTTATACATTTGCTTAGCTACCTAAACACTGTCTTACATCTAACTTTTCTAAATCTAATAATGAGAAAGGTCAATCAGAACATCTCTCTTGATATTACACCAAGAACTTAGTTCAACTCATTTTGGTGAAGTTTTCAGTGGCTATAGTTGCAGTTAAGGTGTTTAAATCCATACAAAATATATGTCTTATGAAAACATTAAAAAGTTACCTCAGAGTACACAAATGTGAAATATCATGAAAGACTGAGCTTCTATAAAATATATTACAGTTTTTGTAGGATCTCCTGGTGCATCACACCATTTCCTGGCTGCTTCCTGTGAAAAAAATGGTATTTATCACATGGTTTCACAATTTATTCATTAAACTTTAATATGTCATATGCCTTTCTTTCCTGCTATCCCATTAGTGTGTGTTGTTAACTATAAAACCAAACACTTAACAAAGCTTTTGGAGACAGCAAGCTTTCAGGAAAACAAAACGAGAACAAAGAAAACATGTTTAGATATAAGAAAATATAAAGAAGACAAAATGGGCAAATTAAAAAATAAAAATAACTACATTTTAAAAATGCAAAGAGAAGTACAAGATATGCTAATCAAAAAAATGTCCTATTATGCAAATGTAACAGTAATCTCTGAGCAACATTTATTTGAATCTCAGAAGAAGAAAAAATATATAACAACTACCAATGCCATATTGAACATTGGACTAATTTAAGATATTGATTTTTATTTCTTTTGGATTTTTTTATATACATATTTTTTCCTCTCTGTAGAGCATCCTTACTGCATACAAATGAAAAGCTCCAAAACACTTTGTCTGAGGTTAATAAGGTTGGCTTAAAATTTCTTACAATGATTTAGCAAGTCGAATAATCACTGATCTCTGTGGTAAGGAATTAAAGCATGAGGGCATAAGTGGAAAGTAGATGATCTGAATGAAAAGAAGAAACTGGAGATAGTGATTAAAAGAAGGATTATAATACAAAGCCAAATTAATTAGCTGGATAAAGAACAAAAATAAGACAAAAACAGGTTTTTAAGAAAATATGAATACCATGCCTTTAGGTAGCAATATTTTAATCAATATACTAAGGAGAATATTTTAATTCAATATACTAATGAGAGGGAAAAAAAAAAAAAGTGTTTTTGTTGTTATTGTTTATTATTTGTTTGTTTGTATGAATAGTCCTTGATAGTAAAATTAGCTTCATGAAGGCAACCTTTGTATCTCCTGTATCTGAACACATCTTCATCTAATAAAAATTATTTCTTTGGTCTTCTAACACAATGTTAACATGTGGGGAGTCTCTGTGATCCAAAACTTGGAGATATTGATTTCAAATAATTTCTGACTAAGAAATGACTGACTGCTGGGACCAGTTGTTACCTCTGTTTCCAACACAGCACAAATACTAAGAAAGGACTGGTAGGTTTTCCTTCTGCCTGCTGCTCAGCACACAATGCACGGAACCATCAAAACTAACAGTTGTGGGCAAGCTGGCATGTTACTTACAGGAAGTTGAATCATACTAGAAAAATTTATATCCCAAGCATCATAAGATAAAATAATAAGTTGTGATGAAACCTAACAGAAAATAAATTCCCGTATCTAAAAAGTCTTTTAAAGAGACAGAAGAAAAAGAAATACCACCCTTTACATCAAGCATATATAATGGAGATACCTACAAATCAATACTGTTTTGTTGTGCTTGGGGGGACGCAGCTCCAGACTAAGACTGACATTTAGGTGCCCACATGTGAATGAAGGCATGCCTATAGGCTTGGTAGATATTACACAGGGTTCAAAAAAAGCACATATTTTTTTGGAGTGACAAATGGAAGCAATGTGGGATACCCTGAAAAGTCCTAAATGGTACTATATTTCTTGTATTTGAACAATAAATCAGACCCTTAAATCATCATAACAGTATAGAGCGATTTGACACCTACCTCACATACAGACACCTCTATTTAGGCTGTTTCGTCTGCAGCAGAATTCCACCCCTCAAACATTTCCTATGAATATTTATTAAGACGTGACCATGTAGGAAATTGAGTTCATTTCTCTGAAACTTTACACAGTTCTAACCTGGCAGCTGGCCCAACTCCTGTGACATGAACGGCAAAACCACCAACTGCCATGGATTTGGAAGGGGTAAAACAAATCAAGGCTACCTCCTCTAAGTTCAGCACTTAGATTCTGATCATAGACTAAGGGAAATAAAAATAAATAAATAAATAAATAAAGCCAGATAACGATGTTTAGCAAATGCATAGGCACACACACACACACACAAAATGTTACTTGTGTTATGTTACCAATGTATAACCATAATAAACTCTTGTTCCTCTCCTTCACTCTTGTCGTGGTTTAACCCGGCCGGCAGCTAAATACCACGCAGCCGTTCGCTCACCCTCCCCCCTCCCTCTCTGGGACAGGGGAGAGAAATGGAAAGTGAAGCCCGTGAGTTGAGATAAAGACAGTTTAATAAGACAGGAAAATAATAATAACAAAATAATAATAACAACAATAATAATAATGATACAATGGTGATAATAGGAAAGTAATAATAATATGTACAAACAAGTGATGCACAATGCAATTGCTCACCACCTGCTGACTGATGCCCAGCCTAACCCCGAGCAGTCCGGACCCCTCCCCCCGGCTAGCCACCCCTATATATTGTTTTGCATGACGTCAGATGGTATGGAATACCCCTTTGGCTAGTTTGGGTCACCCATCCTGGGTCTGTCCCCTCCCAGCTCTTACTGCACCCCCAGCCTGCCCGTTGGCAGGACAGAGCAAGAAGCTGAGATGTCCTTGGCTTATAAATAAGCACTGCTCTGCAACAATTAAAACATCAGGGTGTTATCAGCACTCTTCTCATCCTAAGCCAAAACACAGCGTTCTACCAGCTACTAGGAAGAAAATTAACTCTGTTCTAACTGAAACCAGGAAACTGATGTAACTATATTTCTGCTATTGCTTTTTGTTGTCCTATAATAAGTAGGTGTGCAGTCATCCACACCTACCTTCTCCATTCATTTAACAATATGCTGTGTAATCTTTCAGGGAACCACACTGAAAAATAAATGGCATATGGACATTTATAAATTTTCTGGCCAAAATCTTCTATCATTTCACTTAATTAAGATACCCACCACACAAAAGATGGAAAGGGATTTACTGAGAGAGATGAGGAACCCTTGGCAGCATGTTGAATATCTTCCAAGATAACAGAATAAAAATAGTAACCCCCAAAAATGTTCTTAAAGTCCTAAAAGTTCCAAATGAAGGGTTCTCTCCTAAAGCCATAGGATTGCATTACAGAGAGAGCTTGCCTTTTTCAGATGGCACATTTTCAGCTCTTATGAGATAAAAGTAAAGTTGAGTAAATGCAAGTAAAACTAACATATGAGAATGAGACAGAAAAAAAGCTTAAACCTATGGCCCTCTCCATGGGGAAAGAATAATTCTTTCACTCACTTAAACACACGCACATGAAGCTTTCCTGTAGGAGAAAGGCAATTCCTTGATCTTCTGTTGTGACTGGTGCATAAACTGGATCTTTATATATGTATATTTGTAGGAAAAGACAGTCATTACCTAGAGAACTGCATGGACAAGATGTGCAAAGAGTGGACAGAACATATACACATATATGCACATATATGTATATGTATCATTGCACCATTGTACAGATTGCAACTAATTTGTGAACATATTCATGGAAAATTTTTGGCCAAACTTTTCACGAGAATTTTTACTCTGCATGATTTTACTAGACTGCAAAAATGAGATCTAACATGGATGAATGCATACAACTTTCCAAGTTTTTCCTGTGTTTGTGTCAGACAGGTCTTCCTTAAAATTTGAGCTATGTTTCAAATAAAACAGGTCTGGACAACTTTCCCCAATTCTGTCACTCTCCTCTCACTTCCACTTCATGATGGGATGGTAGTTTTCCTTAGAGGACCCAGTCAGAGAGGGAAACAGGGCACAACATCTCTTGTTCACTTAGTGCAACTTCACTCTAAGACTTTTTGCTTCTGTTTTCCATTCTGAGCTGCAGAGCTTTACAGGATTCTGGAAAAAGAAGAGAAGTAGGAACTTTTTGACTCCTAATTCAGCCATCCCAGTTAAAAGCCTAACATATCATAACCCTTAAAGAGAAGAATTGAAAGATGGAAAGAAAAAAAGAAAAAAAAGCGGACCAAAAGACGACCAAAACCACAATAGATCATGGATTTATTTATTTATTTATTTATTTATTTATTTAATATGCAAACGTAAAAAAGGGAAAGAAAGGTGTTTACAACTTTTACTAACAAGCAATGTAGTTCTGTGTATAATGGCCTTCTCCAAATCCAGTTTGTCCTCCTGCATTTTAACACATATTTGTGTATGTTTTTTTTCTATCATGGATATTATGGTGAAAATCTTAAGGATAATAGGTGAGTGTACATTGTATTCTGAACAGCGACAGAATGACAGTCCATGTGATCTTCTCTGAGGACTCATGACTTAGCCAATAAAATCTATATTTTTCTTCCTCATTTCCTGAATAAGGACATTTAAAATCCTTGTACTTTGACTTCTCAGAAAAGCATTTCAATGCAAAAATGATTTGATCAGCACATTATGTTTTGTTGCTGAGATAATCAAGGTTAGAGCAACTGTTTATTACCTAGCACAGAGAACAAAGTGATCTCACCTTTCTACTAATCAAATCCTAGCTGTATGCAATCTGAATAGTTTTAAAAACCAAATAATACTGCTGAGGGCAAACTGAGTTTTTTAAAATATGCATTGCAGAATGGATAGGACAGCATACATGTTTTAAAATAAGACCATTTGGGATCCCTTTGAAAATTTCCCCTTTCCTTAGGAGAATGCATGGGGAATAAAATTAAATTCCCCCAGTAACAATGACGAGGATACAACAGAGACAAATATGTCCTCAGTACTCAGGTACATATACATCAGGTTGCTGAATATGTTGGCTTTCCACATAAGCACAGTTAGCAGGGCTAGAAGGGATTGCTAGAAGGGATTTCTAGAAGGGACCAGGTAATCTTTTGCCCACACTAACTGCACCTAAATAGTTTTTGACAGAGATTCATTTAAGTCTTTTTTAAAAATCTGCACTAATGGGGGATCAACAGTCTCTCTGTGAAATATATAGTTATCCTTAACAATCCTTAGAGTTAGGAATTTTTCCCTAATGTCCCACCTAAATCTCCTTTACTGTAATTTAAGTCCATTTACTGCTTGCCCTAGCCCCAGTGGAGGTGAAAAACACTTTATTCATTTCCTTTCTGCAGCTATTTTTTACATGTCTGAAGATACATGTACTTATGTCTCTCTCCCTCTTCTCTCCTCTAGACTAAACAAATTTCATCATGCTGAATATTCAAGACCTCAGTGACTATTTACAAAGTTCTCATATATCAGGACACAGGAGGCTTCAATGACTGTCTAACTCCTTGGTAAGTAATGGCTCTACCCAGCTGTCACAAGGGAACTGTTTAGGTGGAGGGGAAAAAAAAAAAAAAAAAAAGAAAAGGAATTGAATTAACCTGAGGTATTTTAGATATTTGTTATGAACTATGCTGTACATTTGTCCCAAAGAAGTAAATCCCTAGCCAGCCAAGGAGAAGAAAAGAAAGGAAAGCCAAAGTGCTCAGGTAGCTTCCTAAGAAGGCATGGGAAGATCACCTAAAGCCAAGAGGAGTATCAAGCCTGCTGGTGTGGTAAAGGACTGAAGAGTACTGGTGCACATCCTGAAACCTTGGCCTTCCATCTAGAGCAGATGAGGGTCCACCTGTAAAAGCTATCTGGAATTATATATAACTAATTTTAAGGTCATAAGGTACAATTAAAGAACCAGTGGATAGCTAAGATGGCAAGTTTCCATGTTGTGTTAACAGAGGTCCGAATACCAGGATAGGTACAGCTTCGTAGACAAACTGCCAGAGGATTTATCACTTTCTTTTGTCCTCTTTCTTCCAAGTGCAAAGACCTTTTAGTTCTCTCTGCCTAACTATGTATTTATTTTATTTTATTTTATTTTATTTTATTTTATTTTATTTTATTTTATTTTATTTTATTTTATTTTATTTTATTTTATTTTATTTTATTTTATTTTATTTTATTTATTTATTATTATTTTAATTTATTTTATTTATTTATTATTATTTTAATTTATTTTATTTCAATTTAAATAGTTTGACTAATACAGATGCATGGCACTGGGCATACTTGAAGAAAGGAAAATCCACAGGCAATCTTTCCCTCTTGTGGAGAGAGAGACACACACTTGACAGATGCTAATTATATCACTTTGAGTTATACTAGAAGGTACTCAGATACCGAAGAGATGGGAATGGATACATTAATACAGTAGGTCTTAGATCTCATTATGCAGTAACTCTGGATTTGAATAAAACCTAGACTGACTGTCAATGATGCTGTTGCAACTGAGTGGTGTGAAAAGGGGGAAAGTGATAACACTTCCTTCCCACGTCTAATCTTCACAAGAATTCTTCTAGATATAATTCTGATAGATTTATATGGAATTTGCTTTAATTCTACTCTGCCTTTCTCCTGTTTCTAAACCCACCACCAGAATATTTTCCAGAAATATTAAGCATCATGACTAAGCATCTGTCAGGTGCTTGCTCTCTCGTGTTCCCCAGGGCAGAACTCTGAATGTGCGTATAAGCAGAAGCAGATGGCAGAGTAAGCACATTCTGCATACATGAAAGTGGTGCATTCAGTAATATTGTTTAAATATCCTCCCTATCTTTACCTCAGATAGCTGGAGGATTGAAAGTTGTGGAAATATTCTGGGGGAGAAGGTTGTGTAGGAGAGAAAGTGAAGGACAATCCAAAGAGCCATGAAGAAGGGGATTATTTTTCAGTGCTGCAGTCAAAAAGTACTATTGGATTTATTATCCACAGTGCAAATAGACAATAAGTTCAGTGCTATTAGAAGGTATAAACTAAAATTCTGTCATAATTTATTTGCTTTTGTAGAGCTAGGAGATAAAATCTGGTGTCTGAGGTCGGAAAGAGATGTGCCAAAAGTGGTGAGTGGGGGAAGGAAGACAAGACGGGGAAATGCTAGGAAACAGAGTGGGACCTTAAGGCAAGAGACCCACAGTTTATTTTTCAATGTCCACACATTGCATATTTCTTTTTACCACATATTATGGCACTGCCTTGGGATCCCAAGTCCACCAATATGGTGGTGCTTAACACTGAAAAGCAGAAATTAATGAAGAACAGACAGCTTGTAAAGCCAGAAGGAGAAGCATGAATGGCTATGAGCGAGCAAAGTGGGTGAGCAACTGAAGCCTAACAGCCTGGCTGCTTGGTAGGACAGGTGACAGAGCCCTGCGATCTGACAGCTCCAGCTGAGACTTTCCGTAGGAGACAGAAAGCAGCCAGCAGCCCTTAAAGTTGCTTCACAGTGATAAGAGAACCTTGAACAGTTACTGTAGTTTGTGAAAGCAGTAAGTAGGTCATTGTATCCTATCCTATTTCCTCCCCTTTTTTGTTTTCTTTTTTCCCTTCAAGAAAGCACAGTTCCTTACACACTTGATTACTTGTTTGCAAATGGTAAGTGCTGTTCATTGAACACCCGGATGGTATAACATGCTCATAATTATCATCCAAACATGAGCAGTTTCAATGGAGGCACGAGGTAGTGCTTATTAATGAATCTTAAAAACAATGAAACCTGACCATTCTGGTTGCCAATCAGAGCCTAGCACAAGGCACAAGGTTACAAATACAACTTTTTGTTCACATCTGGCTGATTTCCAAGACTATAGTGTGGTGCTTGTGCTCTCACTCAGCAACAGGTATCCTCTATATAGAGTGTTTCATGCTCAGTCCATCATGGGCTACACAGAGTGCTTGCACCACTAAATTCTACTTCTAGTACTGCAAACCTGAGGTGTTAATTGGTATGCAATGGGAGACAGATAAATAATGAGAACAGGATGCCATATATATATATATATATATATATATATATATATATATATATATATATATTTGTGTGTATATATATATATATATATATACATACATATATATATATGTATATATATATATATATATATTTGTTCTTGATTTCTGTTCTTTATATGTGGTTTTGTTGAGGGGGGTGGGGGTAGGGGGTGAAGGTGGGCAGTGGGACGGGAGGAGGTGGTGAATTGGTTTTGATCACAAAAGATAGTCCAGGACTAAGTGATTTCTATACTTCTTGATTCAAAAATGTTGTCTTTCTGTTTCCTAGTCCTCACGAAAGACTAATGGAAGGTAATACTGAAGCCTGTGGGGAATATTAATATTCAGGAAACACATAAATGATAAAAGCTCCAGAAATAGAAAGGGGAAAAAATACACAGAAGCTCCAGTCATAGTTATTACAAGCTTGGAGATACAATTTGTATTTCTTCATGTATAAATGGTTCTGACAGAACAAAAGTGTTTGTGATTATTACAAATGTATATATATATGTATTCCCCCCCCCGCCCACTTTGCAAATAATTACAAAATTCATGAGACTACATAATCACTTTAACATGCAATACTAGGAACTTATATTTATTCCCTTGGATTTTCCTGTATTATTTTCCACAACCTAGTTATCTATAACTGTTATATCAGAGGAGTCACATTTTTTCAGGAGAAGAAGGTCAATCATATTTTTATTCTGCTCCATGAAAAACTAGGCAATAATACCATCCATAAAATTCATCTTACACCTGTACTGAAGATTACAGGTGTATCAAGCTTTCGTAATAGGTCATATTCCCAGCTCTTTTGGGTTCAAATTTCTTTCCATGTGTGCAATGACTGCTCCTAGGGAAACATGTCAAGCTGTAGACAAATCAAACACACATGTCCTCACTTCAAAATGTCAGTGCAGACAAAGCAGAGGTAAGTTGAAGAAAATTTTCAATTTTATTGCACACTCTCAAAGGCAGCTTTGCATAGGGATCCCAAATGAGTCTGTGTTATGAAAGAAGGAAATGCAGCAGGATCTGCATAACCCAAATATGACATAATGTAAGCCATGGTTCAGTGACATATTGAAGCATATGTCTAATTTCTATTGGAGTTTCCAAATGCAAAAAACACAGGAGATCTTCATTTTAAATGAGAATGTATGTTGCCCAGATTAAAGGTAGACACAAGTGCAATGTTGAATCAGAGCCAAATCTTAGACTGAGCACTACAATCCCTATGGATCGTTTTAAAACTGACCTTAGAAAAATCATTATTTGAAAATAAGCTTCATTATTTTAATTGTTTACTCTCTTTTTTCCTCCTGTTACATTACATGGTCATCTCTTTGAATTCCCATAGTGGCCACCCTTCCTACAGGTTTGCTCCACAAGGTGGCAAAACACAACGAGGCTCTATATTTCTGCCCAGCACTTCACCTTAAATAAATAAATAAGTCAATTAATAATAATAATAATAGTAATAATACTAATACTAATAATACTACTAATAATAAATCTGAACTAGATTTGATTCCCTTATCAATGGATGGAGGCTTAAAACAGAGGAGAAACGAGGAATGCTCTAAATACTTTTATGTGCTTACTGTTGCCAGGGAAACCATTCCTCTGGTATCCCAATGCTGAGCATATCTTGCACTTCTGGCATTCTGGTTCTCAGAAAATTGAGACTGTATCATTCTATCATGGTGTGGAGAAACTATTAGGAAATGAGGACAGACAGAGCTTAAAATAATAGACCCAACTTCTAAAAATAAAACATTTATTGAGTTCTGATTTAAAGTGTTCTCCATGTTTATGCTTTTTAGGACTCAGTCTCAGGTTGTATGAAACTAGGTTAAGGTGCATGGATGGACCCGGTTTAATGCCAAACATGCAGAAGAGGCTGATGATATTTAGTAGCTATTTTATCCACTGTAACACAAAATCAGCTGTAGGGTAAGTGGATGACAAAGAAGGCTATGAAAAGCTGTAATATCTTGTATCATAAATGTGATGATGCTATACAGTTTTTATCTGTGGGTAAACATATTAGGACAAATTTATCCCTGATGTGACTCTATTGATTTTGCTAGATCATCCAGGGACAAATTTACCATGGCGTTTCATGCCTAGACCTTTGATCCTCTAGAAGTTATTTATGAAGCAGGGAGCAAATAAAGCTTTCCAGGGGGACTCTGACATATCATCAAATATCAAATGAAAATCACATATTCTGTGTTCACAGGATGAAACTCAGTTTTGTATTATGTTCTAAATAACAGTGGTAACATCAGTTTAAGTTTGTTATAAGTTTAAGAAAAATAAAATTCGATACTTGTCATAAAATGTTTTAGCCTGGAGCAAATATATTTGTCCAATAGTTTTTATTGTCCTAGACGTCATCTACTATACGGCCAACTGGGACAAATCTTGTTCCACATTATTCCACCTACCACAATGTCCAAATTTGCACTTACCAGGATAATTTCAAGTGGATTACCAGAAGGCACTAGCAAGCATATAAACAAGTGATCACTTCTAGTGAATGATTATGGAATCAGTCTTCTTCTTAAAACAATATTTTTCTCACGAGTACTGGAAAACACTAGAGTCTCCCTAGTACCGCCAATAAGAGGAACTTTATTATCTCCATGCCAGCTGATCAACATCTACTACCAGGAGATAAAGTCTCTGTTGCAAGTTAATTGTCATTGTCCAAGATAAAACTCAAAGTTTCAAAGGAACAGCTTCATGAAAATCTTGTCACCCTTGTATATTGCATATTATTGCATAATAAAATTTAAATAAGATGAGAATAAGTAATGAAAAGAAGGAACAAATGTCATTATGAGACAGTTTGGTTACCTAGGATCTCACAGTGAGGATTGGATTTTGGGTACTTCAATTGGGACTTCAAACCTGTTTCCAGTTTTCTTTATAGTAAAATAAAATTAATTTAGGTGAAGAGTTGAGATGGAGACTTAACTAATAAGGATACATATCACCCAATTCATATTTTCATATTATGACTATTCATAGGATTATAGAAAATGAAAATTGCATTTCCAGTTCACTGAAAATTGAGATTTATTTGGTTTTATTTTTATTTATGTTTTTTTTGTTTTGTTTTGTTTTGTTTTGTTTTGTTTTGCACAGTAAACTGAAACACATTGCCTTCTCATTCTTCTTACTTCAGTATGCTGGAAAATATGGCCAAGACTGCACAAGTTAATTATGAAGGGTGTTATTCTTTTTTGAAAAGGCAAGAAATGATTTGCAATATTGTAGGACTTTCACTCACTCACTTTAACATTGTATTTCTTGATGTCATGATGCAACTTGAGAAGCCTCAGAGACATTCATTTACTAATTTGCACCTATAAAACCATTCTGTGATGGTTGGATTTTATTGGCTAAGGCCTGAGTCCTCAGAGAAGATCACATGGACTGTCATTTTGTTGGTGTTCAGAATACAGTGTACATTCATAAGTTATCCTAACATTTTCCCTATAATAAACATGATAGAAATAAACGTATACAGAAATATGTGGTACAATACAGAAGGAGGACAAACTGGCGCAGACCCTTATACACAGACCTACATTTTTTGTTAACAACAACTTCCATCTTTCTTCCCCTTCCTCACTCCCCTGTTAATTTCCATCAGCATTGATTATTGTGCTATCCATACATGTGCACATGTATGCACATGCATAATATGTGCTTCATTCTGGTTTAAAAGTTAATTAGACTTTGAACTCCTCCAACAAAGGTCCTGGCTTTCTACTGGATTTCTCCTAGCTAATGGGATGGCTGAACAGGGAGTCAAAAAGTTCCTACTTCTCAGTAAATACAGAGAATTCTAGGGCTTTGTCAAAGTAGTTCCTCTCTGAAGTGGTCTGATTGCCTCTCAAAAAGTACTAATTACTTTCGATTGACCATAAAGAAAACACAAGGTATGTGATTTCAACTTTGCTCACATAGTTTAAGCATAGCTCACATAGTTTAAGCATTTAAGCTCACATAGTTTAAGAAGTGAAACTGAAAGCTATAGATAGCTATTTCTGCAATGTCACAGATCTGAAGACTTATATTTTATTTTCTATGTATTTTCAAATGGTAAGACTTGGAATAGTGTTATTCCAAGGCCATTCCAGACACTATACATGTCTGTTGTCTGCAGCTGAATTCAGGGTTCACGTTGTCAGAGATCATACAAACATTGTTGTTAAACCATATCCCATGTCATTGTTTAAATAAACATCACAAGCAGAAACTGAGACAAGGAACAGGAAAGTGAAATATACTGCTTGAATCCCGACAGCTGAACCTGAGAGCTGCAACTGGGATCTTGGTCACGTTACAACTACTTCAGTTCTTTCAATGCTTTAGTTCCTTGCTGGAGCCAAGGCATATACAACCATGTCTATCTAGAAGATCAAAAAAGTTTTGGGAGCATGAAGGCTTCTTCTGTCCAGCCCTAAGAAATGATTCAAATAATCTGGATCCATACACTTCTCAATTTCAGATTTACAATTGCCTCGTGTTTCTCCTTGACAGTTGTTACTCAAGGAGAAAGCAATTTAAGAAAACACTTCCCTAATTGCATATGTGCAAAACTTATTTAAATATAGATATATATATATATTATTATTATTTTAATATCTGTTTCATAAAGGAATTTTTTCACAGGATTATGTAAGCTTTGCTCCAGCTACTTTTCAATGTACGGGATGATACAGGTGCTCTATTCAGTACATTCTTTTTAGTTATTTTTGGAATTAAAGTTATCCTAGGCCAGCGATAACAAGACAGACTTAGAAAAGGATACTGATTTCAGTCACCACTCTCCAGTAGTAATTTACTGCATAATTAAACAATCTGAAACTTTTCCTTTTATTAGTATAGTTTTTCATTTATGTCTCTGAGTATTCCAGAAGCTGATCTCAGACTTCCTAAGTATTGCTTGTAGATAATGTACACAAATAAAGATTGACCCTGTGTTAGAGCTTTGAGAAGAATAGATAAAGGATGTGAGAAAGTGAGACTTATTGTAGAGCTGGGGAAACGAAACACAGAGAAATCCCACAAAGACAGACATACAAGCTTCACTTGAGGCACATGAATAATGGAATTGCTAACTTTGTCCAAATAATAGCAGGGGGCATGGGGAGGTATCTCCAACTGAGTGCAGTTCTGAGGAGAACAATTTTTTATTGAGGTGAGCATAATTAGGAGTGAATAAATGAATAATTGAACTGAATATCTAGAAAGAACCCTTAACAATGCTTTCTCTGTAGGGACACAGGATATTTTCCTCAGGGGACTGACAGAAGATCTGAAATATTCAAAATTGGACTGGATAAAGAATTTAAAAGTTTACAGTCTGTCCCAGAAATAAATACTCTATAAGTGTCTTTAGTATAGGTTTTACCTTCTTCCTGTTCCAGAATATTGTGATTTATTACAGGCAAGCATTTAGTTGGAATTAGTTTTATTACTTAAGGGTCTAGTTTCTTATCAATATATAGGGATTTATAGACCTGATTTCAAATAAAGTTAATGCATGTTGCATCTGTAAATCCTCTCTACTTATGTGAGACTAGACCACCTAGAATAAATTTTAATAATAGTAATAGTAATAGTAATAGTAATAGTAATAGTAATAAAGTGAGATTATTTATCTAATAGATCCAAAGAACTCCTCTGGCACTCATACCAATTTTAAAGCTGCATCTAATTTACCTGATAAAGGATAACAGCTCCTCTGGTGCTGTTAAGGTCTGTAGGAAAAATAATTATAAATGTACTCATATTTACTTAAGGAAAAGTGCATATTATTTAACCAATCCTTTGTTGTTCAGCTACAAGAACCGCTGACGAATGCCCAGGGCTGAGTTTTGTTCTCTAATATGGATCACTATACTCAATTAAATGAAGGGAAGCTATGCATGTGCAGCCAAAGTCAGAATATTTAAACATACCTGGTAAAATTTCAAGATTTTGAGTGATATGAAAACCTAGATCTTATGGCCTGAGGAGGATATTTCCTGTTGAGGGGAGTTTTCAGAATTGCAGGTTGGGATTCAGATGTCTACAGCTATCCTATATCCTACTTTAAATTTCACGTCTCCCATGATTATGGATCCTCAGTGCTATAAGCCTCTTGGAGTGTGTCCTTCTGGTTTACATGCATACTAACTGAAACCACATGAAGATCAGAGTCCTAAACTGGGACCATGAGTTTGTTTCTGAACCATGTAAGAGTTACACAAAAAACATTCCTCTAACCTCTTCTCACTGAAGTCAGGGCACAGAGCTGATGGAAGAAGTCCTTTTTTTATCTCATCTCACCCAGGGCCAGGAACAACTGCTGAATCCCACAGACCTACTTACTGAGATCACTGCAACCAAAAAGCAATAGTAACAGGCAGTAAATCATACGTTTTTTCAATGTAGAGATTTTTGTGCTTTCTCAACATCCGTCTTGACAAATGGCAGTCTCTGGCACCCAGGTGACTTTCTCTGGGATCATGTACAGAGGAGAAGCTAAGAAGTATAGCAAAGTTACTCTGAATAATATAAGGAATTTAAAATTAGCCAGGTAGATAGGTGAACACTTTCATTTAGAAGTAAAGTTCATCCTCCAAAAAGTTAGGGTAATTGACCTGATGTCACTTTATTTATTTATTTATTTATTTATTTGTTTGTTTATTCGTTTATTTATTTATTTTCTGACAGTTATCATGTTGAATTTTAATCAGCTGTAATTTAGTATATGTGTACATATATATTTGCTATTATTTACTTTTACTTTTCCATCAGGCTTAACAGACAAGCTTCCAGGACAGACATTTTTTTATGTTGCAGTAAAGATTTCCTTCTCCGAGCCTGAAAACACAGTATTTCTCACAGTAGTGTTCCATGCCACATTGCTTACTATGGTACAAAACTAAAGGAGAGAAAGGCAGTCATTTTACTAAGATATTATTCTGGTGTTTGAGAACTGTGGTTTTGTATCAGTCACAGCAATGAATTTCCTTTATCTTTCTGCTTTGGATTCTTCTCTTGAGACATTAGTCACCTCTCACTCCACCACTCTCTTCTTGTTTTAGACAAAGGATATGGCTCTCTTTTTCATTTGTACTGATGGCTGTTACATATCTCCCACTTTGTCTGGGAGTCTTTAGAAATTATTGTGATAGAAATACTACTTTAGCTGCATGCCAGACAGCTTTTCAGAGCTCTGTTTTATACAGGGAAAATAGAGAGTAGGAAACATTGATGTGGATGCATTTCTGGGCTCTTTCAAATCCCTGTTGAGGTCATTGGAAGCAGGACTTGCAGGCAGGTCCCTTTTCTTCTCACCCACTAAGGAGAAAATCTGAGATTCACACTTGGTGGCAGTGTTTGGCAGAGAATCTGGAGAGAGCCCACAAGCAGCATCCATGATCCAAAAAGAATCTGGGCTCAAGTTTATTAAGATGAAAAATTCAGTTTGAATTTGTGCATCATCCCGGTGTGTGATAATCAAAGCTTTGTCAAAGTCTGCAAGAAGTAATTTAAATGGTCATTACAATAAAGTGAGAGAGGTGCTTTCTAGCCAGCCCCCAGTGCCATAATAAATTCTTGCTTCGTGCAACTTTCTTATCTGGATCATCAGAGTACATAAACAAACAAACATGGGGGAGGTTTGCTGAGCCCCTGCTGCTGAGGTAGCTGCTGCTGACACCAAGCAGGGCCTGTGATACCACCTTCTTGTTGCTATCTGTGTTTGCCATGTTTATCTTACACAGAAGAGAGGCAGTGGTGCATTGCAGAGCAAGGTTCTTGTAAAGGAGATTGTAGATAACCAGATGTCATTGGGCAGTAGGGCTGTCAAGCAACTGTATGTATGTCTGTGTGTGTGTGTGTATGCTGTATAAAAAACTGTTAGAAAAAAAAATATAATTCACGTATTCGTTTTCTCTTCTTTGGGTAAGGAGTCTTTTATCATTTGTGTTTTGCCTAAGCAAGGCATAATGTTGAGGGTTTAAGAAATTATCAGGTAAGATAAGAAGATCTGTATATCCTCCAGGTTCAACAGATTACAACATATTCAAGGCACTGAAAGCTGAACTACCCTAAGGAGTGTATCCTCTGTGTTGACTAGTTCTGGCTCTCAGAAAAGCCCATAATTTGCATCTCAGGTTTTGTTTCTTGCATGTCTGACACCAATGGATTGTTGGTATCTCATCTGTTTAATAGCTGTTTATAAGAATACTGTTGTCAGTTCTGGCACTTAGGTAACCTTTGTCCACCTTCAGCAGTCTTGGACTTTTTAAGGTAGTAAGTTATTTACTCTGCTACTTTATTTAAAGGAAGCAGCCTGCAATAGTTACAGAGATTCTTCTATCCCCATTTCAGTTTTTTATTTATAAGAATACAGGTTTTCAGACTGTTAATAACACTGCTTATAAACTCACATATATGGGAAATATTTCAAATTGAGATGAAGCAATTTCACCATTTCCTAAAATACTATAAAGTAGCATGGAGGTTTCTAGTCCCAAAAGATGCAGAGACATGATATATTCTTGGAAAAATTTCCCATCATATAACAGTTTTTGAGGCAAAAATGAAATGCTGAAAATCTTCAGGATGATAATCTGGAAGAAAGCAAGTGGACTCAATCAACATATTTTGGTTCAGTAATTTTAATCACAGAATCACAGAATAACAGAATTGAAGAGGTTAGAAGAGACCTTGAAAGATCACCAGGTCCAACCCCCCTGTCAAAGCAGGTTTCTTAGAGCAGGCTGACCAGGTAGGCATCCTGACGGGCCTTAAATATCTCCAGAGAAGGAGACTTCACAACCTCTCTGGGCAGCATGTTCCAGTGCTCCGTCACCTTCACAGTGAAGAAGTTCTTTCATACATTGGTGCAGAACTTCCTGTGCTCTATCTTGTGACCATTACTTCTTGTCTTGTCCACGCAAACCACTGAAAAGAGGTTGGCCAAATCCCTCTGTCCCCCACACCTCAGGTATTTATAAACATTGATGAGATGTTTACTCTCATCAGTACTCTCAGTCTTCTCTTCTCCAGGCTAAACAGCCCCAGGTCTCTCAGCCTTTCTTCATAGGGAAGATGCTCCAGGCCCCTTATCATCTTTGTGGCCCTCCACTGGACTCTTTCCAGGAGATCCCCGTCTTTTTTTTTTGTACTGGTGAGCCCAGAATTGGACACAAGTGTGGACTGCCCAGGTGAGGCCTGACCAGGGCAGAATGGAGGGGGAGGATCACCTCCCTTGAACTGCTGACCACACTCCTTTTAATGCACGCCAGGATCCCATTGGCTCTCTTGGCCACAAGGACACACTCATGGTCATGGCTCATGGTCAACCTGTCATCCACCAGGACCCCCAGGTCCTTCTCCTCAGAGCTCCTCTCCAGCAGTTCATCCCCCAGCCTGTACTGATACATGTGGTTGTTCCTTCCCAGGTGCAAGACTCTACACTTGCTTTTATTAAACTTCATTTGGTTTCTTCCTACCCATCTCTCCAGTCTGTCCATGTCTCGCTGAATGGCAGCACAGCCTTCTGGCATGTCAGCCACTCCTCCCAGCTTTGTGTCATCAGCATACTTGCTGAGGGCAGACACTATTCCCTCATCAAGGTAAGATACACTTAAGATACTTTAAGATACATTTGATTGTGGTATAGATTTATTTTTTTTATTATTATTTTTTATTTTATTTTTAATGATTAAAGACAGTTTTCAAATGTGACTGTCATTCAGCCACCCCACTGACATTACATAGGCATATAGCATTCTGACCACTATATATAGCATGTACATGTATATTCCACAACAGTTTCTTACTTGTAGATGTACAACATCCCAAAACTACTCTTCTTTTGGATTTACTAAATCACTGACTAGGAGGTGGAGGGTGGAGAGGGGACAATATAATGAATAATAATAATAAACAGATATAATAATCACATAATTATTTAGATTATCTAATTTTCTAGACTGGAAAACTGTCCACTGACAAAAATGAGCCAGAATAGGAAAATTATTTCTAATAATGGATTATTAACCTCACCTATATCATAAACAAATAAATCCTGTCTACAAATACAGAAAAATTCCCTGGAGATGCTGCTTGAATATGAATGTCCAAGCAGATTACATTTATTTACCCAGAAAAAGAGCCAGATTAATCTAAAGTGGAATTGTAGACAGAGAAGCATCTAGAAAATTGATTAATTGAACATTTATCAGTTCTAAAACTAAAAACAAATGAACAAACAAAAAAATGTCTCTGGAGAAACACCAGCACAATATTTGTTTTGTCCAAAGCCACCTGTGAAAAATAAAGTGTTTATGAAAATTTGATGGCTACCTCTGAAATTGTTTACAGGACAGTAATGGTTTGCAAATGCCCATAGGATCAGTGAGCTCGTGGTTTAAGAATTGACTGTGTGTCAAGTGAACTGGAGTAAAAGTCTGATTGCTTAATCTTAGTGTATGCAAAATATGAAGTAATTTCACATAGCTTAATGCATCACCAGAGATGATAAAGACAAATCACACTGCCTCATACTTGCCAAATGCATGCAGATAGTTACAGAAACTCAGTTGCTGTGGGTATCCAATTAAGTCTTGATTAGATATCTCATCCCTAAGGACTTTTGAGGATCTCTAACCATGGTTGTGAAAATATTTGGGCATTTGGAGATACAGAAAAAAACTATTTAAAAGCACTTTCCCTAGGGCCAAAATCATCTTCCAAAGCTCCTTGTCCAGATAACAGCTGGTGAGTGAACTCATGGACACAAACCAACACACTAGTCAGTGTCAGTATCTTGGGTTTCTTCTAAGAAGACAATATAGAGATATCCAATGGATAACAACCCAGTGGTATCTCTCTTCTTGTGGAACTGGATACGCAATCTAATTGAGGGAAAAACAGCATGAGATAACTTGAATAACTAAACCTTAATAAACTCAAACTGCATACACTTCCATAAGAAAAATGTTAATACTAAATCATAAACTCTGAAAATCCAGAAAGAAAAAAGGTAATTCAGAAACCATATGTTTCTGAATTACGGATTCTTAAAAAGTTTTAATAAGAACCTTTCTGAGAATTACTTAGAAAAAAAAAAAAAAAAAAAAAAAAAAAAGCAGCAGCACAGGATTGTAGATTAAAATTCAGTAAATATTAATTAGAATAAATGCAATTATACATACATCTGTGAACAGAGAGGGAAATTAGAAAGACAAACTCAATTAAATATAAATTTAAATTTAATTGAAATTCTAGATAGGAGAGATATTTTTGTAAGCTACTGAGGGATCGCTGAATACTTTCAGTTTCTGATTGACATGTCTTGCCCAACTAACACAAAGTAATGGAGTTTTTGTGTATGAAAAAAGGACTTCAGTATGCTTTATGTTTTTAACATATTTTAGTATGCTTTATGTCTTTTCTGATGCTACAATTCTCCCACAGATGATTACAGCATACCTTTAGTCTTCTATTAATGAAGAAGCATATACAGATATTTTCCTGGATATTTTATTAATAATAATTTTCTTTCCTAGATAAATTCAGTCTAAAGTTTTATTGAACAAAAACAAAACCATTCCACACAGACGATAAAACATTCAGGCTTGACAAACCACTTGTTATTTTAAATTTTTTAATGGACAACAACAGCAACAACTAAAGATGATTTATTTTTATTAAATATATATATATATATTTGCCAATTTACTATACAGGAAAACAAGCAAGCAAACAAACAAAAACAAAATTCCTAAAACCAAAAATAACTTTCTCCCTCTTTCCAAAAAAAAAAATCTCAGAGTTCTATTCTTGGCCTTTCTACAACAAAGACCAAAATATACTCCCAAAAAAGATTAATATTTTAAATTTTATTATTCTACAAAACCAATATTCACTATTATATGCAACAGTTACATGGTGTTTCCACACCAATTTAAAAAAAAAAAAAAAAAGTCGACTAAATCTGTATTTGTGTTTGCAAATTACAAAATATTTAGTAAATATTTTATATTGATATAATAGTTTTCTTACATATTGCACTATCAAGAAGTAGTTCAGGGATGGTGGAACTTTTTGGTCAATTTAAGCATATTGTGTAGGTACAGCTGTCTAATGACAGATGGAATTCAACTGGGATACATGTAAGGTTATCCTCATAGACAGAAGCACTCTAAACTTCTCATATGTTTCTCAAGCTGTGGGATTCTCTGAGGATCTAAAACATTTGGAAACTCATGGAATGTTTGACTAAGATATCTGTTCATTATTTGGCAGCCACAGGAAAAGCAAATATGATTCTTGGTTACATGAAAACAAAAAAGGTATAGAAAGAGTTTATATAAAATATCACACCACCGTGATGGGAGTAACATCCTTCACCTGGAACAATTGTGATTCCAGCTTGTTTTATTCTCACAGGTAGTACCTGAATCTACATGTATACTCATGATAAGAAAGGCTGTCCAATAACGAAAAGTAAGGATTTTATTTTTTTGCAAGTAATCATGAAAATTTCATACTGTAAAACCTAGAGAATATTCTGAAGAACTCAAGGCTAATTGAATATCATTTCATTATCACAAGATAATAATTCACTCTTGCCCTAAAGTTATAATAGAAGAGTAAAGTGCCAACATATGATTTTAGGACAGAATAAAGTAAGCAAACACATAAGACCTGAATTATACAGTGGATTTCCCTGCATCAGGAAGCCTTCATGTTAAACATTATAGAAAGACTTTTTTAAAGTAAGAGGAATAAGTTTCCAGAAGTAAGTAACACTTGCAAGTGCAGACAAAAAAGACAATGCAAAATGCCTTACTTTGAAACACATCTGATAGATTCATAGAAAAATAATAGACTATAATTTCATGTCTCCCTGTATCATAAGCTGGGAGTTGTCCACATCATGACTGACTAGAGCTCAACTCAAGAGCACTGGTAAGCTCCCACGGGAAGCCAGCTTCCCACCTCCTATTAACTATTAAGGAAAATGTGTCTTGTATTTTAAAGACTCAGTTGCAGCCAAAATGTAAGCTGTGTGAGTACTCTTATGGAGTCTCAAGACCAAGAAGCAATTCTTTCCTCACAGTACAATATTGCATAGCAGACATGGCTGGATTAATTCATCAGCTAAAATAATATAACCACTCTCTAGTAATTGCAAAGAGAATTGGGCTCACAGTGTTTTACTCTTGAGTATTTTCTCTGTATATCTTCTCAAGGTAACATGAAACACTGGAAGCACAGCTCTGCTTCTGTCAGAGAAAGCAAATACAATGTTCATATGTTTCTTGAATCGGATAAATGTTTCATTTTATTTTTGTAGGGAGATTTATAGTAGCAGCTTTTAATGAATATAAGAATTTTATCTTCCTTTAACCACACGAACCAATTAGATTACTTTAATATTAAGGAATGCTTTAATACAAAATAAGCTTACTGGAGTATGAATGTGAATGTCTGTTTATGACAAGCTTGCTAAGGGAAAAAAAAAAAAAAAAAAAAAGGGCACTAGAATAATGCAGTAAGTTTTCAAGTCGTCTGTGTTGTCCTTTGTTCTCATAACTCATTCACCTCAGCCAAAGCACGGCTAAAATTATCCTTTCACTGTTCAATGAGGCATGTCCTTAAAAATGGAATAAGGAGTATCATATGTTCAATTTAATCAGAAAACCATTTAAATTAAAATACTATCCTGAGATCTATTTTGTGTATGATTGAAGTAAATGACAAACTCTCATTTAGTTCAATAGAACTAGAACTAGAAAGGACTGACATACTGTGATATGATAGATCAGTACCACTGATCTCTCTAATTAAGCTTGGCTACAAGGTCACAAAGACATTTTTCTCCTTCTTCTTAGTCCTCTGATTCTGGAATTATTATTACCATTGATAAATAATAATAATAATAATAATAATAATAATAATCAATAATGATAATAAAAATTTTCCTTTATTATAATTTAATTAATAATTCCTTTTATTAATTCAATATTCTAGAGCCTCTGCCATAAATTAGCCACAAGATTAACACTGCCACAAGATTAACACTAAAAGAAAACAATAACAATTTTGCAAGAATAGGACTAATACAGATTGATTTCTCAGTCTTTTTGTCTCATCCTTATTTAACATTGGTATCCAAGAATGTGTCAGATTTTCATAGAATATTTCTCTTACATGCTGTCACAAAAGCAAGCAAGCAAGCAAACAAACAAACAAACCCTCAATAATAAGTCCTCAGTGTAGATAACCATATAAGCAAAAACAATTTCTTTTTGTTGTTGTTTTTTCTGTATTCACTTAAGTGACAACCAGCAAAACCAGCATAAATAAAGATATGACAATACAGTTCATTTCATACGTATATTACCTGATGTGAATGGTTTTCATGTGAATTCACTCCTTCATTTCCAATGGGATATTAATCTAGTACCCAAACATTAACTTCAGCATGACACTTCAAGTAACAAGATTCTTTACAGAAATACTTATTTTTGTAAACCTATTCTGCCTGGATATCTATCCGGAAATTATTCTAGGGGCTGCTTTCCACTCTATCTTAAATTTTCTAATGGGTTCAAGAGTTCATAGCAGAAATATGTTCATAAATATGAGTGCACATGGGTACACAAATATTTCTATAGAGAAGAGAAGAGAGAGAAGAGAAGAGAGGAGAAGAGAAGAAGAGAAGAGGAAGAGAAGAGAAGAGAAGAGAAGAAGAAGGAAGAGAAGAGAAGAGAAGAGAAGAGAAGAGAAAGAAGAAAGAGAAGAGAGAGAAGAGAAGAGAAGAGAAGAGAAGAGAAGAGAAGAGAAGAGAAGAGAAGAGAAGAGAAGAGAGAGAGAGGAGAAGAGAAGAGAAGAGAAGAGAAGAGAAGAGAAGAGAAGAGAAAGAAGAAAGAGAAGAGAAGAGAAGAGAAGAGAAGAGAAGAGAAGAGAAGAGAAGAGAAGAGAGAAGAGAAGAGAAGAGAAGAGAAGAGAAGAGAAGAAAGAGAAGAGAAGAGAAGAGAAGAGAAGAGAAGAGAAGAGAAGAGAAGAGAAGAAGATTAACTCATCAACGCATATTGATTTAACTGCCAAATACTACTGTCTGTAAATAATCTAATCTGAAGAAAAAAATGTAATCTCTTCCCTTTCTTCCCAGCTCAAACTCCCTTTTCAATGGGAAAATGGAAATAACTTTTTTTTTTTTTTCCTTCTTTTCTGTTCTTCTTGTCTGTCAAGGCATGTTTTTGTCTAGTCTATGACCTACCAAGATCTTCTCAAAAAGATTTCAGTAAAATTTGTCTGCCCTATTACCCTCTTCATGACCGACTGTCTGTAGGTTGAGAGATACAGAAAGACAGTATGAAAAGTATCATTTGAGAGTAGGTAGTGCTTTGTCTCTTCCATCTACACAAACCTATTATGTTATGATTCAGGACACATGAGTAGGTCACACAAATCAATTGAATTAATATGATATTAATTTATACTGTATTTTTGCCTTTCTAGTTGAATTTCAGTGGTTTGGGGAGAAATATTTGGATATTTTTTTTTAAATCATGAATGCAACTGGTGACTGGAGGAGTGAACTTGGCACACAACAGATTCACATCTGAGGGGTACTGGGGAGTCTATTGTTGTTACAAGTCCTCAGTAGAAAGAGTAAAGAGACTGAGGAAGGAGGATTGAAGAAAAAGGGGCTGGGATTGCAGAGGTGAGAGATTGGGAGTCATTTCTGGCAAAGACTTGGGAACTCTCTTAATATCAGCCACCATGACTAAGATTGAGGTCACTTAGTATGATTCCTCTTATATTTATGGTGTTTTTGTCTTATTTCAATAGAAATATAAATAAAATAAATAAAATAAAATAAAATAAAATAAAATAAAATAAAATAAAATAAAATAAAATAAAATAAAATAAAATAAAATAAAATAATAATAAAATAATAAAATAAATATAAAATAAAATAAAATAAAATAAAATAAAATAAATAAATAAAATAAAATAAAAAATGGTTTGATGGAAGTAAAAAACAAACCAAATATTACTTAAAGAAGATAGGAACACCTGCACTATAGGACTGGCACATGGACAAAACATCAGAATAGCACTTAAGTGACCTGTTTCATATTATGTGTTCTGCCACAAATTTATTGTATGACATGGGAAAAATGTAAATCATTCATCATTTAAATGTACATTTTATCAATATATATTTCTTCCTTTCTCCCTCGTTTAGATTAGCATTTCTCTTAAGCAGAAAACAATTATTCTAGTGTTTCTAAATAACTATTTACAAAAACTCATCTGGAATTTCCAGGTTAAAGGTGAAGTATGAAACAAACATGTATAGCGAAAATTCTGACCTTATTTTTTTTTTTTTTTCAGGTAGTTGAATTGCCAGCTACAGCTTCATTCTTCCCTTCTTTCATGTCACACATGCTGTCTGAAGGATAGAGAATATGTCCTGTTGTGCAGCTTCTAAAACACAAACTTCAGAGCAGTCTTTGACTCAATGTGCTGGTGCTGGTAAGAATATTAGGTTAGGTTGTGTTGCTGGAAGAATTACAAGTCGCAAGGAAGGCTCTGCTGTGAAAATACTCCTATGTGGGCTGCCAAATTGCACCCTTTGATTATATTTCCAGTCTAGTAAAACATTAAAAGAGGGAAAAGGAAGTTTGGATCCATAGATCATTTGGTCTATTCCAATATTTCAGGTTGATTTCTCAATACTATGGAGACATTTGCTAAATACTAAAGAATCTCTGCTTGATGGTTTGCTCCCATTTACACTTTAAAAAGCCACTATACGAATAGATAACAGCTTTCTAAGCTGAAAATGAGTGTGAACCATTCTAAAAGTTCACAGGGAGTGTAATTTTTTTCTTCTCATTCATCAAGTTTGAAAGTGACAGTGTGTCACCTTGTGTATCATTCATCTGTAAAGTTATATTAAAGTAACCTGAAGAGTTGAAATGTAAAGCTGTGCAATCTAGGAACTTCACTAGTGCTGCAGTTTCTTCATTGGCTTAACTTCACAAGCTGATATTCCTTCAGGTTATGAAGTTTTGTCAGTAGGCTGCAAGGAAGACACATCTTTACCTATGGTGCATTTTGTGATATGAAAGCAGGTGTTAAGAGAAGAGATTGAGGATACAATTGAAAGATAATGAGCGCTATAATATCATCAAGCTTCTCAGACTACATAGGTTGGGATAGGGATGTTAAGGTTGCACAAAAAGGACTGATCATGGAAGAGATCACTGATATCTAACTTCTCTAATATTTTGTCCTACATCACTGTCCCAAATAATCTTATTCATTCACAATAGGCAATTAGCTGGAGCCATGACTGTTGGTGATGTTCTTTCCTTCCAGAAGATGTCTGGAAACCTTTCACTATATGGTCATATAGCTTTCACACAATGGACCAGGTATGCCTAACAAAAATGAATCTATTAGGTTTCCGTCAGTATATATCATGATATTATTAATATTCTGATTCAATTTAATCTCTTGCAGAAAAGTTATCAATGAAGTGGAGGGTAAGACAAGTACAGAACATCCAGACAATGTTTTACTTTTTTTTCTTCCGAGTATCATGTTCCCAGAAGAAGTCATCCTTCCTGGCATTCACATTGTGGAGGTATCATACAGCAACACTGGAAGTACTCTCATTGTGTCCAATACCTTATGAGAAATCCAGTTCTCAGCACTACCTCATTCCTCATCTAATGTCTGCAGATTCCTGCTGATATCCTATAAATGGCAGCTTTCCTCTGTACTAGAGAGTGGTGGATGAGCAGTCAGTGAAGGGAAGAGTGCAAAGGGAAACATGTTCATCACTGCACTGTAAAGAAGCAAAGTAGACTTCCAGGTAACACCAACTGAAGGTGAAGGAAGTGTTGGGGTAACCTTAGAAAAGTGAATAAAACATATACAGTGAATAAAACCAATATAAAACTCAGAAGTCAAGTCTAAATATTTGAGCAAATGACTGTTCATGGAAAAGTCTACCACAATAATAACACTTGGAAGTTCAGGTTCTTCCTCAAGCTGTTCTGGTCTTTTCCTTGAACATGGGAGCTCATGAGTTAAACCAGCAGTAATGTAAGAATTTGCAATGCAGTTGTTTACAGAGGAGTTGCATCTCCTTAAGTGAGGAGCTGAATTTGTCCCTTAATTTTGAAAAATTGTCTTGAAGCTAAATAAGCTTCAGAATTAGTAACACATTTTCAGATCACCATGGCTCCTACATCAGAACAAGTTCAGTTGCCCCTGGAGGTGAGAATGTAGGAAGCAAATTAAAACAATCTTTTGCCATTATGCTAGTGTGTACATCTAGATTAATTGTTGGTACCAGCAGGGCTTTGCTGTGAGGATGCTCTCAGCAGGGCTGCAGTCCTAACCTATAGCTGTTGCTGTAGGGAAAAAGACTGTCAGAAAGGGGGTGCAGTCGCACAAAAGGGGAAACACTTCTTGATACAGCTTAAATTAATGCTAATTAAAATAAGGAATAGGTTGCAGGAGGGAGATGGCAGTGTTAATCAGCATAATATAAGGCAGGGGACTGGAAATGCTCCACTAGGATCTGTGCCTGTATAGCTCAGTTTGTTTACGACAAACAAAATCTTCTCAGCTACTGTTACTGTAGCCATGGCAACAGTATTGAGGTTACATCTATCAACAAAGAGAGCAAAACAAAGATAAGGCTGGTGTTTAATAAAGATGAGCCATGATAATTATATGCCAGGCAACAGAGGACTGCAAAACAAATAGTCTGTGCCCCCAATGTATGTGACATCCCCTCTACAGCAAGAGAAATTATATAAACTTGTGACACTAGTGTCACTGTTTCTCTAATAGGTGGATGAAAGGCACTGAATATATTCCCTCTCTTTTTAAATATTGCACTGTGCCTAAACACTACACTGCTTGACCACTTATTTATTCAATATATAAGGCATGATAGCTTGGGTATAACAATGACATCTGAGGTTGTCAGAGAGCATATATAAAAAAAAAAAAAAAAAAAAGGTTCATAAGCACAATATATTCAAGTAGAAGAAATGATATTTCAAAAAAGAAACAGCATTTGTACCACTTGGGATATATGCCAAATGCAACTGGGTTTTATCTTCTTACCTATTCACTGTGTTCCACTGCTTTGTATTCTTTGCTATTAGCAAAAAATGTCCATGTGATCATTTGTGAAGATGACATGTGATTCAGATTGCTAGGGATGAAGTCTTCCTGTCTTCAGAACAAGAGACTGAAAAGCAGGAGTCTTCACATGACCCCCCACATTACATAGCTAAAGACATGCTGAACATGTGATCCAGAAATGGAAGTAGAGTGAGATGGAAGGATGCAAACTGATGGGTGACCTAGGAAGTCTCTGCACCAGGTAATCACATCTGGCACATTGATGTTCCCTTTCAAACCTGAGAAAAGGACTCATGAGGAATATTGTGAAGTTAAATTGTAGCAGGGTATCTTGTATCAGGACATTTGTTAGCCCATACAACAGGTAAAAAAACACAGCTCATAAATCCTCTGGAGAAAAAAAAAAAAAAAAAAAAAAAAAAAAAAAAGAGCAACATTATTTCAAGCAGTAGCATTTGATTCAATTATTCTAGTTATATATGCCAAAACAATCACATCCATTGTTTGACCACCTGGCCTCCAGGCACTTTGCAAGAAGAGCAAGAAATTCCTGTTAGTCCTGTGTTATATCTGACATCTCAAAGTAGATGTTCAGGATGCCATAGAATATATAAAATGTAAAATAGATACAGCCACTTATATGTGACTTATATTTGTGTTGGGTCTGTCTGAACTGGAGTCACCTTTTCCCTGCAGCAGCCCACACAGTGCTGTGCTCTGCACTCGTAGCTAGAACAGCACTGATACCACTCAAGTGTTGTGTCTATTGCTGCATAGTGCTGGAACAGCATCAGGACTCCTTCCAAGCCCCCAAGAGCCAGCAGGCTGGGTGTGGGCAAGTGATGGGGAGGGGACATTACCAGGGCAGCTGACCTAAACCAAACAAAGAGATATTCCATAACACCTGGTGTCACACTCAGGTGTGACAAAAAATATAAAAGGTGTGATAAAAAGGGGGGCTCTCATGGGGGAGGGGGCTGTTCCTCCTGAACAACTACTATGCATTTTGAGGCCCTGCTTCCCAGGACGTGGCAGAACATTGCTCATTGACAGGAAGTAGAGAATAATTTTTTCCCTCTCTCTGTGCTTCTGCATGGACTTACTGTTTCTTTTGTTTCTTTTTTTCTCCCCATTCCTTTTCCCTTTAATTAAACCTTTCTCATCTCAAACCTCGAGTTCTCTGTGTTGTATTTTCTCCCCCTTTCTCTTTGAGAAGAGGGGGAGTGAGAGAGCGGTTGTGGTGGAGTTTGGCTGTCCACCTGAGTAAAACCACCACAATATTGTGCTCTCAGCAACTAGTAACTTGCTTTAGAAGCTACAGAAATTGAACCATTTAAGACAGATCATTTAAGATCACTTGACTTAAAGGATCTAAAAGTTAGGTACTCCATCTAAGAAGTTAGTTGTGTAGACTACACCATTAGTAACTACAAAGAGATTGGCACCTCCAAAAATTATTCATAATATCTCAAGATATTTAACAGAATCACAGAATTGTCTAGGTTGGAAGAAACCTCAAAATCGTCGAGTCCAACCTCTCACCTAACACTAGCAAGTCCTCCACTAAACCATATCCCTAAGCTCTACATCTAAACATCTTTTAAAGACCTCCAGGGATGGTGACTCCACCACTTCCCTGGGCAGCCCATTCTAATGCCTCACAACCCTCTCAGTAAAGAAGTTCTTTCTAATATCCAACCTAAAACACGCCTGGTGCAACTTTAGCTTGTTCCCTCTCATCCTGTCAACAGGCACATGGGAGAACAGACCAACCTCCACTTCGCTACAGCCTCCTTTAAGGCACCTGTACAGAGCAATAAGGTCACCCCTGAGTCTCCTTTTCTCCAGGCTGAACAAACCCAGCTCCCTCAGCCAGTCCTCGTAGGATTTGTTCTCCAGGACCCTCACCAGCTTCATCGCCCTTCTCTGGACTCTTTCGAGCACCTCCATGTCCTTCTTGTAGCGAGGGGCCCAAAACTGAACACAGAGCTCAAGGTGCGGCCTCACCAGAGCTGAGTACAGGGGGACGATCACCTCCCTAGCCCTGCTGGTCACACTGTTTCTGATACAAGCCAGGATGCCATTGGCCTTCTTGGCCACCTGAGCACACTGCTGGCTCATATTCAGCCGACTATCCACCATCACTCCCAGGTCCTTCTCTGCCTGGCAGCTCTCCAACCACTCATCTCCCAGCCTGTAGCTCTGCTTGGGGTTATTGTGCCCCAGATAGAGGACCCGGCACTTGGCCTTGTTGAACTTCATGCAGTCGACCTCAGCCCATCGGTGCAGCCTATCCAGATCCTCCTGCAGAGCCTTCCTACCCTTGAGCAGACCGACACATGCACTTAACTTGGTGTCATCTGTGAACTTACTGAGGGTGCACTCGGTCCTTTCATCCAGATCATTGGTAAAGATTTTAAAGAGGACTGGCCCTGTTACTGAGCCCTGGGGAGCACTGCTAGTGATCAGCCTCCAGATGGATTTGACTCCATTCACCATGACTCTTTGGGCCCAGCTATCCAGCCAGTTTTTAACCCAACGAAGCATACACCAGTCCAAGCCACGAGCAGCCAGTTTCTTGAGGAGAACATTGTGGGAACGGTGTCAAAAACCTTGCTGAAGTCAAGGTAGACCACATCCACAGCCTTTCCCTCATCCACCAAGCACATCACTTTGTCGTAGAAGGAGATCAGGTTTGTCAAGCAGGATCTGCCTTTCATAAACCCATGCTGACTGGGCCTAATCACCTGCTTACCCTGTAAGTGCCATGTGATGAAACTCAAGATAATCTCTTCTATGAGCTTCCCTGTCACTGAGGTCAAACTGACAGGCCTATAGTTTCTCAGCTCTACTATCCAGACCTTCTTGTAAATGGGCGTCACATTTGCTAGCCGTCAATTAACTGGGACCTCCCCCGGTAACCAGGACTGTTGATAAATGATGGAAAGCAGCTTGGCCAGTTCCTCCACCAGTTCTCTCAGTACCCGTGGGTGGGTCCCATCTGTCCCCACTGACTTGTGTACATCCAAGTGCTGTAGGAGGTCACCGACTATTTCCTCGTGGATTATGAGGGTCATATTCTGCTCCCCATCCCCTTCCAACACCTCAGGATACTGGGTATCCAGAGAACAACTGCTCTTGCCAGTGAAGACTGAGGCAAAGAAGGTATTGAGCACCTCAGCCTTTTCCTCATCTTTTGTAACTAAGTTCCACCCCACATCCAGTAAAGGATGGAGATTCTCCTTAGTCCTCCGTTTTGTGTTGATGTATTTGTAAAAACATTTTTTGTTGTCTTTAACAACAGTAGCCAGATTGAGTTCCAGATGAGCTTTAGCCTTTCTAATTTTCTCCCTGCACAGCCTTGTAACATCCTTATAGTCCTCCTGAGTGGCCCTCCCTCTTTTCCAAAGACTGTAAACCCTCTTTTTTCTCCTAAGCTCAAGCCACAATTCTCTGTTGAGCCAGGCTGGTGTTCTTCCATGCCAGCTTGTCTTTGGGCACATGGGGACAGACCCCTCCTGAACCATTAATATTTCCTTCTTGAAGTGTGCCCAGCCTTCCTGGAGTCCTCTGCCCTTCAGAACCACCTCCCAAGGGACTCTACCAACCAGTCTCCTGAACAGTTCAAAGTTGTCCCTCCAGAGGTCCAATACAGCAGTTTTACTGGTCCCCTTTCTGGCTTCTCCAAGAATGGAGAACTCTATCATTTCATGGTCACTCTGTCCAAGACAGTTTCCAGCCATCGCATCTCCCACCAGTCCTTCTCTGTTTGTGAAGAGAAGGTCTAGTGGGGCACCTCTCCTGCTAGGCTCACTAACCAGATGTGTCAGGAAGCTGTCTTGTACGCTCTCCAGAAACTTCCTAGACTGCTTTCAATGGCTGTGTTGTGCTTCCAGGATATATCTGGGAAGTTGAAGTCCCTCAAGAGAACAAGCACTGACGATTTTGCAACTTTTGTCTGCTGCCTGTGGAATTCCTTATCTGTCTCCTCATCTTGGTTCGGCGGTCTATAACAGACCCCCAATAAATACCTAAGATGAATCACTCTCTGGAGGTTTTCTGCTGAATAAAGAGAAGATCTAAATAACTAACTTAGAACCAGCAGATAACTCTTAGGTGGCTTATCTTGAGTGAGATAAATTTTAAATCTGCTTATAACTTCTTGAGGAGATTCTATAATTTTATTTAGTAGTGGATTTATTTTTTGGAAATAACCAGAGTTGTCACTTGGGATATCATTCTTTCGTGCATTGCCCTCAACAGGAAAAAAAATAAAGTTATGTCACTAAATAAAACAAGATCAGCAGTCTTTCTCTGATCTTGAGAACAAGTGACACATTTTGGTTGAATCCATCCAGAGCATTTTTCTTTGCATCTGATCTGTGCTCTATCTGCTTTAACCCTTAGATAGAGTTATAATTTTATAACTGTTTTTGTTTGGTTGGTTGATTTTGGTTTTAGCTTTATGTTTTTGTTTTTGTTTTTGTTTTTCTTGCTTTTGTTTGGTTGGTTGGTTTTTGTTTTGTTTTGTTTTTGACTTTAAAGTGTCTGACTGTGAGCGTCAATTGCAGAGATTTAGGCACAGTTATTGCACAGCATGAAACAAGGTTTTAGTTTTTTGTCTTCTAGTGTGGTACAAGGATGTAGAAGGGTCTCTCAGAGCATAAATTCTCTGAGGCCTGTTGGAGGACTGTGTAGAGATGGGTGCCAAATTTATCTATGTCTTATTCATATGTCTTATTCCCTTTGGAAATGATTCTTGAGTATTTCTTCACATAAGTTGCATCTCAAATAGTGCTAGGTGGTACAGCCAAAAAAATATCCTGGAGTGTATGTTAATAATATAAACACATGATGCAGAATTTCAGTACAGACTTCATCAAAGCAACAATTAACTTCAATGACATAACATATTTTTCCTCTGCTTCAAGTTTTCTGTAGGCTTAAAAGAAGCTGGGAGAAGGCAATTATGCTAAAACTGTTTAAACTGTACAAATGCATCCATAGGTGTGTGCCTAAGAGTGAAAAACAAGCATAGGAATTCAGTTTGTAGTACTGCTACTTGACAGAAAATGGAAATAGAAGTAATGCTCAGCAAAGGGTAGTTAATAAGACAATTAAAACATTAATTGTTTTAATTGTCTTATTAAAACAATTAATGCCCTCTAAGCATTAAAAAGAAACACTTTCAAAGTATATAATGATGTACAACATGTCAGAGGGCTGGTTGGCAGATAAAATGTCTTTATCTTTCAAATCTGGCCTAACATAAACCCAAATTAGTTTATGTCACCCCGCCAAATTAGTGAATATGAAATGCTTACAATGGTTTCAGGCATAATTGTCCTATTGTTTGGAAACTGCATCCAAACTACCATTCCAGTCTGTATGCAATGGAGTCCCTCAAGGTTCCATTTTAGGGCCAGTCCTCTTCAATGTTTTTATTAATGATTTGGATGTAGGACTAGAAGGTGTTCTGAGCAAACTTGCCAATGACACCAAACTTGGAGGAGTTGTGGACTCAGATGAGGGTGGAAAGGCCTTGCAGAGAGACCTGGACAGATTGGAGAGCTGGGCAATCACCAACCGCATGAAGTTTAACAAAAGCAAGTGCAAGGCCCTGCACCTGGGACAGGGCAACCCTGGCTATACATACAGACTGGGCAATGAAACGCTGGAGAGCAGCCCTGCAGAGAGGGATCTGGGGGTTGTCGTTGACAGCAAGTTGAATACGAGCCAGCAGTGTGCCTTGTCAGCCAGGAAGGCCAACTGTATCCTGGGATGCATTAAACACAGCATTGCTAGTCAGTTGAGGGAAGTGATTGTCCTGCTCTACTCTGCACTGGTGTGGCCTCACCTCGAGTACTGTGTGCGGTTCTGGGCAGCACAGAACAAAAAGGATGTAAAACTGTTGGAGAGTGTCCAGAGGAGGACGACGAAGATGGTGAAGGGCTTATAGGGAAGACATATGAGGAGCGGCTGAGGTCACTGGGCCTGTTCAGCCTGGAGAAGAGGAGGCTGAGGGGGGACCTCGTTGTAGTCTACAACTTCCTATAGTGGGTTTACATAGCGAGGTTTTGGTAGCAGTGGGCCATAGGGGTGGTTTCTGTGAGAAGGATCTAGAAGCTGTCCCATGTTTGGTAAGGGCCCCATTGTTTTTCAGAGCTGAGCCAATAAACGATGTTGTTTTGCACCTCTGTGAGAACATATTTAAGACAGGGAAAAAAAAACTCTGTGCCACACAGCAGCTGGGAGAGTGAGAGGAGTGAGAAAAACAGCCTTGCAGGTGCCAAGGTCAGTGAAGAAGGAGGGGGAGAGGTGCTCCAGGCGCTGGAGCAGAAGTCCCCTGTGGCCTGTGGTGAGGACCATGGTGAAGCAGGATGTCCCCCTGCAGCCCATGGAGCACCACAGTGGAGCAGGGTTCCATACTGCAGTCCGTGGAGGAGACCACGGTGGAGCAGGTGGACCTGCACCGACAGAGGCTACCGCCTGTAGAAGACCCCTGCCGGAGCAGATTCCGGGCTGGACCTGTAGTCCGTGGAGAGGAGCCCACGCAGGAGCAGGTGACCTGGCAGGAGCTGCTGCCCATGGGGGACCCAGGTTGGAGCAGTTTTCTCCTGAGGGATGGACCCCATGGTACAGACCCATATCTGGAGCAGTTCTGGAAGAGCTGCTGCCTGTGGGAAGCCCACGCCGGATCAGTTCATCAAGGACTGTATCCTGTGGGTGGGACCCCACAGCACAGGGGACGAGAGTGACCGAGAAGGAGCGACAGAGAAGAAGTGCTGTAGACTGACCATAAGCCCCATTCCCCCGTTCCCCTGCGCCACTCGGGGGGAGGAGGTGGAAGAGGGTGGATGGGGGGGAAGGTGCTTTTGGTTTCTTTCCTTTGTTTCTCACTTCTCTAGCTTGTTAGTAATGAGCAATAAATCTTACTGTCTCCTTATGCCGAGTCTGTTTTGCCCATTACAATAATTATTGCATGATTTTCTCATCCTTATCTCAACCTTTGAGCCCTTTTCACATATTTTCTCCCCATTCCTCTTTGAGGAGGGGGAGTGAGTGAGCGGCTGTGGTGGAGCTCAACTGCCCACTCAAGCAGAACCATGACACTTCCTCATGAGGGGGAGTGGAGAGGCGGGTGACCTGTTCTCCCTAATCACCAGTGATAGGACCCATTGGAATGGTGGAGGCAGGGGAAGTTTAGGGTTGACATCAGGAAGAGGTTCTTCACCGAGAGGGTGGCTGTACACTGAAACAGGTTTCCCAGTGAAGTAGTCACTTCACCAAGCCTGTCTGAATTTAAGAAGCGATTGGACTGTGCACTTAATCACATGGTCTAAACTTTTTGGTAGACCTGTCCTAATGGGTACCTTCCAACTTAGGATATTCTATGATTCTATGATTCTAAGTCTTCACGTGGAAAGGTGAAGACCAGTGGAATGACTCCATCACTCCTGTCTTCCATGGTATGTGCAATATTGCATGTCTCCAACATTTAGTTCTACCAAAATTGCACAATACTGTGACAGAAAATCCCAGGGGCAGAATTCATCTTGTCCTGGGCACAGAAGATTTCCCACTGGAGAAGTCCAAAAGCACTTATTTTTCTACATTAACTGGACGGAAGACAGTGTGTTTTTTTTTTGTTGTTTTGTTTTGTTTTTTTTTAGGAGTGTTGCTTTATTCGGCCTATAAAACTGAAGCCTCTATTGTGTGTCTGAGCTTGGCAAAATAAACTCTGCCCAATATTTTATAAATGTCTTGCTTGCTTGAACTTTTTTATACTGAGTCATTCATCCAAAGCAAAATTAACACAGGGCAATTTATTCCATGTTTCATTACAAATCAGTGACTGCTGTGGCTCTAAGATGGACCTGAGATTCCCACTGACTACCTCTGCTTCTCAGTAACTTGTATGTAACACTTCCCATGGGGCGATTCAAACACATGTCCATGCTGGAACAGTTTATGCCTCATTATTTTCTCTTTAATGAACTGTGAATGTCCTTGTATCTCAAAAAATTCTGTTAAATGTTTTGAATTCTTATCTAATCATAGAACAGGGAAAAGGTTATTGATCTTTTGCAATACACATATCTCTCCGGGTATTTCAGTTTCAGAGCTGTCTAAAACAGAGAAATTTTGAAAATGTAGGTAGTGAAAGTCTCAATCTACACAAGTATTTTTTGAGACAATTTTATTGCAGACAATAGTTTCATGAAAGAACTTTGTCCTCTAAGTGCAGACAAAACAAAGTGCAACTCATTTTTAAAAATGAGTATGAATTAAGCAGGAAACAAACAACAACAACAACCACAAAAAGGAAAAATACGTTCTAATTAGACTGAGATGACACGTTGTTTGGATACTGGCCTTGAACCTGGAAGAGCTGATTTAATTGATGACAGTGCTACAGAATCCCTACCTTGGGAAAAAAACTATTTACTCCTGTATGTCAAAACAACACTAAAGCTAAAGTATGTTCTACCTCCATTCAAACTTACTTTGCTTATTTTTCTCATGTTAACAGCTTACAGGTAGAGAAAGCTTGTTATTAACTTTGCCTTACAAACATAACGCAATATGCCAAAATTTCAGTGAGAGCTTTTATGAAAGCCTTGTGGGTTTACAAGGGTTTGCACAAAGGGATGTGGGAATTCTGTGGACTGAATCCAAGCTGAAACCTTACATGGTCTCTGTAGCACCACCTATAGCCCTGTGCTGCATCCCTCTATGACAGTATTTTGGAAAGTCTCACCTGAAAAGTGTAGCTGAGAGTCTAGATCCTGAAGAGGATGGACAAAAACTGTTCTGCAGCTGCTGCCATGCCTTGCAGATTTCTTCAGTTGAGGTAGCAAAATAGGGGATGTCAGCACAGATCACTGCTTTACAGTTGCTAATGTAGCTGCCTCATGCTGTGTACATTGGGACCATCATTCTTCTTTTTTTTTTTTTTTTTTTTTTTTTTTTTTTTTTTTTTTTTGCTGGAGCATTGTAAGTAGGGTCCAGACCAAATCTGACAGGTACAAGGATTCAGCTTGCCCTAACTTCAAGTGGCTGTAGTATATACACATATATAGAGGGAGTCTATATATATCTCTAAGCTGCTGGTTTAGTTTGTGGCACTGACTATATTGGCAGTAATGAAACTTTAGACTACTAACTTTTGTATAGACACTTATATTCTTGACAACTAGCTTAAGAACAGGCTGAGCCCTAATCACTGCCTGTGCAGAATGCTCAAGTCAAAAATTAAAATTACTTCAGATTTTATAGGACATATATATACAGTTTTTGATGTACCGGATACAAAGATGGGAGTAGAGGAAGAAAAATTGTGACATCTGTGTTGCTCAACTCCATTACTATGGTGATATCCCTCAACTATTATAGTATTTAATCCTTACTGTTATTTCATGCCTGCGAACTAAAAGTAACATAAGTTTCTATTAAGGCTTTACATCTTTAGAGACCATCAGGCCAAGATGTGTTCAGATTTGAATACCTCTCTGCATCATCCTGGTGAATTGATAGATAAGGAATAGTGAATCACAAGAAGTTTTTAGTAAAGTTGAATTTGATCCTGACTTTGAGACTACATAACCTACTGAAATCTTTTTTAACCTGTGGCTATCTCCTGCCTTGCTGGTAGCCCTTGGCTTAACTCTAAAGTCTTGATGGTTGGCTTCAGAGAGGCAAAATGCCTCAAATTGCCTTACCAGATGGCCAGGAGGAAAAAAAATAATAAAATAAATAAAATAAAAAAATAAAATGAGTAATGGAAAATTTAGGCTGAAACCAATGGTAAGTGAGATCTATAAGACTGTAGATTGATCTCTAGAGAGAAACGGTGGAAACTGTTGCATTTTAAAGTAGACTGGAAAAAGTATTGGAAAATGTACCTCGGGGAGTAATCTTGCATTGGATGAGGGATAATGTAAGTGACTTACACTAACAGGTCTTTTCCATCTTTAATTTTGATTAATCTATGATCCCAAGCAAAACATACTTACTTCCTCAGTTTAATATACCACAATCTGGAAAAGAATACGACAGAAGTGTTTGAGGATGTGGTCTTTCATACAGCCCAGTAAATGTCAGAAATCAAGCTGCCAGCACACAATACCATTTTGTTACTGTCACTTATCTACATACTAAAACAGCAGAAAGATTTGGGAGGCTGGGTCAGTTTAGTGGGGCTTCTTTTCTTCTTTCCCCATATTAAGCAAAAGTATAGGCCATGTGAACATGAAACCTCTGCAATAAATGCAGAAAATTCATTCCTGTTACTTTCATTCCACAATGCTTCTTCATTCCTTCTTATTTCTGTAGTTCATGGTCTGTTTGTTAATGTGATGTTGTCTGCAAGAACATTAAAAGGTACTTTGGTTCATTGTTTTTGCCTTAAGTGCACACATTTCCTACCCTTTATATATAAGTGGGAATCACCATCTGTGGGTTTGTGGGCTTCTGTTTTTTGTTTTGATTTTTTTTTAAACAAACAAACAAACAAACAAATCAGGCTAAATCACTGGAGAGCTACATTATTCTAAACAATTTATGAGACAGTCTGCCTCACTATATTTCCCTGTAGAAGGGATTGGGCTGATTTTATAAATGATTTATTACTGTTTTCTTCTGTAGGCACCAATAGACGAGGCAGAAAAAATCAAAGTAAATTGATTTTTTACTTACACTACATATGCTTACACTAAATATTGTTAAAATTTGAAAGTAACTATGAAACATAGTTTCAGAGTTTCAGGTTTATGAAACAGAGGCTCAACATAAAAATATGGGATGGACTAACATTAACTGAGAATGTAAAAAGTGATAAGGAAGGAAAGATTTATAGCTGCCTGTGCAGAAAAACTGTCTTGTTTGTTGAGTGGCTCAAGAGATCATTAGAGATCTCTAATGATCAAGAGATCATTAGAGATCATTGGCCAGGTGACTTTTTTTTTTTTCCTTTTAAATTCTTTTCTGTCAGGAGAAATACAACAGTTAGTAAATTTTGAGTGACTTCTTATTGAGTTGCAACTTAATATTTGTATTCCTTTAAAACCAGAAAAAAAAAATACATAAATCAAAAGTGAAATACAAAAAATCAGTCAGGCCAGTCCTGGCACATACAATTTATAAATATCTGCCATTCAAAAGCCAAAAAAAATCAACAAATATTATTTCTGCATAATAATAATTTTGTCAAACATACTGAGGAAGGTGTATAGTCATTTGGCAATTAGCCCATGAGGGCGTATACTGACTCTATTATACTTTAATGGTACCTAAACTATCAACTTTTTAGTGAGTTTAAGCATACCACCAAAAATTTATGAATGTAAATTTAGAATATGGATATGACTTTTTAAAGTTGTTTACAAATGACAAATATTTTGAATATTAATTTTACCTGATGAAGTTAATTAAATTATATTTATACTATAATTGTTATAGTCTTGAAAATACCTTACCAGAAGGACATAACCTAATGACAAACCAGTTCTATAGAAAAGACAAACCATTTATAGAAAACAATAGCAGCTTGCTAATACAGAGCTAGGCTTATGTAGACTGATCAGAAATGTACTATTAAATGTGCTCCCAGTCTGTGCTCCCAGTGAGAAGGAAACCACAAAGCCATTTTAATTTTACAGAGACAAATTAAAAGAGTCAAGCATCTTCATACGGTGCAGCTGTCATAAAATCTGAGATAGAAAACAGAAGTGAAAGTATCTTCAAATCACATCCATATTGACATTTCACAACTGCAGCCTGATAGTATTGTTAATTAATTCTCTAAATACACAATAAGCCAAAAAGACAATTTATAAAGCATACTTGTCATTTAATTAGTAAACTAACTTTTTATCTCAAATGTTTCTCTATTTAATTAGTAGGTACTGAAGGCCAAAATCACACCAGCTGGAGTTTGTAGAAAGAAAAAATTATTTAATTTATCTAGTCAACAACTTTTAGCAGAGTGGTCTGTAAGTTCTCTTCTGCCTGGTTATTTATGCTTTGCCACTATAAAACAGAATCTGGAAATAAAATTTCAAAGCTGAGTTAATAGTGTAATTCACAGGATCAAGTTTGTAATTATTCATGTCTTCAGTTTTACTTAATTATACTCAACTTTTGTACTGTCATGTTAAAAAAATTACTCACATGAAGTCAATTAAATGTACAAATGTTTCTTGGATCAACCCCTCTGTATAAATTAAGAAGATTTGGAAATTGCTCTCTCAGAAGTGACTTGTTACAAGATGCTATGTACCGAGCACATATGGAAATGAAATGGAAATAGAAATGACTAGCTCGAGGCACTGTAAATCATACATAGTTCTGCAATTTTGTACAGACTTCTTTAGAAGTTGCTAAGAAAAGTTGCTAAGAACCACTCTAACGAATGTGTTAGATGACCCAGAGACATCAGATGCCAGTTAGTTGTCTTTTTCATACCAGAATAAGAACTAGGTCTATGTTTTCTTGATTCTCAACACTCACCTGAAGTTATGTGTTTATTTTTTAATTCCTGAGTTTGTTTCTAACTTCTTTTAAAATGCACCTGCTAGGGATGGAAATGGTGGCAGCTTTCTTATAGAGATCACTCTCCTAGCAAATGATTAACTTCCTCTGAAGAGTAAAATGATGCGAATCTGTCTCTCCTTCAGCAGAATCTTTTCTTAGCCACAAGGGGAAGCAGCTCTAGATGAGTTTGAGGGATGAAAAACACTCTTTTATTCAAGGTTGTGCCAAAGTACAGGTTTTCAGGATCTCAGGCTTTCTCAGAAGCACATACATTTCTTTCAAGTATCACTTCAGGGGCCTAAGTATTTCTGGATGTTCTTAGATGTTTTTCACTCCTGTGAAGTGATGATGTTAGCACTACCTTCTCTCACTGGGTGTTCTAGAAATTCTAGAAGTATTCTAGAGTGATGATAGACATTGTATTACTTTTTCCGTGCATAGGAGGTAGAATTTAGAGAAATCTTATATTCTGTATGTAAAGATTTAAATGTTATATCTTGTTCTTCTGACTGTGTTTCTACTCTGTGAAACAATAATATTTGGTATTAACAAATATTGTCTAGGACCCTTTGGTTGAGGGAAACCTGGAACTTATGACAAGTTGACCTTGAAATTTGATTTCCCTAGTCATAATTCATAGTTTAAATAAACATAAATAAATTAATTAATTAATTAATAAAAAACACACTATGAAAGGAAGAAATGATTTTGAATCATGCAATAATATATTAAGAAAAATATAAAGGGTGTATCAGAGGAGAGAGACATGCTACTGCCTTAGGCTAACTTAATGCTTCTATTTCAGTCATACAGAGGCTTTGTGGTATATTGTCATGGCTGTTGCATTATTTTAAAACAGACTTTTTCCCTTACATGAGAAAGATCATGATGATCTATTCTTAATGGATATAGACAAAGTCAAGGATTCTTGCCCTCAAAATAAAAATTGCCGTAAGAGGAAAATCTTCAGCTATAACATATTCAAGTTAAACAGAAAAATAAATATTTACAACCCTCTGACAATCAGACAAAATGTAAAACTGCACATCAGATTGATTGGCCCAATTCTACACAGAGGAGAATACTCTTTAAAAAATGCAGGAAGTCAATCTATATCAGTATTTTAAATCTGGTGACAAATCAAGATTTGAAATACGTTTTTCTCTACACATATACACAGCATATTTTCAGATATTCAGGGATTACTGTGGCTTCTGTGCTCTTGATATGGCAAGAAAATCAGAGGTATGACTTCAGATTTGCCTTCTAGTTATCTTATAATTCTGATGAGATATGATATAGTTTCTGGTGTGCTAGGTTTTTGTTCTACAGCCCCTGAATAAAAGCTGGAGGGATTGTCTGGGATCAAACATGGCACAAAAGCCTTTTGCTCTCTCTAGATATCCTACTTTTGCATTATCCTGTTAGAGCATCACAATGAAATTTTTGATTGTGCTATATTTATCGTTTTGTTTATTTTTAATTAATTAATTTATTTATTTATTTTCTGTTCATTCCTCTCTAAAATAACTGTAGCTCAAGATTTTGGTGAGCTGTACCCACAGATGAGAAATTCTGCTAATCACCAGTGAAATCTGGAGTTATCAGTTATGAAGCTACTACCAAAATCACCCTCACAAAACCATGTTAGGTTGTCACAGACAAGGGTTGTTACAGGCATGTCTGATGAGGAGAAGCTGAGGACATGTTTGTCTAGTTTGGAGAAAAGGAAACTACTTCTTGAGGAGGGGAAATGGAAAAGGAGGTGTTGATCTCTTCTCTCTGGTGAGTAGTGATAGGATGCATGGGAATGGCACAAAGCTTTTCTAGGGATGTTCAAATTGGACATCAAGAAAACATTCCTTATCATGAGTGTTGTCAAACACTGGAACAGGCTTTCTGGCATGATGGTTGACACTCCATGTTTGTTAGTGTTCAAGGGACATTTGTATAATTCCCTTAATAAAATGATTTAATGCTTGCTTAGCCCTGAAGAAGTCAGATAGTTGAACTCAATTTCCTTGTAGATCCTTGTAGGTTCCATTCCGTTCCGTTCCGTTCTGTTCCATTCCATTTCTATTTCTATTCTTATACTCTCCCAGTGAGATGATTTCCTTAAGAGGGAGGAAACATGATATTTTTATTACTGAGCAAAAGAAGTTTAAGTAAGTGCAGAGACACAACTGGTTTCTCAGCAGCACGAGAAACCAACAGTCTCCTCTCCCTTTAATTGCGCTGCTCCAAAAGCAAAGGATTAGTGTAAAGTTCCTGAGAAAGGAAGAATGGAGCCAGAAGGGAGGTGTGGGAAGAGCACCGGCTTTACTTCTGTTCTCACCAAGAATATGAGAAGGGTGTGAGTGGGACAACCACGTTTAGTGTGGCATTCCCTGCGCACATAAACCTCCAATGATAACATGGAAAATCATGGCAAATTTCCAGTGTAGACAAAGTATTTAGCATGCTCTATGGGGCCATTGTCTGCTTGTGCTGAAGAAAAGAGTAGAAGAGAGAAGTGGGAATAAGAGTGTTTAGGGTCATTTTCCAGTTCTCACATTTTCAGAACAATGCTGAAAACTTGGCAAATATTGGAAAAGGTATAAAAGAAATAGCTCAGGAAACAGAAAACATGCTTAAGTTTGAGACTTTTAAGAGGTTTAGTATTCTTAAAGTTATCCAAGAGAAACATATGAGATGTTTTCAATGTGACCTGAGTATAACAACGTTCAGAAGAAAGCTATGAAAAGTAAATCTTTAATATGTCCTAAAATTTCAAACTTGACTGGATGAGAAATAAATAAGATGGAGTTTTTATTTATTTTATTTTATTTTATTTTATTTTATTTTATTTTATTTTATTTTATTTTATTTTGTCTTGTCTTGTCTTGTCTTATCTTATCTTATCTATCTTATCTTATCTATTTCTTAACCTGAAAGATGTTTAGCCTTACAACAATACATGTAGATATGTGCAGATTTCTCCATTACTTAAGTTTTTTAAAACAGGACAGGGTATTTGTTTGTTTGTTTTACTTCACTTTTCTTTATGAAATTGCCACGGTTGCCTAAGGAGATATCAGAGGTTTAAAGAAGAAAGTTTCAGGACATGGTTGCTTAAGAGAGTGATCTTTTGGAATACCGAAGCCTATTTATTTCTATAAATCAATTAAATAATTTTGATAATCATGCAAGCTCCTCTTCAAACTTCCCTACACCAAACTGAAACCTTCTCAAATCATAGATATGTCAATTTCTTGAAGAAGTTCCTGAGTTTAGATACCTTCAAGCAATGATAGGCAACATTTGTCCACACTTATTTCACACAATGCTATAGGTAGTCCACCAACATCAAGAAAACCTTTAGCTCCCCATTACTGTACATAGTGTACCTTTAAATCTCATCATCTGGAGAAAGAATAAGATTACAAGAGAAACTAACAGATTTAGATACTTATTTATACCATTTAGATAATTATTTATACCCTTTAATAAGTAGTATACTATTATACTACTTAAATGGAGTTTACGTGTTGTAATGACTTTAAGGAGCATTTCAAAGCCTTTGAAAATGCATGACCAAAATTGTACACCTGTGAATGTCCAGGGTAGAGACCTCAATTACAGCTTAATATCAGATAACATGTGTAGGTATTTATTTTAAAGATGTGATTCCATAAGTTTATAAATATATATATGTGTGTGTATATTTACTTTTATGTGCTAGTAATTAATACTTCCCTAAATGGTGATTTCTGGAAGTCATATTTGTTATTGCAAAGGATGACTAAATTGCCTAATTCCTCTATTTTTAATTTCCTTTTTAGTATATATTGTAAAAAATATTTTTTCTCTTTATGTACCTATGAATGTACTTAATGGAATGTACCTAATCCATTCTAGAATTAATTTTCTTAGAAACTACAGAATTTTCCTTGCAAATATTTCCATCTGGGTTTTAAACATAAAGGACTGTGCTGTGTTTTACTCTATCCATCTTGTTTCCTGTAAGATTTACAACAGAACATGTTATGTGGTGTGGTAGAAGAAATATCCAAAATTCCTTCTCTTTCAGTTTTTGAATGGTGGCATACCTAAAAAAAAAAAAAAAAAAAAAAAAAAAAAAAAAAGTTGAATGAAAAATTATTTGGACATTGTACATGGGAAGTTAACACCACCCACGGCAAGAGTGTTGGAATTAGAAGACCTTTAGGGTCCCTTCAAATTCAAATTCAAACCGTTCTATGAGTCTATGCATCTATGCATTTAGAGGACTTTCACAATCTCTCTGCAAAGATAATCTTTGACCAAATATGTCATAAAGACAGAAAGATCACTTTAGTTAACTAATCAATCAGTTAACACTCTCACAATATATGTATCAGGTTTCCTTTTCAAGCATTATTCAAACAATAATTTACATAATGTTAGTACAGGGCTTGGAAATAAGTGAATTAAATATTAAGTATATAAACGTATTTCCATAAGTTACTCTTCAAAATATAAAGCCTTGTAACTGAATTTATGATCCAGTTTATGTGTGGATTTGTCATAGACTTACTACTAGGGAGTAAGAATCATAATCAATTTGAATGCCAGAATCTAGATTAGGAAGAAGGTAGAATTCTGTGGCCTAAATCCAAAGCAATGTACATAGCACCCTCATTCAGCTGCTATCTAACGTCAGAGGCTTTTCAGCAAATTCTGAGCCTTTTGTTTTAATTATTATTTTTTAAAGGTATATTTCTGAAGGCTTCAGAAGAGACCTTTCAGTTTGAAATCAGCCAATGAAAAAGAAAAAAGCCAGTAAGATCCAGACCCCCATTCCACCTTATTCAGTCTTTGTGACCCAATGATTATTGCATATTGTTTTGAACAGCAGACCAGCTTCTCTAGAACAGTCCATACCTTGGTGCTTAGGGCATATATGAAGTAGATGACAGCTGTGATGTAGAAATGACACTTATACAGAGAAAGTTGATGACCATTACTACAGAACTATTGGTTAAAAGAGGACACAATATCTTTTAAACAGAAAAGGACATGTGCCTTTAAAAAAAAAAAAAAATCCTGCTTCCTGTTTCCAAGAGAGTTCTGAACTGTGGATTACAAATAGATAAAGCTCCATCATGAATTACAAATTTTCTTAGCTTTCTCATTTTTACTATCTATCTGACTGAGATTGTTTTGGATCCATTCCTTTGCCTCTTCATTTTCTGTATCTGTCATTCTGAAGACAGTGAATTCCACTCTCGGACATAACTTCAACAGATACCATGTAGCATTTAGACTCCAGTATTCTGTGGATAAAATGATGAAGGACTAGCTATTACGGATCCTAAATAAGAAATTATGATGCCACCTGCAGAAGGACATTAATGAATATCTTTCGCACTGAAGCACATCATTTACAAATCTAAAACCAGATAACAATTGGACATCTTCTTAAATAAAGCATATGCAGTATAATTAAAAATAAAGGAAATAGTTATCATGTAAGCTATTAAGCTCTACTAGGTCTGTCTGGGATGTTAACTTTCCCTGCAGCAGCCCATACAGTGCTGTGCTCTGCACTTGTAGCTAGAACAGCAGCGGTATCACACCAGTGTTGTGTCTGCTGCTGAGCAGTGAGAAATGGTAATTGACAAAGTAATTGGGAGAGGGACACAGGTTCTCAGCCTCTGGAGGCTACTTCTGGTAGCTATGAAAGAAAGGTATCCCCATAAGGAAGATACTGTATATCAAATAGGCAAGAGGGCCACTGTGGTTAAAGGTCTCCAGCATCTGTGGGAATTAGCTGTGCGGGAGATGATTTATAGTGATTTGGACAATGCTCAAACACCTCAAGATCCTGATGAAGTCCAGTACACAACATCCATGTGGCGTAAATTTGTGCAGAGTGCACCATCAGCACATGCCTGTACGCTGGCAGTAATTCAGTGGGATGAGGGGATGGGACCAACAGTGTATAATCTGTCCTGCCAGCTTCAAAAATATCAACACAATCTCTCTGCTCTGCTATGGGCCTGTGTCTCAGACGAGGAGAAACTGTCCAAAAGACTGGACCAACTCGTAGAACAAGCATATCCCTCCTCATCCAGATGGAGTGATATTTTAGCAACTAAGAATTAGCATTTTCCTGAGAGAAAATACTCTTGTACTCTCTCTTTTTTCTCAAGAGAGAGAGTGCACAAGACACGCACCACGTGGCACCTTGTGGTTTTATCTGCATGACCACAGGGGAAGATATGAGGAAAAGGGATGGTGTACCTAATTCAACCCTTTCTGCTCAGGTACATGAACAGTGTGAGTCCTCTATATCGAGTGACTCAAAAGAGAAACTATACTGAGTGGGGCCCCGAGCAGCAACAGGCCTTTGAACAAATCAAACAAGAAATAGCTTGTGCAGTAGCCCTTGAGCCTGTCTGTACTGGACCTGCTGTGCAAAACATACTTTACACTGCAGCTGGGGAGCATGGCCTCACCTGGAGCCTCTGGCAGAAAACCCCAGAAGAAACTCGAGGTTGACCTCTGGGTTTCTGGAGCCAGGGCTATTGAGGAGCAGAAGCCAATTAAACCCCAGCTGAAAAAGAGGTACTCATGGCATATGAGGGTGTTTGAGCTGCTTCAGAAGTTGTGGGTACAGAAGCACAGCTCCTCTTGACACCACACCTGCCTGTGTTACATTGGATGTTCAAAGAGAAAATTCCCACTGCACACCATGCGCCTGATGCTATGTGGAGTAAGTGGATAGCAGTAATTACACAGAGGGCTCGAATGGGAAAACCTAATCGCCCAGGAATCCTGGAAGAGATCACGGACTGGCCAGAAGGCAGAGATTTCAGAGTGCTGACAGAAGAGGTAACCTGTGCTGAAGAGGCACCACCATATAATGAGTTGCCTGAAGACAGAAAGCAGTATATATTGTTCACTGATGGATCCTGCCGTGTGGTAGGGAGCCATTGGAAATGGAAAGCTGCTGTGTGGAGTCCCACACAACAAGTTATGAAGGCCATGAAAAGGGAAGGTGAGTCGAATCAGTATGCAGAAGAAAAGCCATACAACTAGTCCTAGAGATTGCTGAAAGACAAAAATGGCCAGTACTGTATCTCTACACTGACTCATGGATCAAATACTCTGTGGGAGTGGCTGCAGCAATGGAAACAGAGCAATTGGCAGTGCAGAGGTAAACCTATCTAGGCTACTATGCTGTGGCAAGATATTGCTGCCCGGGTAGAAAACCTGGATGTAAAAGTATATCATGTAGAAGCCCACATGCCCAAGAGTCATGCTACTGAAGAACACCAGAACAACGAAGAGGCAGATTGAGCTTCAAAAATTGAAGTGGCTCAGGTGGACCTAGACTGGGAATGTAAGGGTGAGCTGTTTGTAACTTGATGGGCTCGTGAAACATCAGAACATCTGGGGAGGGATGCCACATATAGATTGGCTTGTGATTGAGGGGTGGACTTGACCATTGAGGCCATCACACAGGTTACCCATGAGTGTGAGACCTGTGCTGCAATCAAGAAAGCCATGAAGGTAAAATCTCCCTGGAACATGGGGAGATGGCTAGGGTTTCAATATCATGAGGCCTGGCAAATTGACTATATCGGAACACTCCTATAAACCTGCCAAGGCAAATGGTACATACTCATCATGGCAGAAGCAACTACTGGGTGGCTGGAAACATACCCCTTAAACCACACCATGGCCCAAAGCACTATCTTGGGCCTAGAAAGGCAAGTGTTGTGGCATCATGGCACACCAGAGAGAATTGAGTCTGACAATGGGAGTCATTTCTGAAACAATCTTGTCACCTCCTGGGCCAAGAGGCATGGTATTGAGTGGGTGTATCACATCCATTATCACCCGCAAGCCTCTGGGAAGGTTGAGAGGTACAATGGCCTGTTAAAGACTATGTTACGAGCATTGGGTGCTGGGACATGGAAATAATGGGACATAAATCTACCAGAAGCCACTTGGCTACTTAACAATAGGAGGTCTGACAGCTCTGCTGGTCCTGCTGAAACAAAACCCCTACACATGGTGAAAGGAGCTAAAGTCTCCGTAGTGCATGTAGGAAAGTGGATGGGCATGGGGAAGGCAGTGGATGCTAGCTTCATATTACATTCATTCCAATTTTCCTGTACTCTGATTTTCTTACTTTTTTAACCTGCTCAGCAATCCAGATTTTCTTTATTTACCCCCTATTTTGCTTAATCCAAGCTAATTATCACATAAAGGGAAGCAGTGTGCTCAAACTGGTACCTGCTAATCTCTTTAAACCAAGCTCTAGGTTTTCAACCTTTCACTTAGCACACAAAATGAAACATTACCTGATGATTTTAGAAGTAACTATGCAAGAAAAAACATCATCTGAAGTGTTACACTTTCAGAGGCAATTCATGAGAATCTACATTATCTGAGCAGCTTACAGAGACAATATGATTTCCATAAAGAATTGCCTTCCACATCTGGTAATGGGAAGCCCAGGTAGCATTGTTACCTTCCAGAAATCAATCTGGATCTCCTAGTGGTTATAAATATTGTGTTCTTCTTTTCTGGATAATGAGTTTTCCAATTCTGTGACTATTTACAGCCCAAAGTTTCCCCAAAGGACTATGTGGATCATGTGTACCCTATGCCACTGAAGTGAAATTGCTTCCAGGAAGAACAGGAAAGCAGTTGGCAGTGAAATTACATTAACGGGCAAGGGGGCTACATTTAGATCACTGGTTTCATGTAAAATGTCCTACTCTGATGAAAATGACCACTTCTGGTACTTGAAGTCCTGCATGCCATAAAATACATGGGGGAAAGAAGACTCCAAAACACTTTTTATGAATCTCTGTTTATAGTCTTGTTCTCAGTATCGCAAAAGGAATACTGACATTGCTAACAGTGTAAGTGCCAACTACCACAAGAAGCCTGCTGGAATAAGAACTTGTTCAGATTGCATATCTTTCCCCAGGAACCAGTGGGCAGCCCAAAGTTTTTTAAACTGAACATATTTTAAAAATAAAAATAAAAATGGGAACACGTGAACACAATGAAGCAAACTAGTTCCTGGTATGTGACATACTCAACCTATGCTGTGACTCTATTTGTTTAAGAACCCCAAAAAACAACATTCACATGGCTTCTCTTGTGAGAACTATCCAAATACCAAGATTTTTATCCCAAACAGATTTTTATTTTTTTCTCCAGCAGAGAGGAATTTCCCATTCTATCTCATCTCATTATTATTAGATGTATCTCTTTGTCATTAATTGTGATTGCTCAATAAGGACAGAGATAACTGTCTTGATTGATCAATAACATCTTTCTTTCATGACTACTCCATCTGTATTGCATCAGCCTATTGTACTGGGTCTGGCTAGGATGTTAACTTTGCCTGAAGCAGCGCATACAGTGTTGTGTTTGTAGCTAGAACAGCAGTGGTATCACACCAGTGTTGTGTCTGCTGCTGAGCAGTGCTGGCACAGCATCAGGACTCTCTTTAACCCTCCTAGGGGGTGGGCAAAAAAAGTGAGAAAAGAAACATCACCAAGGCAGCTGACCTGAACCAACCAAAGGAATATTCCATACCCTGTGATGTCACACTCAGCAATAAAAGGTGGACAAAGGAAGAAGAAGGGAGGGGTGGGCTCTCGTTGTGAAAACATCAGTCCTCCTCCCGAACATCAGCTACATGCGTTGAAGTCTTGCTTCAAGGATGTGGTCAAGTATTGCTCATTTGTGGGAAGTAGAGAGTAATTTCCTTCCTCTGCACTTCCACATAGCCTTTATTTGTTTTGTTTGTTTGTTTGTTTGTTTTCCCTTTCTCCCTCCCTTTTCCCCTTTCCTCTTTTTTCCCTTTAGTTAAATTGTTTAGTTAAAAATAATCTTTCCTTAATAATTATTATCCTTTTTTTTTTTTTTTCTTCCTTTAATTAAATTATCCTTATCTCAACCCGTGAGTTGTTCTTTACTTTACTTCTTCCCCTCATCCTCTAAGGAAAGGGAATGAGCAAGTGGTTGTGGTGTTTAGCTGCCTAGTATGATAAAACCACCACACCTATTTCACAAACTCTATCCTATTTCACAAACTCTATTATATTCAAGCTCTTCTCCATTTCCTCAGTGACTTTTGTGAGAGAAAATATGCATATATATTTTGATATATATTTTTTAAATGTTTGTTTTACCAGATACAGGCTGCTTTATTTTTTTATTTTTTTTACTTTTTTTTTTTTTCCTGAATTTCTTCTTTTGACATTTTTTTTTTGTTTGTGTGTGAAAATATTTTCCTCAGAGCAACAACTTGCAATTCATTGAAGAGCAATAATAACTGCATTGTGTTACAACCCTGTCAATTGGCCTCTCTGCTCCAAGTTCTGTACAAGAAATAATTTCCTGTGCAAACAAATTACAACAAAAGGATAGACAAAAGGAGAAGAAAGGACCATAGATATTTCCTGTGAATCAACCTTAGGTTATAACTAGATGCTACATTCACATTTCACAAGCTTCAGTTCCTTTTCTGCGCAATTCAACCAACCTCACTACACATAATGTTAATAGGAAAGATTTCTCTTTAAGAGAAAATACTACATTCTGGCTATGGCCTGATGTTCATGGGTGCTAGCTAACAGATGGTTTTCATCTGAGAATGTCCAGACACTTTTGTTTATACATTTATACTAACTGTAAGTATAAGAATACTTGACATTTGTGTTTCTATGTACACAATAATTTGCAGAGTTTTGTATTTTCTCAGAAATCTGTGCTAAAGCATCCCTCATGAGCAGTCACACTATATTTAAGTTTACAGCCTATGCACACTATATTTACATATAAGTTTAAGTTTCTCTTTTCAGGTTGGCTCTAGTACATGCTGTTTATGAAGTATTTTGGGGTTCCTTGCAATGAAAAATGCCATGTAATTGTGAAATATTGTCACGATAGGACTCAATTTACATATTTTGCTTTTATTCGGAAGATTTTCTTTCTGTGCAGTCATTGTGGTGACAATTAAAGGAATTATTAGTGGTCTCCTCTTGGTAGTTATTAATCTTCATTAGCACTTCAGTGTCTTCATTTCTGAAAGTGAGCTTCTTTGGCCTCAAATAAACGGCTGACTTGACCTGTTCACTTCCCATGAGTGTCATAGCAGCAGCAGAAAAGGAAGACAAAATGTGGTTTGTGTTTAAATATCTGCATGCAAGCAAACAGAAGAACCAGAGTTCTGCTACTCTTATTTCAGTTGCCAGAGGCTTAGGAAGCTTCTTGGAGTATTTTTATATCATTTAAAAAAAAAAAAAAAAAGCTATAACTTTATGATGTTCTTCTTGCCCTGAATATGAAAACATACAGGCCACACCAAAGCCCCATCTCCATGTATGGATACCTGTGATGTCCATTTCTAAGTGGTTATTATGGAGGAAGCCAAGATCAGAATTTAACTGCAAAGGAACACAGTGTTTAAGGAAGAGTCTAGCTGGGTAATAGAAAGTATATATGCCAAAGGAAGCAGCACAGTGAATAAGATCAGAAAGGTTTATATGTCTCTGTACAACAAAGGATGTTGTATTGTAGAGGGAAGACAAAAGCAAGAGCTTTGCTACTGCTCAGTGGGAAAGGAAAGCTATCAGAACTGAACTATTATAACTAGTTTCTGCTCTGTGCTTACCTGCTTCCTATAAATTTGGAGAATGACCCTGAAAAACTGGGGAAAAAAATGTGAAATAGGTTAAACAAGAATTTCTATATGCAGGTGGACATGCTGAAGCATACAAGTACAGATCAAGGAATAGCCTGTGGGGCAATAGATCTGCTAAAAAGTACCTGGTAATTACTGAGCATAAAAAATAATGTTATTGCTGTTATTAAGGCATATGATTTTGTAACATATAAATAGAATTGACAACAGAATCACAAGTAATTACCCTGGTCTACTCTATACCAGAACATTAACTGGTAAATGTGTTAGCTGGCAAATGCGTTAATTTTTGAGAAGAGTAAAAAAGAAGACCCTAGCAATTACAGGCCTGTCAGTCTCACGTCAGTGCCTGGTAAAATTATGAAGATGATCCTTGAAGTTATTGAAGCACACCTGGCAGACAATGCGGTCATTGGTCCCAGCCAACATGGGTTCATGAGAGGTAGGTCCTGCCTAACAAATTCGATTTCCTTTTATGATAAGATCACTCATCTGGTCAATCAAAGGAAACAAGCTGATGTGATCTTTTTGAACTTCAGCAAAGCTTTTGACATGGTTTCCAATAGGATCCTACTAGACAAAATGTCCAGCATACAACTTAACAAAAACATCATACGATGTGTGAGCAATTGGCTGACGGGCAGGGCTCAAAGGGTTGTGGTTAATGGGGCCACATCTGACTGGTGGATGGTCACTAGTGGGGTACCTCAGGGCTCCATTTTAGGGCCAGTCCTCTTCAATGTTTTTATTAATGATTTGAATGTAGGACTAGAAGGTGTTCTGAGCAAATTTGCCAATGACACCAAACTTGGAGGAGTGTGGACTCGGATGAGGGTGGAAAGGCCTTGCAGAGAGACCTGGACAGATTGGAGAGCTGGGCAATCACCAACCGCATGAAGTTTAACAAAAGCAAGTGCTGGGCCCTGCATCAGGGTATAGACCCTGGCTATACATACAGACTGGGCAGTGAGACGCTGCAGAGCAGCCCCGCAGAGAGGGATCTGGGGGTTGTCGTTGACAGCAAGTTGAATATGAGCCAGCAGTGTTCCCTGGCAGCCAGGAGGGCCAACTGTGTCCTGGGATGCATCAAGCATGACATTACTAGTCGGTGATTGTTTGCTCTACTCCGCACTGGTGCAGCCTCACCTCGAGTACTGTGTGCAGTTCTGGAAACAACAGTACAAAAAGGATGTAAAACTGTTGGAAAGTGTCCAGAGGAGGACGATGAAGATGGTGAAGGGCCTAGAGGGGAAGACATATGAGGAGCGGCTGAGGTCACTCGGTCTGTTCAGCCTGGAGGAGAGGAGTCTGAGGGGGGACCTCATTGCAGTTTACAACTTCCTGATGAGAGGAAGTGGAGAGGCGGGTGTCCTATTCTCCCTAATCACCAGTGATAGAACCCGCAGGACCAGTCTCAAGCTGAGGCAGGGGAATTTTAGTCTAGACATCAGGAAGAGGTTCTTCACTGAGAGGGTGGTCGCACCCTGGAACAGGCTCCCCAGTGAAGTAGACACTTCACCAAACCTGTCTGAATTTAAGAAGCAATTGGACTGTGCACTTAGTCATATGGCATAAACTTTGGGGTGGACCTGTGCGGTGCCAGGAGTTGGACTTGAAGATCCTTATGGGTCTCTTCCAACTCGGGATATTCTATGATTCTATGAACACTGAACGAAAATTTTCAATACACTTTTGGGCTCTACACATCAAAAGAAATACAAATAGGCCAAACAATATCAACAAGATGTGAACTCTGAAAACCATACCCTGTTTCCTGGTGGATTATAGCTTTCCAGATGTGTAAAGCTGACACTTGCTATGTCAAGGAAGAGGACTATATGATCTGCTAAACTTTACAGTTATGCAGTTTGTGGTCTCATGTTAAATATACTTTATGTGATTTCAATTTCTCTTTGCATATTCAGATAATCTTTCTTCAATTTTTGCTAATAGCTCCATTGATGATCTTTCAAGGTATCTTTGTTGAAATTTTTTGCATTCTGGAACATCTTGAGTGCTCTTATTCTAAAGTTTCATTATCAAGTTTACCAATATACATTTCATGCAGTCTTTTCAATTTCATGACACAGCTAAATACCTACTTATTTAAAGGTTTAAGATACCTAAAGAAGGAAAGTGGAGAACAGGAGACTTACAAATTAAATATCTGATTAAGGCTTTTTTTTTTTTTTTTTTTTAAGATGTTTTTCTGTTTTCTGGCTAGGATTGAAATCAAAACTACAAGCAAAGTTTTTTTCTGGATAAATCCCAGTGTGAACAATTCCTTCCTTCCTTCCTTCCTTCCTTCCTTCCTTCCTTCCTTCCTTCCTTCCTTCCTTCCTTCCTTCCTTCCTTCCTTCCTTCCTTCCTTCCTTCCTTCCTTCCTTCCTTCCTTCCTTCCTTCCTTCTTTCTTCCTTCCTTCCTCCCTCCCTCCCTCCTTCCCTCCCTTCCTTCCTTCCTTCCTTCCTTCCTTCCTTCCTTCCTTCCTTCCTTCCTTCCTTCCTTCCTTCCTTCCTTCCTTCCTTCCTTCCTTTAATGAGGTGTTATAAAATTAAATTTATGATTCTGTAAGATTTTGGATGTGGCAAAGCTTTTCTATCCAGAATCTGACTGTAACATCATTGTTTTCGTATTTGCATTCTGCTATATTTTATAGAATAAATAATTCATGACAAAGATATTAATGAGCAATCTTGTAATTGTAAACTTTTTTTTTCTTCTTAGAACCTTGAGACTTTAAAGTATCTTAATATGGGAAATAAGCAAACTTTTAAAGCTAGTAAGTGGGAGAAACAATAGTTACCAAATATATGGAAGCAAGAGAGGCCTTTAATATCATATTATTCTCTAAGAGAGGATGCTCCCTCAGGTGACAGGGAAGAGGGACATGAGAGAGTGAGGCGTCACAAAAAAAGACTAGTTTCAACACACTGAGTGAATTCCATGTGGGCTAGCTGCTGCCAGAGCAATCCTCATCTGTGTCTGTTACAGAGCACAGAGAAATTGAGTGTTTCCTTCTGTAATTTATACATATAGCATACTTCTTTTTATGATAAGATCTTCTACTGCTGCCATGGTATCTGAGTACATTTGAAATTGCTATTAAAACAAAACAAAACAAAAAAATCCCAGTGGAATTTGTGCAGTCTGTGTCATTTCTTCTATTCAAGAATTAAATTTTTGCTTGGCAGTGTATATAAGGCTTCCCACAAGGCTTCGTCTGCCCCTTGTGGATGGGTTTTCCCCTAGGTTTGCATAAAACCTGCATTAAACTTGACATTTAGTGCTAAGTATAAGCGGAAATTAACCTTAAGGTTCTAATTGAGGCAGGAAAGTGTTTCTGTAATAAAATCTAAAACACATCTTGATTGTAATCAAGAAACAGGGGGGAGAAATAGATGATACCATTTGGTATTTAATAAAAAGTAACACGTACAGCTTTAGGTAGGTAATTTCCTTGGGTAGCATTAAAATGAAATGCAAAGCATATAAAAACAAAAAATCTATTCAAGTGCCTTATGGAATCATAAATTGCAATGACATTACAATGAGAACAACATGATTTGCCTAGTCAAAAGCAATTATGTTAGGGTAAAAGGGAAAAATAGGAAAGCTATGGTCATCATAAACATTGTCAGTCCAAATCTGCATCCCCTAGCCTCCAAAGCCAACTTGTCTTAGTATTTTACTTACATCTCAAAAAAATATGTTAATTTTTTCCTTGATGAAATAGGTCTACTGTATCTGCAGAAACACACCCTCTGTCACATTTATCTTTTTAAGTGTTCATACTCAACAGTTATTTTATTTTACTTTTTATGTCATCCCTGAAATATTCCTGTTGGATGTTATGTATCACACAGCAGACACAGATGCAACTGTGTAATGAACTCCTGTAATCTAATGAGGAGATTAACCTTCAAACTAATAAAAAGACATATTTGTCTTTGATAGATATCAAATTTACTGTGCATTGTTTTTCTTCTTGTCCTATACTTTTGATGGCGATTGTACTTGAGTTGAACTTGTAGTTAACAGGACAGGACTTCTTTTCCTTTTCAGCACATTGCCTATTGTAAGTCAGAAGTCACAGTCCTGAAAGGTTCTATGCTCATTTAAGTGTCAATACGGAAGCTTCAGTGTGCTCAGTATTTCACAGAAGTTCTCAGCACCTTGAAATTACTGATAAATAATAAAGACAGAATAATAAACAGAAGATCAAAAAATCAAACATTGTGTCCATGTGATCACAACATGAAGACAAAAGAGGTGAAATATCTAGTTCAGAACATATCTCTGGCTTTCTGGATGAAAGTGCATGATAGATATATTTTGCTGCCATACTTATTACCATAACCCGACCTGTCCTCCTATACGAGGCCAGCACTCCAAAATCTGTTCCATATCAAAAAAGCACACCATCTATATTTAAACACCGAGGAATATTTTTGTCTTTAGAAGGAGCAAAGTAAAGTGACCAGGATAACAGCTTACATGCCAGAACATCTCGGCCTTTCTTTCCCCAGTTTGCTAGTAATTTTGTCTGTGCCCCAATAGGAGTACCCAAACCGGCTGTCATGCTTTCTACCTCACAAGACAGCAGGCATCATACCCTGTCTGGGCTGATACCAATAAAATTTCTTCTTTCTTTCTTGGTTTCTTCAAGAAATATCAGAAATTTCCACAAGAAATATCATGTGGGCTGATATGCAAGCAATGAGGTGATATGAAGATAAGGGTATGGGAGTTCCAAGGACTGTTCCTATAAATTGTTGAAACATGGCCACTGTCTTACTAGTATAAACCAGTAACTCTGCTCATTATCCATTATTTTTCTGGATGTATACAATAGTCAAATCACCTGAGGGATCTAGATGCTGAGGTCTAGTTTCCTGGTCACTAAACCAGATCTTCCATTAAAATAGTGCTGTAAAACTGAGATTATAGAAATATAAAAATAGAGAATATAAATAATATCTACTCACACTTGTTAAATAATATCTACTCATATACTTGTTCACAAGTAGCTTACAGGTGCTGTTCTTAAATACTGAATATGCTCCCATTCACTGCTATTAAATGCCAAATAGAAGGGTATTAGAAAAATTATTCTGTGCTAAAGATGTTGTCAACCACTAGAAGGATATCATGAAAGAGGAAGAAAATAGCTCTCATTATTCTTTTCGCTCGTGGAGTCCTCTCCATTTGTTGAACTGAAAGCACAGTGTATGGTAGTTTTTGCTTAAGAGCAAGAAGTGTCCTGGCCTTATTCATCTCTTCTTCATTTCCTGAACAGGACTTTTGTAAGGTTCACAGACTATAAAAGATTTCACTACTGCCCATCCTTTCTGAAAATACAATGTATTGCTCCTGTAAGCCAAATGGAAAACAAATCAAACAAACAAACAAACAAAACAAAACAACACCCTGTGGCATTCTGCAGGCCTTTATTGTTGGAAAAAAAAAAAATTAATAAAAATATATTAATTCATTAACCCAATATTTTATTACCTCAAAGGTTTGAATGTGTTAAAAGCAACAATTTTGGAGGAACATGATTATGAATTTTGAATATCTGAATTTGGCAGTAAGGTCAAACTCCCCTATCCACACATTATTTGACAGCACATTGTTGTATGTAATATTTTAATTCTTCATATATTAACTATATTTGTCCTACAGGTACCTATTTCTAGGCATATCCCTGAGGCTGCACAGGGCAGCTGAGAAATCAATGTGCATCTGGATGGATAGAGCTGACTAGTTGAAATTATAAAATTCTTTCAGGTAAGGACCAACTTTTTCTATTTGCATTTAGCAGATTCTACCCTCTTTGGTTAGTGACCAAGCAATGGCAAAACTCCTGAGGCAGATTTTATGGAGCTATAGGCTGCTATAGGTTGCTATAGTCTGTCTGTTTAAGGTGCGCACATCAACTAGTCTTTTGTTCCTCAAGTGCAGGAAACAGATGGAGCCAGCCTTCAGCAAATTCTTGCAGACTTTCTGACATCCTTATGGGTTCTCCCAATTAGTTTTCCCTGCTCGCAGAAGACAGACTATCACTATAATTAATGTAGTAATTCAGTGAGTCAATTCTACTTAAATTTTCTCTCCTGGGGCAACTTTAAGCTGTGGTAACTAATTTCTCAGTGGATGGGGTTGTTGGTGACCATCCCAGAGGTCTGCAAGTAGACATGTGTCCTGGCTTTGCCTTGAAAGCCAGTTACCACACATTGCTGTATTTCTGAGTTGTTTTTGCTAAACATTGGAGTCAATCAGCATGTTTCAAATGTTTCTTGGTAGTTACTATAGGGAAACTGAAAGTACACATTTGGCCTTGAAAACAATATTTCAGGGGCCAGAAGGCATTTAATTCACATCATATTGCAAGGGTACCACATGTTTTGACAGGCCCTGAGAGAGGTAATTCAATGAGCATCACTTTAATGATATATGATTTAGACAGCTTTTTTTTTTCCTTTTGTCCTCTCTGTGACCCTGCTCCTTCCCCTTTTCTTTTCAGTGCTGCCACAGACTCACTGTCACAAAGATGTCAAATATGTTGCCAATTCTGTCCTTGCTCAGAAAATAAAATGCAAAGGATGGGATTGAATGTGCAGATATGTGCACAGTTTGCAAATCAAGGCAAAGACAACTAATTCAATTCTTTTTGCTTGTCCAAGACATAAGTTAGATATGCAGAGCTGTGTTCATCCCTCATGGAAGGCCATTGAAGCAAATGTGGTTTAACTGGAACAAGTTCTACTTAGTACAAGCAACTTTTATGAAGGTGGAGTAACTTGGTTCATTACTTAAATATTGGTGCAAACAAACAGGTGAAAAGATAAATCAAGTAGTTAAATGTAGGAACTGTAGGAATAAATTAAATGTAGGAATAAATTATATTGTTACTTATTGTCACCTATTGTTCTTGCCTTACCTTACTGTTGAAAATAAAAATGGCTTTGTGCAACGTGCTCTGCAAACACAAAATAAAAAAGCATCTTCTTTTCTTCGAAAACCTAAAAGTTAACAGATAATAAAAAAAAGGGAGACATTCACTCTGGCATGCATGAAGATCCAGCCGTATAGGCTGAAAAAAATTAATAATAATATTTACATTCTTATACAATATATGATTATATAATAATTAACTACATTAAACACTCAATCATAGCAATTAATAATTACATCAATTAAATCATTTTATTAATATATAATTAACAATTAATTAATATATTAATATGTAATATATAGTTATATTAATGTATTATATTATATTATATTATATTATATTATATTATATTATATTATATTATATTATATTATATTATATTAATTATATGCAATATTATTATATTACATCATATTATATTAATATGAAGTATTAATATATAATTAATAATAAATAACTGATCTATTAGAACAATTAATAGCTAGTTGTAATCATTAATTTTTTCACTGATTTAATTAAATAATTATTAATTGTGTTTAATGTATAGTAATCTAATTATATTATATCATGATATGATATTATTATAATGTAATGACTGTATTATTTATATATTTATTTTACCTTACCACCAGCTGAATAAACAGTTTTAAATGTTAATGTTGGGATGGTTTATACATGGAGATACTAGTGAAACAGTGCAAGTTAAATGTGCAAATCTGTATGAAGAGCTTGCTGAGAGCCAGACTGAAAATAAATAAATAAATAGATAAATAGATAAATAAATAGAATTGTGGTGAGTCCTGTCCCATCGCTGAGTTTCTCTTCCTTAGCCTGATCTAGCTCTTATGCAGCTTCCCTCTGCGTAGGCAATGATAGCCCTGTTAATCAAGGGTGACAAACAGATGAAATAAAGAAAGATTATGACAGTGAGGAGAAACTTTCTTTGGGGAAATCAGAAATAGCCCTGTGGAAAGTTTTAGAGATTACACAGATTACCCCAGATGAGATTTATTGCTGAAAATGATAAAAACAGGCCTTACAACTAGGACCAGTATCTCTTTGCTTGGTAGGACTTGGTAGTGCTCTTTTGAAAAAAAAAAAAAAAAAAAAATTTGTGTCAGGATGTCATATGTTAATTTTTCTGTCCTCATTCCTGGATATAACAGAATGCAATAGCTTTGACTGTGAGTTACCTCACCTCTCCCCACACAATTGCAAGTGAGACAGATTGCAGCAAATTACTATCCTTTAATGATGAAGAGAGCCTAGACTGACAGACACCACATCATAGACACTCATTTCTAATTTAAAGGTTTTTCAGGTGTTGGTTATTGGATAGACATATCTCCAAACAGTTAATCTACCTTTAGGGTGGCATGAGTTGCTGCTTTGCCAGTTAGCTTGCTCTGGCATTGCAGTTAACTACTCTGGAGGTGTCTATTTGTCCCTCTTAGCTACAAGCAGATGTAAACCCCTGGAAGACTACTGAACTTTATCATTTCTAACACTAGATGTGACATAATTATCATTCTTATATTTTCATAAATAATTTTGCCAGGACACAGTTATGCTGTGTGAGTTCAAGGGTACAAAGATCAAGATTACAGTAAATAAGGGACAGAAACAGGGATTACTCTTACATGCCTTCATTGGCATGTAGATACAGATCATATCTTCTCTGTAACTAGGCTGCACACAGAAGTAGAGGATCATGGTCCACAAAATCCAAAACAATCTAAATGTAGACTGCAAGAGGGCAGTCAAGCAATTATTTTAAAATAAGAAGATAGATTTGTCTGGCTATTGTGAATGAAATACATTCATAATAAAATCATTTTCAATCAATATATTTTTGTTGTTGTTGTTGTATACATTCAACTTCCCTTCTATATGTTATATATATGCTATATTCAGGTAATATCAAGAAAGCTGGGAAAAAAACTACTACTCATTTCATCACCGTGAAAGTGCAATGGACACTTCATTTAATTTGTTTTGTTTTGTTTTCTTTTCTTTTGTTTTGTTTTTATAGTCTTTCCCATTGGCTTCAGGTAGCAAATACATCATGGAAAAGAACTGAGTCATATGAAAACATCTGAAGTATAATCTTTGAGAATGGGAGAAAACAGCTGTTCTTCATAACTCATGTGTTTCACCACCAGAAAAGGATGTGGGAATGAATCTGCACCTCCTCGGATAATTAGAGATGAATAAAGAGCAGGAGATCATAGACAAATTTTTGTCTTCTAGAGATAAGATGTACTTCCTCTTGTGCACATTTCTTTCCTCCAGTAGAAGCAACAGAGGCATATCTGTTGCAACTGTTGCAGTTGTGATGTGTTTATAATCATTTATCTTTTTCTCAGGGAAAAAAATAAAAAAAAAGGGGGGGAGACTAATATCACTATAAAATTTTAAATGTTATCATTGATATTTACTGTGTTTTTGCATGTAACCTTTCAGTCTTGGTTACAATTTAAATCTTTTTCTTTTTTTTTTTTTTTTTTTTTTTTCTTTAACCTTGATACTCCCATCTTCACTGACCTCTGAAAATATGATACACTAATACACATTTAAAATAAGCTTCCAAGGAGTATCTGGGGAGCACTGAGACATTAAATCGAGGAACTTCTGCTGGGCTAGATTAGAACTTCTGCTGGGCTAGATTATGACTTTGATGGCATCAAAGCAATTAATAGTTTCAATATCTAGATGCAAAATGCTCTTGCTTTGTTTATCAGTCCACAAGATAATCACTGTAGGGACCCATAACCTTATTGTTTGGAGAAACTAAATTAGTGATGGAAAGTTACTGGCACGAGTTATTGCATCACTATTGGTACATTTCAGTACAGTTGGACTAAGATCAAATCAAAACCACCTCATATCCGCCAGTTCTCACAAGGTTAGATTTTTATTAATATCTGTGTTTATTTATATGAGGAATAAATATTTAAATAGCAGGGGCAGGATCTCCAAATTTGGTTCTTTTTTTCCCAACTGCTTGAAACAAATTCACACAACTTTTCTCCTTGTATAAATTATGATTTTGTGTAAGTTACATGGATGGAATAGTAAATGGGTAATTCCTATCAAACATTAATAATAATTATAATAAAAGGAATTATTCTGCCAGTTATAATGTATGTTTCTGATACTTAAAATCAGGAAAAAAATATCATTTGCTCATGAAGATATAAACATTTTTTTTATTGCTGCTATTTTCACTATTATTATATGACTATAGACAACAGAAGTCAAAACTGGTCTCAGGATAGAAGTGTGTCTTATGTACTGCACAAGTTTAGAATGAGAAATAGTCCTAGTCTCTAAAGGATTTCTTTCTAAAATATGAAGATAAGTGATAGAAACAGGAGAGAGTTTTTAATATTAGTTTACAAGTGTAAAGAAGAGTAACAAACTGCAATAGAAAGGCAATGTGTAGTAATACACCTCTGATTCTATAATGACCTGGGAAAAAAAAATCACAATATTAATTTAAAATGAATTTCAAAAGCTATGAGATTTCATTAATTTAATTTTTTGTTTTGTTTTCTTTATTATGTCTGTTTGTATGTGAATACTGGAAAAAATCTGACATATTTTCAGTTCCTTAGATATATCTGAATTAATCAGTGTTAAATCCCTGTTGTATATAAGCACTCACAAGAATATCAAATGTCTATCAGAAAATGCTTTTAAAGTTTGGCTTTAAATGATTAGATTTGAATATTTCCATTTCTTCAAGAAATAAGCTACTGCAATTTATGATACAATATTTATTTTGCTACACTTGGCCTTTTTCCATTTACATTTTCAACCTACTACAGCCCTCCTTATCGGTTCTTCCTAATTACATTTGAAGAATTAACACGTTCCAAAGGTTTGAAAATGTCATTTTGGTACCTGTAAAGACTTCAGTACAGCACAATTAATTAATGGCAACATAAGCAAATTTAAGAGCCCTGTTACTAAGCAATCTTAAGACATACATAGTCCCTACAGTGAAGAAAATTATACCAGCAGAGACTCTTGTTCTTGTGACTCTGAATCATGTAAATCCTGAGTGCATTTGAGGCTAGGCAAGATGGGGCTTTAATGCTCCTAAATCAAAACAATAGTGATTCATATTTTTTATGGATGGAATAATAAAAGTGATTAACTTGCCTGCAATAACAGGGAGCTGGACTTGGTGACCCATGTCCCTTTCAGTCTTACACTAATATGATTTGGAAAGAAAGAGTGAATTGATCTTCTGTCTCCTATGCTACTGGAGAGTGTGCTAACCCTAGTGCTGTTGGGTAAAAGATGGAACAAAACTTCCATCTCATCCTTTTCTGTTATTCTACTTCTGTTTTCACTTCTAGACTATATTTGTGGTCTGTGTGGGTGACAGCAAGGCCATATGTGAAGTTTGCTGGTGGTTCCTATTAAGTATATTCTTTCTGTTCCCTCCCCCCCCCCAAAAAAAAAAAAAAAAAAAAAAAAAAAAGACAATGCTCAAAACTGGCCAAGGAACAGACAGATTTCCCCTAACCTGGAACATTACTCAAGTGGCTCTGGTCAATCAGGGCGGGGTAATTAAAGGATGAAAAGTAATAAACATGAGAACTTAAAGTTGTAGTTGTCACATTGGTCAAACCCACATGAAAAGATTCTAAACTGAGGTAGGAGATAGCTAGGACATAGAGATAGTCATTATAAAGTGATGGAAATGAGAATACAGTTTTTGCAACAACAGAAACTCATAACTTGAACATTTCTAACCTGATTTGAAGATGCTTTTAAAATGAAGAAATACATGCCAACTTTTTCTTTGGTCAAGAATCTGCTGTTAATGAAGTCTGTAAACTTCCTTTTCTCATTATATGTCTCTCCTCTCCTCTCCTCTCCTCTCCTCTCCTCTCCTCTCCTCTCCTCTCCTCTCCTCTCCTCTCCTCTCCTCTCCTCTCCTCTCCTCTCCTCTCCTCTCCTCTCCTCTCCTCTCCTTTCCTCTCCTCTCCTCTCCTCTCCTCTCCTCTCCTCTCCTCTCCTCTCCTCTCCTCTCCTCTCCTCTCCTCTCCTCTCCTCTCCTCTCCTCTCCTCTCCTCTCCTCTCCCTCTTTTCCAGCAGAAATATATCTTTTAAGAGTTAATGGAAAATAAAAATGAAACCTGTTTTCTGACTTTTCATCTACATGACAGACCTAAATGAAGCATTCTTTGTTTGCACTTTTTCAGAGGATAGATGCAAAGTGCCATCTGTAACATCTGTAACTTTTTTCTTTTTTTTTTCTTTTTTTTTTCTTTTTTTCTCATTTGTTTTCTCTCTTTTTTTTTCTCTCTTTTTTTTCTCTCTCTTTTTTTTTTTTCTCTTCTCTTTTTCTCAAAACAAGACTCACTTTTATTTACGATCAATGAATTTAGGCCATATTTATGAAATATTTAGATTTATTTCAAAATAAATTAAAAAAAATGAAAAATAGGGAAGAAATAAACTTTAATTTACTGTATGTGGGGAAAAAAATGTTTTGAAACTGAGATTAAAAGTATTTTTATTTTTAGAGAGAATCAAACATTCTGGTTAGTTGAGCAGATTTTAATATTTTTGCTTTCTTTTAAAATTCTAATCAATATTTTTCAATTTTGCTGCTTTTCTGTTATTGTTTGTTTGTCTGTTCGTTTGTTTTCCAGTTAACTTTCTTTAACTAAGAATCCACAACTGTTTGCTTTGAGTAGATGGTATTTATAATTGTAGTCACATCTCATGATCATACAGAATAATAGACAATTTTGTGCAAAACTAACCATATTTATGAATCATATTACTAATTTTAGTGTTTTTATACAAATTGAAAACATACTGGTTTATACTGTTATGCTATCTGTAGAAGACCCTTGATAAGTGAAGGTCCTGTTTATCTCTGAGATAAAATATAGGATATGTAAAAATGTCTTCCTAGGCTTTCTGTGCCTAAACATTTTGAATAACCAACACAAACAAAAACTTCAGCCACGAAAATTGTTACTCATTACTAAGAAACTCCTTTGAATTCAGTACAAGTCTTGAGATCTAGAGAGGGAAGTAACTAACTATTGAAAATATAATTGCTCATAAATGAAAGATTTGCTATGTTCTGTATGTTATTCTTTTCTTAAACCTGAGTTCCTTTTCTCTGTAGATTTTTCTTCTGGAAATATGTACAAAAAGAGAGAAAATGGCAGGCAGAAACAGATAGTATGAAAATAAATTGCAAGTTTTATTGCTTCATGGCATGGTTCCTCAGCCAGTACAAATTGATGTTACAGAATCATAATAAATAGAACAATGCCAGTTTCCACCACCAGCATGTTGCTACAAAATGGCTACATGTCTTCACTCTGTTCTTCTGGATTGTGACACCTGTACAAATCACTATGTTTGAACTGCTACAAGGCACTGTTGTTTTAGAAGTTGTCAAGTTTGCAGAATTGTTTAATTTTTAAGCCATTGTTTTGTGCTGGGATGAAACCTCTGATTAAACTTATTAACATAAAGATACATTAACTTTTTCATTGTAGATTAAAACCACTGCAATATTGCAAAAGACAGCTTAGTTACTGCAAATTTGAAGGTAGCTAGAATACATGAATTAAATCACAGAATTGTAGGGGTTGGAAGGGACCTCAAAAGATCATTAGGTCCAACCCCCAAAATGGTATCTTATGTTATGAAATGTAAACTTATTTATCCATTTTCTTGTTTATGAGCAAAAGATCAGTAAGTGTTATTTACTCAACAAAACTCCATGGTGGGATATCCAAGGTAATAATGTGGACAGTCTGTGATCTCACAGGAGATATTTCTGTGCACTGAAGTGCAGTTCAAGTAAGGTAAAATGTTCCTCTTCACTTTGTGCTAAGTTAGAAAGTTGTTACTTTGGAAGGCAGTGTCATAAAATTTAAATATCACAGGCTTCCTTGTCATTGTGATTCATGAGGCAAATAATGGCACCATTAAAAGAAAGTGAAGTAGTTAGCCCATTCAAATGCAAAGTCTGGGATTAGGGATACTTGAAATATGACCTTGAAAGTCAATGGAAATGTCTGACTGGCTTATGGAAGACACGGGCACCAGATAAGCCACTTTGTTAGCATCTGTTATGGTGTTACACAAGTCGTTGAGAGGTTAACACAACAAGAGGTGATGTGATACCTAATGTGGCAGGATTAAGCAAGCTAATGTGATACTTCTAAATTCTGAGGCTATCATGAAAAGCCACAAATACCTATTCCTCCATTTCCTGTGGCACTATGTGAAGCAGACATTTCATCAAGCTAAAACCTTTCTACTGAGGTCACCCTGTAAACAGTTAATGAAGCAGAAACACTCTAGGGATTCACTGACTGAGCACATTTAGATGTGTTCTATACAAATGTTCAATTGGCAGTGGTGAAATTACCTCACTGATGCTTTAAAGAAACTGTGGACATTGTACACTTCCAGCATTAAATGGGGTGTTCATAATTAATTTCTTATTTTCTAAGCCAATGTAACATTGTGACTATAACTTTTATTAAACATTACAAAGTTAAAAGGGGAGGAAAAAGCCTAGCGGTCATAAAGTACTTCATACAATTTAGAGTGCAGCAAGGAGTTATTGCTGTATTTGTGTCTGTTAATGAATCTGCAATTTTCTAAGGAGTTAAATTTTTTGTCCCAGGAATTGCCTCATAACTGGTTACCACCAAATGCTATATCACTGTGATGCAACTTAGCACAAAGACGGTATGAGATGTAATTCATGAGGCTAGGAATGGATGTTGTCTTGCAATATTGTGCAAATCCTTAAACCTTACAAGAGCTAATGCAGTATTTCATGAGCCACAGGAACATCTTACAGTGCCTTAGCAGTGTCATATCCTTAACACTTCTTCAAGCCTATTACTATTTCTTGGGAAGTGAAAGGCTGAGAAAACTTCTATCACATTTCCTCCTTAAAAAAAAAAAAAAAAAAAAAAAAAAAAAAAAAAAAAAGACTAATAAATGAAGCTCTACTATGAAGAGCTGAAGAATTATAGAATGAAACTATTAAAGCTTTTGTGGTACTGACTTGTATTATACAAATTACTCTGTGAACCCTCAGGTTGGCAATAAAACGTTTTCTTTCACCATGTTCTCTCCATTGCAAAAATAGAAACACACATCCCATGAGAACAATTCTTTGGGGATAAATGCCAGATGTAGAGAATTTAAGACCAGGAAGAACTCATGATTTCTGCATAACAAGCCATCGAATTTTTACAAAGTGTCAAGCCCTTAACTTGACTGTGCTAAAAATTACATTGTGCATGTAATTCATCTACCAGTGCAGAGTGTGTGAACTGTTTCGGTGCTTTTATCTATATTGCTCTTCCTAGGAAAGTACCAAGGGATCAATCCTCACACATAGGTTTATCTACCACATTCTTCCTAGAGGCATGATTTTTATATGGCAATCCTCTTTCACTCAAGATCTGGATGATGGCATTGTTTCTTCAACGTACATTACTTGCATCAACAGCTTCTCTGATTTTCTCCCATTTTAGTTACAGTAAAATTCTTCATGTCCTCTTTCATGAATAAATAACAGCTCCTCATGCATGGTATATGTGTATTGCACACAGTTGGGGAAAAAAAAAATAAGTACAATCTTTAACTTTAGACCCTACAAACATTGTCTTTGAAATCAGTGAGATGTTCAAACAGATAATATTTCCTGCACTCACAGAGACAATAACAAAGAGTGGCATTCCCATGCTTATGTAAAGACATCCATTAGGTATCAGATAACTCTTAGAGGTATGGAGACTATCATAATTCATGTGTAGCTTAGAATTAGTTTAAATGAAGGCTGCTATCCTAGCTTCTCTCTCTTGCACTTCTCCACATACAGTACAATGGTTACTTTGCCATGATATGAGTTTTGAACTGATAAATTCTCTTTTAGTGAGATTATGTCAACAACCTGGTAATGAAGGCTTTAAGTCTTAAATAGGTAGAATGTCATACTAATTTATAGAATATAAACCGTACATAGATGTATTGACATTGTAGCTACTTCAATATTGGTTAAAGGCATATTTAAAATAGATTATGAACTAATTTGTTGTGGAAATTAAGATATAAACTAGAATAACTTTACAATGGCAGGTTAATATGTATGCCTACACTGATGTGTATGCATTTATATATAAATATATACATATATATATACCCACTCACACATCACCTCCACATTGCTAAAATGTAAAATATGATACAGAAAAATCATCAGATACATAAGTCTCTTATGGACATTCAGAGCCAAGGGGCAGAAAATTCTTTCAGGTCTTGTTAATCAGCATCTTGCAGTCCAGCTAGTGTGATAAAAAAAAAGTCTGTCTCATCTGTTGGTTTTAAAGAACTGGAAGGTTTTGATCCATCTGTCACACAATTTCTCCCATTACTATTTGGAGAAATATGCAATCTGTTCCATTAATAAAATGCTGCAAGTAGATTCCTCCTTCTATGCAGTTCTAAACCCACTTGACAGGTGGATATTTTGACCTGTACATGGTGCAAAGCATTGAGTCATTTTAGTAAGTGTATGTCTCCACAAAGAAAAGAAAGATAGACACTAATTAAAACCTAGGTAAGTCATCTGGAAGACTGGTAGCACACTCTGGCATTTGTTAACACAATACAAAAGTCACTAATTATAGTAGTATTGTTAGTGCCATTGAAGTTATAACAGCCTGTCAGAGGTGCCATTATTAAACCACTATATTCAGGTGTTCATAACGACAACCATAAAAATTTAAATAAAGCTGAAACTTGGCATACATGATCTCAGTTTGGAGCACTCTTTTTTGGGGGAGAGAAGAGGATGCTAGTAGCTGCACGTATTTATATCTAACTTCATGATTTTAAAACTTTACCTTGAATACCGATTATAAAAAATTATTCATAAAATAAATACTTTGGGATGAAAAATATGGCAGTTTAATCCTGGTTCATATGTTTACTGTGGACCAAGCCATATATCTTCTGTTTTGGTAAAGTACTTAAGTATGTGTCTCCCTAAGCAGTTTAGGAATTTAATAGAAATAGCCAACTGGGAAAGGTAGCAGTTTAAATACTTCTGTGTATCTGGTTATTAATTTCTCATTGCTCCATCTCCCTTATTCAAAAAACACCTTATAAGAATGTGGAAGAAAATAACGTTTCCTTTTCTCAGCTCCCTTTTGTCCCTTTACACTGTCATCTCCTTGTGGTAGGAGATGTTCTTTGCCACTGTTTATACAGCAGCTGGATCAGAAGGATTTCACACCTCAGTGAGATGAAACAAAATGGGAATGCAAACACTATATAATGGATTGTTTGCAAATATTCCTTGTGGTGGTGGCTGCTTTCAGGGTTCTACAGGAAATCAATTATTCCTGTATCTCAATAAAGTGAGCCAATTCAATAACAGCTGGCAAAATTAAACACCTTAACCCTTAACTTCTCACGGTAAGTTAGTAAATTAGTTAGGCTAAAGTTGCACCAGGGGTGTTTTAGGTTGGATATTAGGAAGAACTTCTTTACTGAGAGGGTTCTGAGGCATTGGAATGGGCTGCCCAGGGAAGTGGTGGAGTCACCATCCCTGGAGGTCTTTAAAAGACATTTAGACGTTGAACTTAGCGATATGGTTTAGTGGAGGTCTTGTTAGTGTTAGGTCAGAAGTTGGACTCCATGATCTTGAGGTCCCTTCCAACCCAGACAATTCTCTGATTCTGTGATTCTGTGATTCAACTGGTTTTGCCACTAAAGACTGAGGCAAAGAAGGCATTAAACACCTCTGCCTTTTTCTCATGTTTTGTAACTTATGCAGGACATCATATTCCAGAGAACGGTTGTTCTCTGGATACCCAGTACCCTGAGCTGGTGGAAGAGGATGGGGAGCAGGATGTGGCCCTCACTATCCACGAAGAACTGGTTGGTGACCTGCTATGGCACTTGGATGTGCACAAGTCGATGGGGCCAGATGGGATCCACCCAAGGGTACTGAGAGAACTGGCAGAGGAGCTGGCCAAGCCACTATCCATCATTTATCAACAGTCCTGGCTATCGGGTGAGGTCCCAATTGACTGGCGGCTAGCAAACGTGACGCCCCTCTACAAGAAGGGCCGGAGGGCAGACCTGGGAAACTACAGGCCTGTCAGTTTGACCTCAGTACCAGGGAAGCTCATGGAGCAGATCCTCTTGGGAGTCATCACGCAGCACTTGCAGGGCAAGCAGGCGATCAGGCCCAGTCAGCATGGGTTTATGAAAGGCAGATCCTGCTTGACGAACCTGGTCTCCTCCTATGACAAAGTGATGTGCTTGGTGGATGAGGGAAAGGCTGTGGATGTGGTCTACCTTGACTTCAGCAAGGCTTTTGACACCGTTTCCCACAGCATTCTCCTCAAGAAACTGGCTGCTCTTGACTTGGACTGGCGCACGCTTCTTTGGGTTAGAAACTGGCTAGATAGCTGGGCCCAAAGAGTCGTGGTGAATCGAGTCAAGTCCAGTTGGAGGCCAGTCACTAGTGGCGTCCCTCAGGGCTCGGTGCTGGGGCCGGTCCTCTTTAATATCTTCATCGATGATCTGGACGAGGACATTGAGTGCACCCTCAGTAAGTGTGCAGAAGACACCAAGCTATGCGCATGTGTCGATCTGCTCAAGGGTAGGAAGACTCTGCAGGAGGATCTGGATAGGCTGCACCGATGGGCTGAGGTCAACTGCATGAAGTTTAACAAGGCCATGTGCCGGGTCCTGCACCTGGGGCGCAATAACCCCAAGCAGAGCTACAGGCTGGGAGATGAGTGGTTGGAGAGCTGCCAGGCAGAGAAAGACCTGGGAGTATTGGTGGATAGTCAGCTGAATATGAGCCAGCAGTGTGCTCAGGTGGCCAAGAAGGCCAACGGCATCCTGGCTTGTATCAGAAACAGTGTGACCAGCAGGGCTAGGGAGGTGATCGTCCCCCTGTACTCAGCTCTGGTGAGGCCGCACCTCGAGTACTGTGTTCAGTTTTGGGTCCATCGCTACAAGAAGGACATCGAGGTGCTTGAGCGGGTCCAGAGAAGGGCGACGAAGCTGGTGAGGGGTCTGGAGAACAAGTCCTATGAGGAGCAGCTGAGGAAGCTGGGCTTGTTCAGCCTGGAGAAAAGGAGACTCAGGGGCGACCTTATTGCTCTCTACAGATACTTTAAAGGAGGCTGTAGCGAGGTGGGGGTTGGTCTGTTCTCCCATGTGCCTGGTGACAGGACGAGGGGGAATGGGCTAAAGTTGCACCAGGGGAGTTTTAGGTTAGATGTTAGGAAGAACTTCTTTACCGAAAGGGTTGTGAGGCATTGGAACAGGCTGCCCAGGGAAGTGGTGGAGTCACCATCCCTGGAAGTCTTTAAAAGACGTTTAGACGTAGAGCTTAGGGATATGGTTTAGTGGGGACTGTTAGCGTTAGGTAGAGGTTGGACTCGATGATCTTGAGGTCTCTTCCAACCTAGAAATTCTGTGATTCTGTGTGATTCATTAATAAGTTTCTTTATGCATCAAATTACAATGACCTCATTCCAACATCAATCTTGGATTAATTACATAGCAATCAGCACAGAGCTGATATTGCTGGAGACTGGGGATTACCCTGTGTCGTGGTTTAACCCGGCTGGCAGCTAAACACCACGCAGCCGTTCGCTCACCCTCCCCCCTCCCTCTCTGGGACGGGGGAGAGAAATGGAATGTGAAGCCTGTGAGTTGAGATAAAGACAGTTTAATAAGACAGGAAAATAATAATAATAATAATAATAATAATAATAATAATAATAATAATAATAATAATAATAATAATAATAATAATAATAATACAATGATGATAATAGTACTACTACTAATAATATGTACAAACAAGTGATGCACAATGCAATTGCTCACCACCCGCTGACCGATGCCCAGCTTAACCCCGAGCAGTCCGGCCCCCTCCCCCCGGCTAGCCACCCCTATATATTGTTTAGCATGACGTCAGATGGTATGGAATACCCCTTTGGCTAGTTTGGGTCACCCATCCTGGGTCTGTCCCCTCCCAGCTCTTACTGCACCCCCAGCCTGCCTGTTGGCAGGACAGAGCAAAAGGCTGAGATGTCCTTGGCTTGGTATAAGCACTGCTCTGCAACAATTAAAACATCGGGGTGTTATCAGCACTCTTCTCATCCTAAACCAAAACACAGCATTCCACCAGCTACTAGGAAGAAAATTAATTCTGTTCTAACTGAAACCAGGACACCCTGGTTGTCCGTTGGTGCAAGCAGTCATTAATATGATGACACAAGGATTTGGGATAACAAATCACCTCTGACTAGTACAAACCTGAGTTCATTAAAGTTTAAACATTTTATGGATTAAATCTTTTATTTTAAAAAGTAAACACAGAAGGGATTTTCCTAATAATAATATCTTGTGTTTTCCTTTATCCAAATAAATCTGCTTCTGGCAATAATGCAGGAAAATACTAAGGTAACTTAGAAAGATGCATCAGGTAAGTAAAAAGAAACATTTAGTTTCAGAGCATTTTCTTCTTCCAACATATTTAATCAATTGCTTTTCTTTCCTCCTTACCTTTGTATGAGTAGGAAGAAGAATAACTCTTACTTATGTATGACTCTAAAATCTAGAATAAAAAAAAAAAAAGATCCTGTTAACAGGAATAACCAGGCTGTTTATTCCTATGCCTGTTGTCCACATCATATAAAGCATCCATATAAAGCATCATGGATCTTAGCCTAAATGGCATTGACTGGCTTACATCCATTTGATCCGTAGGTAATGGGATCTGAAACACACACTACTCTATTTCATGACTGCTTTTGCCAGCCAAGGGAACTAATTGGCTCATTCTAGATCAAAGACATTCTGAAATAACACATATGGATAATTTGCACACTGGACCATTGAAGTGAAACAGGAGGACAGATGAATTTAGTGGTGTGTATGTATCCATAATGTTTTCATGATGTCAAATCTGTGTCAAATTTCATTTATTTAGGGAATAAATTAGGTTGTAGAGAATCAGATATCCTCTCTGTTGAGCTTTGTGGGAAACTGCTGAATAATACTCAAAATACTGAGTATTTTTTATATTCATGGTGAAACAAGAAAGTAAAAGAAGAAAGTAAAGAAATATAAACTAGATTAAAAAAAAAAAAAAAATCTGAAAGAAAGATTTATCCTTATTGTGATCCTGCATTACAAAAAAAGTATTGGTATTGGTATTGTCCGTATCCTCTGTGAAGTCCTAGCATACCCGAGAGAGATGGCCAAAGTATTCTCACTTAATTCTTCAGGAAAAAAAATGCCACATCAAACTTAATCTAGAGACTAAGGTTGAAATTGCCAGGGAAATAAACATATTTCGGGACACTGAGATGATGCCAGGACATTTATTCCAATAAATTTATTTCTCAAGAGATTTTTACGTAATTCTTTAGTGGCCAGAAGTTGTCTTCATGCATTTCTCTCAGATTACTGTGTTCCCACATTGTGGAGGGGCAGTGAGCTAATACAAACCAAACAAGTAGAAGAATATTTGGGCAGTAATCATGTGTTCTTCAGGATGGGATTTATGCAATGCAATTAACAATGAAAAAACATAATTTAAATGTGTTGCTAAGATGATCTCTTCTCTTCTCTTCTCTTCTCTTCTCTTCTCTTCTCTTCTCTTCTCTTCTCTTCTCTTCTCTTCTCTTCTCTTCTCTTCTCTTCTCTTCTCTTCTCTTCTCTTCTCTTCTCTTCTCTTCTCTTCTCTTCTCTTCTCTTCTCTTCTCTTCTCTTCTCTTCTCTTCTCTTCTCTTCTCTTCTCTTCTCTTCTCTTCTCTTCTCTTCTCTTCTCTTCTCTTCTCTTCTCTTCTCAGTTCCTGGTTTGTGATCATTTTATTATGTGTCCTATAAATTGGTGTCCTCAAAATAAAGAGGAAGGCCAGTGTCTTAGCAGACATGAATATGGTTGTGCCTGTGCACATACAGTAAAAAGATATGAACCACTGAGTTACTACTTTGAACTCGTTCATATATTGAATATTGTACTTTGATAGTTAAACGTGGTCCCTATAAGGAAAAAAAAATATATTAAAATTAAATAATAATAATAATAATAACAATAACAATAACAATAACAATAATAATAATAATAATAATAATAATAATAATAATAAAAACAAGGCAACAAAGCAACATGAAGAAAAAAATCAAAGGAAATCATAAGAGCATGATGATAGTATTTATGTTTTAGGATAGGAAAGCCCAAAGGAAGAATAAACAGGGCTGAGCAGTTAAGATATTTGATCTGTTTTTTCATCTTTTCACTATTCAAATAACACTGACGATGTTAAGCAAATCCACCCATTAATGTGTATATGCTTATATACATTTATTTCCCCTAAAAGGAATAAAAATAAAATAAAAAAGAAAAATATTTCTTTATATATATATATATATATAAATATATACATGTATATATATATTTTTTTTTCCCCTGACAGATAGAGTGGAACAAAATCTGTTTCTAGACTAGGTCTTAGCCTTTTAGTTCTTCAAGCATAAACCAGGGATAACAGCACTTTCCTGTCTCTCAGGGGTGTTGTGTAGATAAATACATTAAAGACTAAGAGGTGTTCAACTTCCAGATAAGTATTTTAGGCAGAATTCCCAAATGTTTGCTTTCTTAAGCTCTGTAAAATTACTGGGCCCAATGCTTCCTGCTGTATATTGTCTTAGCATTTGCTCCTGTTCAAACAAAACAGGTGAAAAACACTGTCTGTTGGATGGTGTACTCATTTTCACTGATGTGCAAATGTCCCCCTGAGATGCAAGGATCAAACTCTCAGTGTCCATAGTAGTGTATGATACAATAATGTGGTAAAAGAGATGAAAACATTCCCAGGAGAAAAGGGCTTATCATTGCTTCTTACTTGGACTCTGAGAAATCACTAACAGATTCCTCCAGAGAAGCAATATAGGATTTAAAGATATTTGTGTGATGTAAGCTTGAAAGGATCAGAGATGACATGTTTATTGCTTCTATCTTCATTAGTTGTATGTCATTAAAAAGTCATTTGTGGGCATTACTCTGTATGCATAAAACAACTAAAATATTCATTACACACAAAATGAGTGGAAATGTACTCCAATAATATCTACATATGCCTTTTTTAAATATAATGATACAGATAACCAAAGGTCTTTCTCTTGACCCCTTTTCCCATTACAATGCCACTACACATGAATATTCATTTATTTATAGCCAAGCCTAGCAAACATGACAACTAAACTTTTTGTATTTTGAGGTGTAAGACCTCAAAAAGCAAATGTATCTCACTCACAGGAAACAACATCCAGGAAATGGTAAAATTACAAAATCAATCTCTGAGCCCTTAAGAAACACCTATTCAAGACAGTACAAGTAAGCCAGACTCAGTTTTCCTGTACATCTACAGTACAACTACAAGCTAAATAGCCCTCTGTCGTTTCCATGGGACTCAACCCCCAGTCAGGCTAGTTGAAGGCAAAGAAAAGCAAAAACTTATATTGCTTAAATACTACATAATGGTGCTACAAATTCCATTTTGCATTAGTGGGAGCAAAGAAAACATGTATACTGCTAGAGCATTGGGAAAAATTAAAAACTCCAAACCTTTTTCCCAAACAATATATTTATAATCAGTCTTCTTCCAGAATAGTACATGCAAAAGGGCAGAACTGATGATGCCTGATTGCCTACTGAGAGCTAAAGACCTTGCATGACAAAGTTAGAACACGTTTCAGAACTGTCAGTCTGGTAGATTTAACAGTTTTCTGAGGGGAAGGGAATAAATAGTTTCTTGGTCTCTAATCTCAGGCAGAATAAAGCTTATTGTCTCTTTTTTGTTTGTTTGCTGTTGTTGTTTTAATGAGTAGCTAAAATTAACAAGTGAAATTGCTATTTAAGCACTTAGGTAAAGTTCTACTCTTTCAAAAAGTCTTGAACATGTGCAGAGTAACTTCAGTGGGAAATTACTGTATGTGGGGGATAAGTAAATAAGTTTTGTTTGGTGGATAGATGTTGGAATGTGCTAAAAATGTTTTCTTAGTGGGAAAAGTGGCTGGATATTTTTCACCCCACAGTAGTTTTAAAAAAGCTGTCAAGGAGTCCTGTGGGCTGGCTTCGGAGGGTCTTGCTTGGAATAAAGAAAACTACCTTTCCTAGAACTTTATTTGTGGAACTGGAAAAAGTCCTGTAATCTTCCAGAGATTTAATTTATTGTATAGAAATCAGTGTAACATTTCAATCTCTTTACTATGGATTTACCAAGAATCAGTTCACTGAGACACTTGAGGCCTTGTGACATCTGAAGCATTTAAAAATTTGAAAAAAAAAAAAAAAAAAAGAGAGAGAGAGAGAGAGGTCAGTTTAGTGATGAGGTAATGCTGGTGCTTTGTCCTAGAAATGTTACACAAAGGTTTTACAGATGCCCTGTGTAGTCGTGGCATGACTTCAGGCAGCAGAGAAAACATTTAGCTCTCAGTATGTTCAAAGGAAGATTTTCAGTCTCAGTAGTTTGGGACATATATATTGTATTCATTCAATGCTTAGAATTGTATATCAAAGACCAATAATATTTCCAGGTTCCTATATAATAGGCCTTTTGTTTTTGAACATTGTGATCCAAAAAGCAGTTCAATTTTGATTTATTAGTTACTGTTCAGAAATGAAGAGAAAGGGAAAATAGCATATTTTATAAGTGTCCTGGTTTCAGTTAGGACAGAATTAATTTTCTTCCAAATAGCTGGTAGGGTGTTATGTTTTGGCTTAGGATGAGAAGAGTGCTGATAACACCCCGATGTTTTAATTGTTGCAGAGCAGTGCTTACACCAAGCCAAGGATGTTTCAGCTTCTCACTCTGTCCTGCCAATGGGCAGGCTGGGGGTGCAGCAAGAGCTGGGAGGGGACAGACACAGGACAGCTGACCCAAACGAGCCAAAAGGGTATTCCATACCATCTGACGTCATGCAAAACAACATATAGGGGTGGCTAACCAGGGTGGGGAGGCCAGACTGCTTGGGGTTAGGCTGAGCATGGGTTAGCAGGTAGTGAGCAATTGCATTGTGCATCACTTGTTTGTAAACATTATTATTTAGTAGTACTACTATCATCATTATTATTGTTGTTCTTATTATTATTTTTCTGTCTTAATAAACTGTCTTTATCTCAACTCAGAGGCTTCACTTTCCCATTTCTCTCCCCCATCCCAGAGAGGGAGGGGGGAGGGTGAGCGAACGGCTGTGCGGTGTTTAGTTGCCGGCCTGGTTAAACCACAACTATATGTCTTTATTTTTAATTATTTTGGATAAAGGAACATGGAAGAAATGAAGCAATTCCTTGCTGTCCTCCTAGGAAAAAAAGATGAAGAAAAAAAAAAAAGTAACACTTTACTCTCAGCCCAAATGAAAACATAAACTAAATTAAAATGGAAAAAATAAAATTAAAATAAAATAAAATAAAATAAAATAAAATAAAATAAAATAAAATAAAATAAAATAAAATAAAATAAAATAAAATAAAATAAAATAAAATAAAATAAAATAAAATAAAATAATAAAATAAAAGTGATTTCCCAGAATGTATTGTGCTAGACAAATATCAAGAAGGAAAGGACACACATTTGCATACTGCATAAGGCATGGCAGTGATTTTGCTGTTAGGCACAAAGGACTTGGAGCCTATACCATGTAAGGACATCAAAGCATATTTCATCATCCTAGTCCGAAATGATCCCTCTCAGTGTCATCTGGCATTTGGGTAAGCATCAGCAATTCAAGAAGGTGGAAAAAAGAGCAGCAGTGGCAGGAAGAGCTTTCTGTTCATTCCTAGTGGAATATAATGCACTATCTGGCTCAGGTACTGCGAAGCAAAGACACTTTTCTGCCTTAGGAAACATTTCCTGTCCATTCTTTCAGCATTAAAAATAAAGCCTCATATAACAGTATTGCCTTACAGAACAGAAGTACAAAACTACAATCATAAACAATGCCTTTGTTCCAAATGGAAATCTGGAGAAAACTCCAAAGTTTTGTCTGGTGAAATAACCAAGTGTGATAAAATCAAACTGAATAAACACCCTGGAATGCATCTAACAGTACTTCCATCTGCAGCCTGTCTATATAGCATTGGGAAATGCTTTTCAGAGAGCAGTCCCTCAAATCCTTAAGATGGCTTCATTCAGGGATGACAAAAACAACAAAAAAAAATATAAAAAAAAAATCCTTTGGCAGGTTGCTAATAGCTCAAGGCTTCTGTCTTTATTTGGTATAAATAATTAACCAGTACTGTGCATGGATGACTAAGCAGGGTAATAGAGATGTTTCAGTTTGAGGTTGAGAATACATCCTTTATAATATGAAATAAACCAAGCAGCTTATAGGAACAGGTTAGTTGTTACTGAATTGAACTGGAAATATTCACAAATCATATTTCACTATCCAAAACACTCAGAGAAATTTTCAAGAATGGGAAGGGCTGTGGTTTCCAAGGGAGGAAAACGGAAGACTTCTCAAACAGGGCTTTTGGCCTGGTTATCAGCATAGCTTATATTTCCCAGCTAACCTAGATGTCTAATGCAGGTTTTAGCTGTAATCTTCAGGTAAAGACTGTATGTAGTATGATTTGAAAATAAAAGTTTTTTACAAGATAACAGACAGACACAAATTCCACGTTGCATTATTTATAGGTTAGACGGATGTGATTTTATGATTCTTGTAAACAAGCAAACAAACAAACAAATAAAACATCATCAGCAACAACAACCTGGTCAGGAACATTTCCTGTAGCTATTAGTGTTCCAGATATACCAACACTGATTTGAGAAACACAGACAGAGTGGGGACCTCAAACCAGGCCCTGCAAGTCATTCCAGCAGCCTGCATCAACACAACAGGACCAGGGTCTACTTTCCTTGGCTGTATTGCCCAACACAACATGTCCAACACATGTGGCTGCAGCCAAAGCCTTAATCCTTTTATAATACATAGGAATAATATCTATATTGGAAAACACTATTTTATTTTTATTTTTTTTTAATTTCATTGAACTCATTTAAATTCTCTTGGATTTGAGTATTCTGAAGTGACCGTATGCATGCAAGAACATTGCCATATACGATGTTTTTTTTGTTTTCCAGGCGAAGAAATTGAATTGAATCAATGGTATTTAACCAGATTAGTTAACAGTTCCAAGGGCAGGGTAACTAAAACATGAGGTTTTACTTCAATGATAGTTATCTGACAGTTATCTATTTTCAGGGGAAAAAAAAAAAAAAAGCAAGATGTGATCAAAGTCTGTGATATTTATCATGACTCAGAATTTCAACTTAATTTAACAAGATCTATAGCTGTTGAAAATTGAACTTTTTCTTGGAAATTAGGTGCTCCTAATGCAAGGCAGTATGAGACAAAGCAGATTCCGTGCTGCACCCAACTTATCCCGGGTAAAAAGAGGCTTTAACAAAGCCAGATACCGCTCCTCAAATCTCTGTACCACCTCCACACCTCCTCTTTCTGCCTTCACTCTCTGTGTAGAGCTCATTGTGTTGTTCATCCCTCATGCTAGGCCCCCCTCAGAGGCTGGAGGATGAAGTCTCCTACAGTGGCTTATTTCTTCCAGATTTTCCCAGCCTACAAGGAGGTGCCTTCTACCTTTACATAGAAATCTGGGATCATTCTTAGTTATCCAGATATCTTTCTCTCTGTTTGATAAGAAAAATGTTAATGGTTAATTCACTGGCATTCTACAATTATGTAAGTTAACAAGGATTCTCTCTGATCACCACCTTTGCTTGCAGTTTTACTTCAGTGAATAGAAAATCAAGTTGTTTTGCGTTTTCCTGGGTTTCTGTGGTGCAGTATGTAGCTATAATTTTTCATGCATTACATGCAAATTGATTCTTCACCATTTTGCAGAATTATAAGGAACACAGCTTAATTATCTTTTCCCATAAGGAGCTCTGCCTTGTAGCTTTGTTTATTTTTCATTTGCATCCTTTTCCTGAGCTATTTGTAACATTCACCCAGCACATCCTTTGTAATCAAGAACTATAGGGTTTTTCCTCCAGTTCTAATTTGTCTTTCTTGACTCCACATTTTTCAGCAGTCCTGACATTTCTTTCTATGATTCATAAACAAAAAGCACCATTGCCACTCTATGTAGCTTCATCGGTATAATGCTTTAACCATGTAACTGAAAGAAAAAGAAAAAAAAAAAAAAAGCTACTACATCTTCCAGGCAGAGAAGGACCTGGGAGTGATGGTTGATAGTCGGCTGAATATGAGCCAGCAGTGTGCTCAGGTGGCCAAGAAGGCCAACGGCATCCTGGCTTGTATCAGAAACAGTGTGACCAGCAGGGCTAGGGAGGTGATCGTCCCCCTGTACTCAGCTCTGGTGAGACCGCACCTCGAGTACTGTGTTCAGTTTTGGGCCCCTCGCTACAAGAAGGACATCGAGGTGCTTGAGCGGGTGCAGAGAAGGGCAACAAAGCTGGTGAGGGGCCTGGAGAACAAATCCTATGAGGAGCGGCTGAGGGAGCTGGGCTTGTTCAGCCTGGAGAAGAGGAGGCTCAGGGGCGACCTTATCGCTCTCTATGGGTACCTCAAGGGAGGCTGTAGCGAGGTGGGGGTTGGCCTGTTCTCCCACGTGCCTGGTGACAGGACGAGGGGGAATGGGCTTAAGTTGAGCCAGGGGAGTTTTAGGTTAGATGTTCTCTTCAGATGTTAGACTTCTTCACTGAAAGGGTTGTGAGGCATTGGAACAGGCTGCCCAGGGAAGTGGTGGAGTCACCATCTCTGGAAGTCTTCAAAAGACGTTTAGATGTAGAGCTTAGGGAAATGGTTTAGTGGGGACGGTTAGCGTTAGGTCAGAGGTTGGACTCGATGATCTTGAGGTCTCTTCCAACCTAGAAAATTCTGTGATTCTGTGATTCTGTGATCTTCCATGGTGTTCATCTCTCCCTTTTGCCTCTCTTCCTTCCAATAAGCCTACCACTCTTAAAGATCAGGCTTAGGATCTGATCTTTATCTTTGATGTTTCTCCATTGTATACAGCTGCAGAAATCTCAGAATTTCCTCCAGGATGTGCAAGGTGAGCTACTAAGGAAGCTTTCTGGGCAACCTCCAGAAGTTCCTTCCAACCTCTACCATTCTGTGATGTTATGATCCAACTGACAAAAAATGATTGATTACTGAATCTTTCCATGAATGTCTGCTTCTCTAGCAAAATTATCCTTATTTCTGCTCTTCATCTTTTCTTCTAAAAAATGTTTTCTTTGATCACCTATCTACACAGATGTCCTGTGCCTTGTTCCATGAAGCCTTATGCACAGAGATCTCTCTCTGAATTGAATCATGAGGTTACTACATCTTAAGAAACTCTTAAGAAACTGACCATCTAGATGGACAGAGATGGTACTTACCAGTATCAACAGTTTTTATCATTATACTTAATAACGTGTATTACATTTGTTGTAGATGTAGCACAGACCACCATAATATTCAGGATGAATTCAGTCCCTGAAGAGGGTAACTGAAGATGCCAATGCAACTTTAAAGGCTACATTTTTTGTTTCAGGCCCATAGTCATGTGTCTTTCATGGTAGATTTTTAGAATGAGATTATTAGGTAGCTAAACTGCTTTTCATTTTACAGTACAAAATACAAATTTCAGTTTATTTACTATATCTCCCTTTGCACTTGAACTTATATTTTATCTACTGTTTACAAGACAACACAGTATTTCTATTTCTGTAATTCAGCTTTTCTGTTAAGAAAAGAAAACCTAAATTCTCTTCTATTTCATCACTTTCTGGTTAATAAATGATGTTAAGTGGCATGTACCTAAAGAGGTTTCTGTGTGGCAGTGTTGTGCAGTGCTACACTGAGTGAGATACATGCCTCTTGGAGCAAAACCTCCAGTCCCAAGTTAGATGTGTAAAATCCCTATCGATGCTTTTCCTGCTGAATTCAAGGTTTACCTACCTTTACCTGTCACCCACATCAGCACTTGAGATGTCTCAATCCTTTCTGAGTTTTTTCTTACTTTCTTGCCTGTAAAGTGATCCATTTTCAGCCAACATCCCCTTTGTTTCATAATAACACAAGCCTTCTGAAGTGGTGAGCTCAGAAGTGTCATTTAGGAGGTTATAGTGAGGTGGGGGTTGGGCTTATCTCCCAAGCATCTCTCTTTTTTGAAAGAGTTGTGTGGCATTGGAATGTGCTGCCCAGTGAGGTGGCTGAGTCACCATTCCTAGTGGTATTCAAGAAACACGTAGATTTTGAAAGTAGTAGCATGGTGGACTTTGGCACAAGGTTAAGGGCTGATGATCTTAGAGGTCTTTTCTGACCTGACTGACTCTATGATTCTAAGATCATTGATACCATACAGACCTTTCAAATAAGCTTTCAAGGTTCAATTGATGATAAAGGCTGATTTCCTGGGAAAATAATATTAAAGTTGTTAATTGTGTTGTTAATCATGAACTGATCTGACTTTATAGTGCGTTTTGTTATTCTCCTTCCTCTAACCTCTATTCCTCTGTCTGTCTATGGTTAGATGTCTAGCTTTTTGGTCCCAGTCCCTCCTGCCTTGAATCTTAAGAAAGTGAACTGCAGCACAGCTGTAAATAAAAGAATAATAAATATACACAGCTATTCATAAAGAAGCAGGCCTAATAATCCTCTGGGAGATAGTCTGCAAGTGTCTGCCAGATGCAATGAATTGTCCATGATAATCTTTCCTAGTTATTAAAAGAGATTTCATCTAGTTATATATTTTTCTCCAGGGTAAATGGACAATTACAAGGGTAACTTGTTTTTGTGGTTTAATGTTTTCAGCATTGAAGTTACTTAGAACCTAAAGCCGTTATGATGACTCACATGCTCTCAGACTTCAGAGACAAATACATGTTACACGTACTAAAACTTGGTACATATCAGCCTCATCATCCAAGGTTCCACAGCTCTCTCTCAAAAAAAAAAAAAAAAAAAAAAAAAAATAAAATAAAAAATACCCCAAAGGGGGGAAAAAAAAAAAAAAAAAAAAAAACAGAGAGAGAGAGGGAGAAGACATTGGTCAGAAATCAAGATATCTTCTGTGACTAGCTGATAGCCGGCCATTTTTTACCAGGAAACAACTGTATTTTTTGGTAAAAATGCTAATGAATCATCACATTTTCATCACAAATTATGTAGGTTCATATAGAAAATGAACAAGCAAAAAAGAAAGCATGGAATTATTAGAGATCGAATGACTCGTGTAATGCAATAGTACAGTGAGATACCGCACTATTTCTTGGAAAAATGGAAGAGTCTAGCTTGCTTCAGTGTGTGTCTCTTCCTCCCTGCTCTGATCCCTCAATTCAGACAAAAAAAAAAAAAAAAGCACTCCTTTTCATTCATCTGCTTTGAATGTTAGCTCATTTCTAATGTGCAATGGGAAAATGCCTGTGACCATTTGGCACTGTGTTCTACTGAGTTGCACTATAACACTGAGTGCTGCCTCTGATTCCTTCAAGGCAGTAAAGGCCACAATGAATTTTGTTTATTATTTTATTGGTTTATATTCTATTGAAAATAAAACATTGGTCTGGACAGGCAAGAGTTTTAATGTTAGCCTGCTGGCATCCTAAGCAAGTCAAAAGATGTTATAGTCTGAAAAACAAGAGTAATCTTTGTTTATTGTGGTAATGTTCTTTGTTTCAAAAGTGGAGCTAGCTGGGTAAACCAGTGAAACTAACCCTTAGACACCTCATGTGCAAAGCAGACATAATGATTATCAGTTCTTTTGCAGGAAACAGAGAACTATTGATAAAAGTTCTATACAAGAGGCTTTTAAGTCTATAGCCATTTCTATTGTCTTTATTTTGCTCTTGCTATCTGATGCCAATCATGTGAACATTTTTTATATGAGTGTTGCACCTGCTACTAATAACTTTGCTATAACTGAAAGAATTATGAACATCTGTAGTGAAATTCTGTCTTCTCTTCAATCTGCATGAGCTCTTTTTTATTACCTTAAATGAAAGCAGGCTATCTTTCTTGCTTTGTACCAATCATGCAACATACTTACTTTGGGATTATTAGGTGTTGGGTGATGCCTGGAGGCGGTGAGCACATTTAAGCATATACTTAGTGACACTCTGGTGAGTTTATGAAGGAAAGACAAATAAGAGAAGAAACAGGATCAGCAGAATAGAAATTCTGAAGTTCTCTATCCAATACCCGTTCTGCATGTAAATAATGCGTTTGCTTGCACTTCTTTTCCCTGTTTTCACAGGCTGTTACAAAGCATCCTTTATTGCCACTTGGAGTAATATATACTACATTTTTTTTTTTTGCCTTTAAAAATGAGAATGGAAATGAGAGAGATTGAGACTAAAGTAAAGTTCTGAAAAGGTTATTTTTTTAATACTTGAATTTAAGACCTGAATTAACCTGTCCCAATCCCTTCAAATGTTACAAATCAAAACGGAAATAAAAAAAGCATTCACACTGGTACTCTTCTGTATTTGTCTTCATTCAATGGGGTAAAGAAGGTGTTCCCCATAAAGGAGTAGACCTCCAGAATATCTTTCTGGCAGGTTAACTCACTTGAATTCTCTCCTGTAAGGACAAGTTGTTTAATGCTCTGTTCAGTTTAGTACCAAAGGAGTAATTAGCAGGGGTAAAACAAAGATAATGAATGAATAAGAATACCAAATTACTCCCCCTTTCTAAGGACTTACTCCCTGGAAACAGGTATGCCTTACATGAAAGCAAAAGAAAGACAATACAGAGACACAAAATACTTGTAAAACTGCTGTATTCAGCCCCTGGAGAACTCCTCCTGCAGAGGAGGATCCCTGAGCAGCATCACAAACTTGCAGCTGTTTCTGTGACAGCTGCTCCCAGCTTACCCATCCACAGCAAAACACAGTACCTGCTGAAAGTGTGGGTTGTCTGAAATCATAAAATCACAGAATCATAGAATCATTAAGGATGGAAAAGACCTCCAAGATCTTTTGGTCCAACTGTCTCCCAGTATCATCCACTAAACCATGTCCCTAAGCACTATGTCTAACCTTTTCTTAAACACCCTCAGGAACAGTGACTCTACCACCTCCCTGGGCAATTTATCCCAATGTCTGACTATGCTTTCTGAGAATAAAAGAAATCCTGGCATACCTGAACCACTGGGAGGGTTTCCAGAAGCAAATAAGAAACCATAATGTTTTGAAAAGTGCTACTTCTTGTTCCAGAGGTGTGGTGAGTGCTAGGAGCAGAAAGACATCCACTTAAGTGAACAGAGGGAGTTCTTGCTGTCACCAGCTGTGCAAGGTGACACCTTTTCTTGCTTTCTCATTTATTTCTTCAGTGCCCTGTTAAACTAGCTCAGAAAACCCATAGATATTCTTATCTGGTTTCTGGAGATCAGGCAGAACACTATTTGATGTCAGCTATATAAAAAGATAAACATTTCATGCACACACATACCCTTCTCCCTCAACACAAATCACACTTCATTTCTGTTGCAAAAATTAGTCATGAATGTTTTTCAGTTGAGTTTCTGCTTTGTGGAACCTCAAAACATTATTTACTCAAAATGATAGGATTATATGGATTTCAGATGGCATGATATTCTTCTTTGTTGTCTGCTTTCAAGCTATAGCTCTAGGGATAATTACTAAACTCCCATGTTTAGAAAACTGGTTTTATTTTTTCTCTCTTTGTCTACTACCTTCTCATCTCAGCCTCTAGTTTCCTCATGTTTTACTCTGAATTTTGAGCTTTTTTATATATATATATGTATATATATATAATCTTTCCATTGAGAGCTCGGTGTTGCCTCCTAACTAATATTTTAGCATGCAAGTCTCTTCAGTGTCTGGATTACCTCCACATGCAGACACACAAATTAGGGAAGCAGAGAAAAAGGAGTTTGACACATAGCATGAGAACAAGAATTTACTAATTGCCATCATGCAACTGTAGTGGGTCTCTTTTGTTGTGCCCCTGGGCCTCAGTAGATGTTTAGGAAGAATGACATTTCCTGACTTTTTCATTTCTTAAAGCCAGTCTTGACTTAGCAGCTCTTGACTTCTAGGCAACTTTGGTGGCATCTTCCTTGTCCCTTCAGCTTTTCAAAATATTTTCTGTGTTTTGCTTAGCCTATTTATTTATTTATTTATTTATATTTTTAAAGAGCTCTTTCTGTAGCTGCTTTGAGACATTTGTCCTGAATTCTTTCCTCACTCACTACTCTCTCACTGCTATCTCTCTTGTTTATGAGCAAAGATCTATTCATCTTAATTTTTAGACCTTTACTCTGTAAAAAATCTCCCTCTTTACTCAGTTGCTCTAAGCAGCACCTTCCTCTTCCTTATAAAGGATTTAACTTTGGTTCTTTTTAGGGGGATTTTCTTCCCCACCAGCATTCAAAACACTCATGCAGATATTCATCATCTTGTATCTTAAATAATACTGTTTGAAAAAATTGCATTTTATTTTACTGTTTCTCAGATCAGGTAGAAAACAGTATCCCCATACTGCAAGAAAATATCAGATTTCTGATATTTTCTACAAAATAAGTCTACAAATTATAATAATAATAATAATAATAATAATAATAATAATAATTATTATTATTATTATTATTATTATTATTATTATTATTATTATTATTATTATTATTATTATTATTATTATTAATGAAATTGTAATTAATAATGAATAATATAATAATATAATGAATAATATAATAATATAATTATAATTAATAATGAAATAAAAAAAAAATCCCTTATATATATGATGATTATAATTCCCTTCCCTTCCCTTCCCTTCCCTTCCCTTCCCTTCCCTTCCCTTCCCTTCCCTTCCCTTCCCTTCCCTTCCCTTCCCTTCCCTTCCCTTCCCTTCCCTTCCCTTCCCTTCCCTTCCCTTCCCTTCCCTTCCCTTCCCTTCCCATATACATATATGTTTATACACAACCACATACATGTATTTAAGTAGTTTTTGTAATATATGTATTTATAGGCACATATTTCAGCTAATGATATTCAATCTGTTCCAGGGACAAATATATACAAATGTTTCTCCCAATGATATGTCATGAAGAAAGGTAGTTTTCTAAGCAGCAGAACTATTGTAAGTGTCTTAAAATTAAAGGACAGTCTTTAGGCAAAGAGTTGTATGTACAGCAAAAAAAAAAAAAAAGCTATTTCCTACAAGACTTCCTGCCAGAAGGCAAACAATCCCATGTTCAAAGACAGAACAGAGCAGACAACATATTCCAGTTCTGAACCCTTTTAACATATCTCCCTCACACACATAATAAAGATTTTTGGATCAAACTGGCTGCTTTCTTTCTAGTGAAGTAATCAAGCTCTACATCATTAACCTTTCTGTTTGCCTGGCAGATAATCTGGGAAAGTAGCAAGTGACTACTCCTCCGGGCTTTGGAGGCAAGCCAACACAATTACTCTCACCCTGTTCTCTGAGGTGGCAGCTGCAGTGAGATTAGGATGCAGAAAACTTTCATGAAATCAAAGGGTTACAGACTTTGGAGCCAACTCTTCATTCATCTGCTGATCAGGCAGAGCTCCTAGCTTGGACAACAAATCCTCACAGCTCTCTCAATTTTGAATGGTTATGAACCATCAGTCAAGCAAATAAAGCTCTCAGGAAGGTCTAATGTTAGCCCCACTGTTCTTCCACCTGTCTTTATTTGCTGATGGTAGTAGTAGTAGTCCTATGAATATTTAGCGAAGCCTAAAGTGTGCTGTCTTGCAGATTCTGTTCCCCTAATATGTCTGGTTGGATAGCGTTACTGTAGAAAGTCTACTGACATTCTGCCAAATGTCAACATAAATTTTTTTTAATGGTTTGTGTCCTGAAATTTACACACATGATTTTGCCATTGAAATGCCTCAGTTCCTAGATAGCAAATATGTAAGATCTTTTGTTTCTGTGAAGAAAGTACTAAGAGACAGGTAGTGAGAGGAGATGACACCCAATTCCCTTGTCTGGGATATGCAATCTTGTTGGAGAGAAAATAATTTCATTATTTAAAGGTGGTGATATCTTCAGAGAAGCTGCTGAAGCATTTGGTAAGAGACAGAATAAAAGGAAAGAGGAACACAGAAAGGTGAAGTAATTTATCCAAGTCATGCTAATCATGTTGAGAGAAAAGATCCCAGAGTTCCTGTGTCCTGAGCTTGTATCCTAGTTGCTAAGCAACTGTCCTGAATATGAGGATGCCCAATGCAGAGTATATCAGATACTATAACACTGGCACACTGACACCTTCTGTTTTGATTTCTGTCATATCTGATATCTATTAAAGAAAAGAAATCAACATCCTTGTCTGTGACTTCAGCTCCTCTGTGTTTAGGCTCTTAAATGAGACCCCTAAATTAGGATCTATAAGCTTCCTTACCAGCAGAAATAAAAGAGCAGCTCCAGGGGATGAGCTGTACAACCTAAGCTCTGAATGGAGGTGTCTCCTTCACAGTTCTCAAAGAGGGAAAGATGCATGACTAGGATCCTAGCTCAAGATGTCTCAGTCAGAGGCATAGCGTTAGATTAGACAAATCTTGGCTTTGTTATCTTGAAATACTTCTGGAATACATCTTTCATCAAAGTAAAACTGACTGAGAAATTTGATATCTACAAAAAATAACTGGGAATTTTCTAATGGATAGAAATGGATTCTTAGAATTATGAAACCAATGTCTTGAATCCTTCAGTGACAGTGTAATTACATGGCACATCTACTATAGATGACTTCTGGATGATTCTGGCAGTGTAAAATCATCTACCAACCTGCAAATATAGCTCTTAGACACAGCCTTTCCTGAAAGACATGAAGACCAGGGAGCTGAGATCCAACAATGGATTTCATGTGAATTCATGCTCCCACTGAGTGCTCACCAAATGTCTTTTGTTTGTACAGTTCCCAGATGCCACATTCCCGTAGTAGAAACTGCAGAGCTTTCCAGGGCACCATGTTTGCACAGGATGGAGGTGAGTTGGAAAGCAAGGCTGGAAATCACCAGGGAAAAACATGTATTGGGAAAGTAACACTAAGATAGTCTAAAGAGAAGTTCTCTCAAAGTCTGGAGAAAATCTGGACTACCTAAATCTAAAATGCTCTATATAATTTTCAGAATTACCAAAACCTATAGACATCTAAATGCATTAGGAATTTTCCTACTTAGCCTAAACCACAGTTTATACTTATTTATACGCTATAAGAAAGGCCTGTCCTGGAGAAATTAATACCTACCTCCTATCAACAATTCCCTGATAGTGGTGGTGGGTTCTGCCATACCTGTTGGACTTGATCTTAGACTGATGGTCAGCTGAGGTTGAACAGCATCTAAATGTTACTTCTAACTCCAAGAGTTCATACACAGACATAGGTATAGACACAGGCATACTTTAGATATACCTGTACATATACGTATATATTAATAAATGAAGTTTATAAAGAAAACATAGATACTACATTCATAGATTTGAGACTGAAACCCTCCTTTATATCTTCCCAGATTCACGGTATCAAGCTGCAGTCAAGTTTTTTCTTAGCTGTCATTTCTCAGTACTGCTGCTGTTCTGGATGCACTGTGGTTCAGGTTCCACGTGGGGGACAGGGATTACAAGTGCTTTTGTGGCTAGAGAGGTTTCTGAGGCATTGTAGGTACAGTAGAGCCTAGAAACTGCATCGCCTACATCCTGGAATGATCACATCATTGTTTTTGAGGGATTCTGTATCTCCTCATGGAAAGAAAAAGATGGACTGGATTGCGCTTTACTTATCTTCAGAGATGTCAGCCTGCATATTGACTGCACAAGGGATTTGGGAAATCATGTTAGGTAGATAAACTGGATCAGGAACCTAGAGAGCCCAAGGGCATTTTATCTTTTTAGCAAAGTTATGTCACATTGAGATAATGCGAGATTTCCTCTCTGTGTATAGTAAAATGTCTTTTTCATTCACCATGATTATTTTTAATGATAAAATTAGTTAAGGACAACTAAGTATTATAATACGGTTATTATTAGGTTCTCTGTCTACTGGAGTCTCTATGTAGGAACTGCATGGTTGTCTCAGAGATGAGCTCACAAAGACCTTAAAGACTCAATAAAATAATTACTTGTAGGATTTCTCTCTTTGTCATGCAGAAAGCTCAGTAAATGCTCAGAATAGTTCCATTTACTCATAATCTATTTACATACTCAATCATATCCAGGAAAGAGCTTCAGTGAAACTACACTACTTTCATCAGAAGAGATATACATCCATGTGCTAAATATATCTTAAAGAAATAAAACACATAGTGTTGAGGGTTTGAAAAACCCTTCAAACAGAACCCTAGAAGTCTGCATTTAAAATGCATTTTTTTCTTTTCTTTACTTTCTTTTTTATTATTATTATTATTTTATTATTATTATTATTAGAATAAAATCAATTATTTTTAGAACAAAGCAATTATCAATAAGCTTTATCACTACTGAAAGCTGAAGTGGTGTTATTGTGTTTTTTGTTGGTTGTTGTTTAGATTTGTTTTTAAAGGCTTGTCTTCTTTTCAGATTGTTGTTTTCCTCTGGCTGTTATTTCCATCATGATGCAGCAACAATATAACAATGTTGGCTGAATGCCAGCTTGAGAATAGACCGAGCCTTCAATGGATTTTTTGATGCATGAATATTTTGAGGGGGCACTTAAATGTTGTTTGTGCTTCTCACAGTGTGGGAAAAAAAAAAAAAAAAAAAAACAAAAAAAAAAAAAAACTGCCAGGTTTCTTTGATCTACTGGAAATAGGCTATCATAACACAGAAATAGTTAGCTGAAATAAGTACATTCAGGTAGCTTCTTTCTACTTAGCTGTGTATCATTTGCTTCTCTTCTCACAAAGGAAGTTTTCATTCAGCTAGGGTAAAGTGTATACAGTTATTGATGGTTCAAGTATTTATTCCTTAAAATGACAGTTCTGAAAACATATTTCTCTCACCACCAGAGAGTGGGAGGGCAGTGAAAAGGAGGGGGATAATTGGGGAAGCTGGAAGCAAAATGATATTCATGTCTGTAAGATGTCATTTCCATTTTAATGACCATAAAGAGTAGTCTTGAGAGTGACCAGGCAGCATAAGTCTGGGTGATGACTTGCAGTACCAGATGTCGGAAGATTTTGTGTTCAGATTCATGATATGATGGAGGGAATATGTCTCCTTTCTTCCTCCCTTGGGTAAACAAGATAGACTGATGCTGCTCAAAGTTTTTGATGTTTTTTAATTTTCTGAGTAGCACAACCTAAGACATCAATGTGGTGGAAGCTCTGCTGTGTTTGACAGCCTACAAGCATGAAGACATTCATCATAACTCCACTCCATAAACCTACAGTCTGAAATATAAATAATGATGATTTGGTGAGGCAAGCAATCCTGGAGAGAGGACAGACAAGTAATAATAGACTGTGTTGGTACAGACAGCCAGGCTCTGTACATAGTTTAAAGGAACATATATGTTGTTACACTGCGTCAAACCTTTAAACCACTTAGCCCAGTGCCTTTCCAGTACCATGTCTTAAAGAATTTGGGACAGGAAAAACAGGACATCACAAAGATCTTTTATGTCCCTATGAAAGGGCCATGCACATCCTGAGAAACTGTCTAGGGAGAGTACTGTGGGATCAGTGCTTAAAGCAGAGCTGCCTAGTCTGCTGAGTATCCGGAAACAAATGTTTGATACATAGGTAAAATAATATTTTGTGTGAAGAACATGAAGATGGGTGCTCTACATGTAACTCTAAAACAGAAATCACAACATATGAATTAGCCCTGGTGTGAGTTCAGAGTCTTTTCTCTCCAAAGTCTGTGGGATCTGGACCCAGACCTAACAGAGTTCTTCAAAAGAATATTCAAGAAATCTGACCTCAAAAAAGAGCTTTCAAATACTTCCTAACAGTTGACTTTTAATAATAATAATAATAATAATAATAATAATAATAATAATAATAATAATAATAATAATAATAATAATAATTTCAACTTCCTTTAGCAATTCATGTTATCTTTTAAAATGTTTATTTGAATTTTCCTTTAGTTTTCACCTTTAGCGTGTCTTAAGCTTCCCTGGCTTAATCACTTGTAGGAAAAAATAATACTGTTGCCTTTTACCTGTTTTGAACTTGCTACTCGCCTTAATTTTATTTCACATTCTCCTGTCCTGCCACAAACTGAACAGAAGAAAAACACCTAATCTATCTTCTTTAAGCCATTTATTTTTATCCTTTCATTATGTTCTTTTGTCCCTCTCTGTTGTAAGGTAACTCTTCCTAAACTTTTCAATTACATTACAACACATATTCTTATTTTTTATTTTTCAAAGACTTGGATTATTTTTGTCTGTCTCAGGCGAACCCTTTTTTTTTTTTTTTTTTTTTTTTTAGTGGCAGTAATAATACTTCATTACATTTTCCAGATGAGACCACATTTTATTTATGGAATGGCAGTGTAGTATTTACTGCACCATTCCCACCATTCCCATCTCAGTTCTTACAAACCCTCACATCTTGTTTGAATCTTTTTTTTTTTTTTTTTTTTTTTTTTTAAATTACAGCTGCATATGGTGTAGAAATCTGTCTTCACTGATACCCAGATCCCTTTCCTGGGTTGAGACAGTGAATGTAGACCCCTGTCAGATGTACAAGCAAATTAATTTTTTTTTTTTCCCTTCAGTATGCCTTACTTTGCATTTATTGGCATTGAACTGCATTTGCCCTCACTTTAGTCCTCACATGGTTTAGCTAAATCTCTTTGAAGTTCCTTACGGTTCTCTGTGGTCCGTGCTAGCTAAATAATTTTGTGTCATCTGCAAGTTTTGCTAACCTCAATATTACCCTCTTTCAAGATCATTAATACAGATTTCAAACATGAGATCTAATGCAGAACAATGAGGCGAGGCATCCCACTGTTCACCTTGTGCCACTATTTATTCCTTCTCTTTGTTTCCCATCTTTCACCGATTTTCAAGCCATGTTTGATATACTCCATGAGCACATCAAATAAGTGAAACCATAAGTGTGGTTAAGCATCAGCATGCTCAATTTTTCTTGCTGCTTTGAATGCAGTTTGTGTAGTAAATACAACATTTCAGTCCCTTTCTCCAAGAGACCTCCCTTTATTTATTTATTGTTTTATTTTTAACAACGCTAGAAACCCCTCTGGTAGACCTAAACTTTGGAAATGTCTGACAGAGAAACATGTTTATAACTATGCTCCCATTTCATATCAGAAATTTTCAGATTTCTACTTTTAGACAGACAAAATCATTTTCTTCTTTAGATAGTTAGGGATGAGGGAACTGCATACAAAGATTTTTCATCATTTCCCAGTTCATTAACAAGCCTTTTCTAGGACATCACTACTATTTATTTAATTTATGTTATTTATATACACCAGGAACCAGAAATTATCCCATTTTTGCAAAAAGAGTAACTGTGATTTTGCCCCCTATCTTAAAAGAAGCATATAAAAGGAGTATATAGCTTTCCAGACTGCTTTCAGCTAGAAAAAGATGTCCTGTCCACCCATGCAACATAGTTATTGCTGATGTTCATGGTATGTATGATGATATTGGTATTAGGAATTCTAGATTAAGGGAGAAAATTTTATAGTAGCCCAAGGTCGCATGTTATGCACCTGCATGTAGAGACCTAAACGCACAAAACATGTCAGAAAAAGTGACATGCCCAGTAAAATAACAGAATCAAACTCAACAGACAAAGTACTGAGGACCATGGCTTTGGAGACACAGTGTAGCTGGATCACAGGACCTAATGCAAATAATGGGTCCATGTCCCACCTTCTCAGGCTTGTCCTTTTCCTCTGTTTCATCACCTCTGTGTTGCACTGTTTAAAATCTCTTTCTATCATTTTAGTGTGTAAATCAAACTCATAAAAACAAGTCTTTTACATTGCTGATATTCCCCTTAATGAATACGAATCCTTTTTCTCTCCAAATACTATGCAATATGAACTTAAAATATGAGCTACTTCTGAAAGTAATCTTCCAGTTAACTAATTTGGTATAATATCAAGGGAAAGTGAATATAAATGATGTATGAGTGCTGTTAAATCAAATGTGTTTAGTACCTGGAAGGAATGTTCATAGAAAGTGTTTAGTTATGTTCAAGCATCTCTTCTCAGGATCCTTTGCAATATGCTGAGGAAAATAAATAAATAAATAAATAATCATTTATCATTTGAGTATCAGAGTGCTGACACCAAGGCTGATCCTACTTCCTCCTTTTATCTAGGACACATTATTTTACAGTAGCATTTCACATTCCACAAGTATTAAGGAATGGAGTTCCTCTGACATTCCCTGTGAATGTGGCTTTGCATGTGACAACTCTTTGCCTCTACATTGATCGTTAGCATGGAGCTTAATTTTCAGGTTTCTAGATTCTGTGGCAGCATCTTCAGAATGGGTTGGGTACTTGGGGGAAGGAGTGGTACATTACTTAGGACAATCTGTAGGAAATACTGAAGAATATCCTCAGAGCAGGCTGCCCAGGTAGCCTGCTCTGAGGATCCTGCTTTGGCAGGGGGATTGGACCAGATGATCTTTCCAGGTCCCTTCCAGCCCCTATAGTTCTGTGATTCTGTGAAGAACATCCCTGTCATTTCAGTACTGTGCAATCTTAACTTTTTCTGAAAAGAAGTATTTACTACCAGTCGGGATTTTCAATCATAATCCTTCTGTCTCTTCTTTAATGAGAACAAACAAACAAACTCAGGAAAAAATCTTGATTTTTTAAAGCTGGAGTGAAAAGAATTAACTGTGTTTTTATGACTAATCAAGTCTTAGATCTATCTTCCAGCATGTGAGGGATCAGAGTTCAGCTCCCTCCTGTGCCTGAGGATGTTGAAAAGTACATATTTTATCTCCTGAAGCAGAAAAATGTCAACAGCAGTGATTCAGAAAGCCTCTTTTTAAAGTTTCTAATGTGTCTGTAGTGTGTGCACTTGGTTAAAAATGATAATAATAATGGTGATGATTATGATGGTGATAATAGTAATAAATAATCAGATTTTAAATCCCTGTTTCAAGCAGAAGGAAGGATGGACATCCAGTAACAGATCACCTCACTCCTTGAAGGCACTAAAAAAAAATTGTCATCTGCAATAGGGTTAGAATACCTGTGGTTTCTTTTAAATTAATTTGACTTGTCTTAGGTGTTCAGCACCAGGAGAAGGTTAGCAGTTTAGATAACTTTTGATAATGAGGTTTAATTTATTATTTTCTCTTAAACTTCTTGCTAGGAAGTTTAGGGGACTCATTTAACCGGGTGGCCTCCTTCAACCTAGTTTTAGTCCTTCCCATATTTTCTGCAAGGAATATAAACACTCTAACACTGGTATAAAGATTCCTCTAACATTCAGACAATTAAATTTGACTTTCCTTTGGAAACATCACTGGGTTCCCGTGTGCCGGAATCATCTGCAGCTGAATTCCCAAGTCACTTGCAGCTTCAATCACAAAGCAAAATAGCGACTTCTGAGACTTATTTCAGTTTTAGACACCTAAACCCTCTTGTTCTTGTCTCTAACCTCAGACTATATGAGAAACTAGTGGTGCATCTCCTTTCATTTTGAGATGAGACTGTTCTCTTGAAGAAAATCTTCTGATTGCCCCCAGTTATTACTGTATGTTGGTTCTTATCAGAGAGAGGTTTTAAAACTTTTTAAATGAAGCTAGACTTAAAGATGTTCTTCAAAAGCACACTTGATGCACTAGACTAGGTCCTAGTTCACAGCCCTAGACTGTATTTAATCTAAATTATATTCATTTTAAATGTAAAAGGGCCCTCGGCACTAGCTGCTTTATTCTTGCACCATACTCCTTTTTTATATAGATGTAATCATTATGAATTAGAATATTACTAGGTTTATATGAGATGTATTCTATTTTTGTATTGATCTTGCTAAATATGGCAATTTACTTCTTGAAAGAAGTGGATGAGCATGTTTTCCTGAGAGAAAACCTGATTGCACACCACCCTGTTATAGAAGAAAAATTGCAACAGAAAATGTACACATTCAGAAGAAAACAAAAATTGCAACAACAACAAAAAAGTTCAAATAACTGCCAGAGATGAACTATTAACCAAGTAGTTAACCTGCGCTAGAACCAGCACTAGTTCCTCTAATATAGGTTGAGATTCAATTAAGAATGAACAGAATCAAGATATGAAAAATTGGAAAGATTCATACTTCATACTTGCTTAATAAATATTTTTTCTTTAGATACGCTTTTTATCATAGAACTCTTCCCCAAACCACCATCTCAAAATTAAGAAGTCTAATGAAACTTATGTAGTCATTTCTCTTTTAGGAGGGAAACAAACCTCTATGGGACTTTTTTTTTTTTTTTTTTTTTTTTTCCCTCTTTTGGAGAGAGAGAAATCAGGCTGAACTAATCAGCATGAATTGTATGGGGATGTTATGAGTCATCAGGAGAAAATTTTGCTTCATCTTTGTTTAAAAATAAATAAAAAATGAGGATTTTTAAAATTGCCAAAAGAAAAGGGAGATTAACTATGCTCTGAATGCAAGAGCTTTCCAGGAGACCAAATAAGTCTTCTATAAACTGATTTGCCTTTCTGACTGCGATTTAGTAGAGTGACACCTAATTTGTTCTGAGAGTCATTGATGCCTCCAACACAATGGAGGATGACAGCTTGCATAACCTCTCTTTCAGCTCTCATCTCATTTATTCTGTTTGAAGTCGAGTTCCGACAAGAGAGAGGCAAAGAATTAATATTACCTTAGATCAGCTCAGTCTCCAGAGGGAGCAGCAAAAGCTTTTCTGGAAACAATAAACCCTTTAAACATGACAGGAGGAATAAGACCTTAGGAGTTATCTGAAAGTATCCATTATTAAAGAAAGAAAATATATATATATCTATGTGGGTCTTTTTTTTTTTCTTTATATGTTTTTTCTCAAAACAAACAAACAAACAAACAAACAAACAGAAAAAAAAACTATTGCTAGTTTTACACACAGATTAAAAGATTTTGGATAGTTTGTGGTTGATATATATATTATACGTATATACATATAATTATGCAAACATACATACTTTTTTTTTGTTTTGTCTTTTTTTTTTTTTTTTTTTTTTTTTGTTATTGTAGCTGAGTCCCTAGCCATGAATGGCATTTGTTTTGATTTTGAAATTCCCTGCTTGTTTGATCTGGTTCCTTTCCAATTTAAGAGAAAAAGTCAGGAAGGGATATTCCCATCACATCTGATAGTTTATAAGGTCAAATTTAATTATTTCAATTTGCATTTAAAATTGATGTAACACTTTCAAAGTAAATCAGGGGAAGCCAAAGAGATAATTTGTGCAGACAGCTTTGTAGAAAGAACAGAAATAAAGAAGCATGATAATTTCTGTGTAGCTGTATACACTTGAATCTGTGGTCTACAGAACACCATGGGTAAACTGGCAAAATTCCGTTCAAGCAATAAATCTACAGTGAATTATGCCAACTATCGGCCAGACCTTAAATACATACATATATAGATGACTGGCAAATTAGTTACCAGAGGGGAAAATATATACTTAGAAAGAATAGAAACATTGTTGTTTGTCTAAAACCTTCACATCAAACTACATCTAAAGAAAGAAAGAAAAAAAAATCCCTCAGGGTTTTAACAACTAAGAGTGGACAGACTTAATAAAAGGGCTATTCATTAATAAATAATCTACCTTATGGATAAACCTTGAAGCATTTTCTTTTTTGTGAATTCTCGGTGGACGTTGGATTTCTATCAGCAGACATCCAATTTAAATGTGAATCATGATTTCATCATATCATATCCTGTTATTCCACTAGGAATAATTTCCTGTCATTCCACTGTGAATCATTTCAGAAAAGTACAGATGACTTAATAATTTACTATTAAATAGTTCGTGTCATGCTGGAGCAAACCATGTGAAAAGAAACAGTATACTTGCCACACAAATGCAAATACTCTTGGGAGATGCAGGATGGAGCAGAAAATAAATAAATAAATAAATATTTAAATGAATAAATAGCAAAAGGAGATGATGGAAGAAAAGAGGAAGAAAGGTCTGTAATTTAACAGTGGACAGTAGAACGGCACTATTTAGCAGGACTGTGGAAAAGGAGCCTGATTTTAATAGAAGTCAGAAAAGTAGAATATAAAGGAGAATGTTAAGTAGATTGGAGAGAAGACAGCGCAAATATTGCTTTTTTGGAAGGGTGATGCAAACCACTCTGCTGCATACAGGAGAATACTTAACAACTTCAATGAATGAGCTACAGGCCTGAGATTACACTTGCCTCCTCAACAGACAATTTACTAAATGAATGTCAGTTGTCTTTCCCCGATCCGTCTCCTCTATCTACCCACCCTCATCCTTGAAATGTTTTTGAATAGTCTTTGATTTTCAGCGTTTTGTTAGAAGTTCAACATTATTTGTCAGCAGCTTTGCACAGTTCTACATATGGCTTTGTGCTAATCTATTCACTTTGGCAGTGCCTTTTATCTTATTTGTGATGTGTGGCCAGCGCCACTGTAGTCCTCTCCAGCTGGAAGAGCAGTGAGAGGAAACATACTCTTGTGATCTTAGATATGCTACCATTACTTCTTATTTCTGGATAGGATTCATCTTCCTTAACTTTAGACACTTACAGTACAGATGTCACCATCTGAGATGCTCATCACTGCTTATCTTTATGGTCTATGAAAAGAAATAGGTGCTTTAAAGCAAAACTGTTGTGTTCTACATTGAATTGTTTAATTCAAGAAGAGATTAATTCCACCCTAAAACTGTCTATTTCTTTCTATTGTATTTTAAAAGAACCTAGAATAACAGCTCAGCTGGAAACATCTACAAGTTAGATGTTTTAAATTACGTATAATTAATGCTACTCTACAAATCAGTTTATTTTGGTAATCCAGATAACAGAAAGGATTCTGAAAAAGGTTTTTGAACACAAAGATGAATATGCCTCTCCAAAGCAAAGTAAACAGACAAGAGATTACTTTCTAAGAGAGATCTGAAATAAAATCACTTACCTACTAGACAAACATCCCTTGGGAATACATTCTACTAGAGTGAGTCATTGTGAAGAAGGTCAAAACTTTGAACAAAAAAACACAAGAGTACAGACAGAAAAGAATTAGTCCTTTGATGGCATGTAACAGTCATGGGAACTTAATTTCTTCCATTGCATTAATTTTCTTATATGTGATATATATAAGGGCAAAAGGTGTCATACATCTCTGCAACCATATTTTAAACTAATTCTTTAAATAAACGTGGACTGGGAAAAAAAAAAAAGTAGAGAAATAATGAAGAGTCAATGAAAAATGGAAGGTTTCGGTGTAGTAAGCCTTATTGTAAGATTTGCCTCTGACTTGGAAGGAAACTGAAACAATTCTGAGCATAAATTAACAATCAATTTTAAGAGTAGAAATCTTATGAAAAGTGGTGCCTGGTTAGATACCTTTCTGAATGTAGAGTATGTTGGATAATGGAACGATAAATTAACTGCCAAGACAGTTAATTTCTAATTTCCATAAAATGCCTAGAAGTGCCAACAAATTGCACCAAAAAAAAAAAAAAAGTTAAAAAAAAAAAAAAAAAAAAAAAAAGAAAAGTATTAGTGGAATTTATACCAAAGATCACACCACAGTAATTAACAAATAAAAAATTCTCATCATGTCACTCTGAGACAAAATTGATAAAAAATACTTAATCTGTGGGTGGTGTGGGTGGATTCACAGAACAAAGTAAACAAGAACAAAATAAAAGAACCTGGGTCTCATGGCTGTATTTCAGTGGAGTAAGCACTGTGAATCCAAGTTACATTCTGCAGGTCTTTCATCTAGCTTCCCTCCAGAGAACAAGATTGAAAAAGTAATGATAGAATCTGTCTTTATAACAGTAACTCCATGGTAATAGCAGCCCTACAGGACTAGGAAAACTATGCTCAATTCCTCCCTGCAGGAATTTAGTCTCTTTTTCCTTCTTACATTTGAAGATTCTTCAAATTTTTAATGCAAAATGGCAAAGCTTCAACAGGGCACCAGAAAACAGGGCACCTACCCTCCTCAGTTTAGAATCAGAAAGTAACTTATCCATTATGTTATAAATAAGATTAAGGCAGAAGTATTTCTACGCACAATCATTTTAATTGTGGATGCCCTATCCCTGGATGTGTTGATCAGCTGATACAAAATTTAAGATTATGCTATCTATTAGCAGGGTCATCCAGGAAGATAGAGATTACACTTGAATCATTTCATGAAAAAAAAATAGGAGATTATAGTTGGGCTGCTCACTTTTTACAGTTTGATTTAATCACCAAACACTCACATGAATATCAATAAAACACCTAATGTTTTTTTGAGGAAAAATAAATAAATAAATAAATAAATATGTTTCAGAGATTGTAATTCTGATGCATGATAACATGTCCAAGACTTTGAGAAGATTTGGAAAAGGACAAGATCTGGAATATATATCTGTATTCCATGTTTCTTGCAAGCTATTTCTCAACTGAACTTGTCGGATGCTTTTCTTGTGATGATGGTCCAAATGTACTGTGCCGGGCTACCAGTCAGATGATTCTGGCTTTTACTGTTGTTTTAGGATCTACCTATAAAATCCCCAGATCTTTTGATGTTTCTTGAATTTGCAGTTCTATAGCCATGTTGCCAGTGCTTCTCCCCTATTCCTGCATAGATATTTTTCTTACCACACTCTGAGACAAAAATGCTACAATCTGTATTTGCAAATATGAATTTAAAGTTCAGAAAAAAACCATCTAACTTGCTCAATATTACAAAAGAAGAACTTCTGCCTTGGTTTCAGTATTGTTGCTGTCTTTTTCCTATGATATGGCATCTCTTTTTGATGTGTCTGTATCACTAATATTATTCACAGCATCTCTAGCTAAAACATTAATTTCTTACCACTGTACTTTGCACACAAGATGAATAATAGTATTTCCTTCTCTTGGCAAAGCCCTGGACATACTATTTGTCTAATAAAATATATGTAGTATTAATTATTATTGGTATTTCATGCCACTGTTCATTTCCTCATTACTGGGTGAAATACTTAAGTGCATGTAGCTACATTAATTTTCATTACTGATGCCAATTAGCAAGTGGTTATAAACTTTTAATAATATTGTAACTATATAAATCCTTATTGGGGTATTTTCATTAATTTTTATAAGCCAAATAATCAGTTAAATAACTGAACTTTTCTGCTATAAATTTGTCTTTTGTCACAATTTTATCAAAGAGTGTTTAGTGTGTCAAGTAATTCTCTCCCAAACCATGAAATTAATAATAATCCTAACCCCTCCCAGTTCTCCTGAACAGTGTATGTCCTTCATAAAACCCTGCCTCAGAACTAGCAACACAGAACTAGAAGGCAGCCCTGCCTGTGAGAATGCTTTTCATTCCACCTTAATTCATTTGGCTGAATGTTAGGCATATATACATGTATTATGCATACATGTATAACTACATGTTTTCATCTAGGTTCTTTTTATATCCATACAGAAACAGTTCTAACTTTTTTTGTTTGTTTGTTTGTTTTGTTTTGTTTTGTGTGTGTGTGTGAATTCCTGTTATGTACTTATGTGATTCATATTTGGGTAAACTGCAAATATTTGTTTGATTTTAGAAGACAAGAGGTGGGAATGTTTTGTCTCCTGAACCCCATAAATTCTACTGGATAGAACATAATTTTTCAGTGACCTCAGGTGGGTTGAATTACTTCACTTTTTGTAGTTTTGTTTGTATATATTTTTATATATACATATAACATTCTGAATTGGAGAACTCAGAATTTCTGAGTAAGATTATGCTGCCTAGCCTTGGGTATCTTCTTTTACATTCTCTGGGCTACCCCACCTGACCTCCAGCTCTCACTCTGCAAAAGTGCAGCAGGTCTTCAATGGCTCTTTGGTTTCATCTACAAGGTGCACATAGATGTATCACACACTCCAAGACATTTATATGGCTTTAGACACCTGTGTTCAGGTATCTAAATTGTTGTGAGGAAATGATATATTCCAGCTCTCTCAATAAAACAACATACTGCAGAATTCTATGATGTGGAACTTTCTATGATGGAGTGGTATCATCAGTGGATGAAGGAAGGGTGATGGATATCATCTACCTAGCAAAACCTTTGATATCTTCTCTTATCACGTTTTTTGCTCCAAATTGGAGAGGTATGGATTAAAAGGAGGGACTGTTAGGTGGATAAAGAATTGGTTGGCTGGTCACAGCCAAAGGGTCGTGGTCAACAGTTCTATGTCTGGGTGGAGGCCGGTCAAAAGTGGTGTCTCTCAAGGGTCAGTCTTGGGATGAGAGCTTTTCAACATCTTTATCAATGACATAGACAATAGAATCGAGTGCACCCTCAGTAGGTTTGCAGATGACACCAGGCTGAGTGGTGCAGTCAATACAATAGCTGGAAGGGATTCCATTCAGAGGGACCTGGACAGGCTGGAGAAGTGGTCCCATGACAATCTAATGAGGTTCAACAAGGCCAAGTGCAACATGCTGCACTTGGGCTGGGGCAATCCCAGGTATTTATATAGACTGGGAGAAGAAGAACTTGAGAGCATCCCTGCGGAGAAGGACTTGAGGGTCCTGCTGGACCAGAAGCTGGATATGAGCCAGCAGTGCATGCTTGCAACCCGGAAGGCCAACTTGCATTGAAAAAGGGGTGGCTAGCAGGGAGAGGGAGGCGATTGTCCCCCTCTACTCTGCTCTTGTGAGACCTCACCTGAATGCAGGCCCAGGGCCCCCAGCACAAGAAGGATGTAGAGTTCTTGGAATGGGTCTAGAGGAGGGCCGCTAAGATGATCAGAGGGCTGGAGTACCTTTCCTATGTAGAAAGGTTGAGGAAACTGGGCTTGTTTAGCTTGGAGAAGAGAAGGCTCTGGGGAGACCTCATTGTGGCCTTCCAGTACTTTAAAGGAGTGTATAAACAGGAGGGGGAATGCCTGTTTATGTGTGTTGGTAGTGAAAGGACAAGGGGGGACAGTTTTAAACTAAGACAGGGGAGATTTAGGTTAAAAATTAGGAAGAATTTGTTCACTCAGAGGGTGGTGAGGCACTGGAACAGGTTGCTCAGAGGGGCTGTGGATGCCCCATCTCAGGAGGCATTAGATGCCAGGCTGAATGTGGCTCTGGGTAGCCTGCTCTAGTGGTTGGCAACCCTGTCCAGACCAGGGGGATTGAAACTAGATGATCTTTAAAGTCATTTTCATCCCAGGCCATTCTATAATTCTATGGATTTCTCCAAGAATTATTTTTTTATACAGACATCTTTTTCAGCTGATCCATATATGTTTTTGTGTTGTTGTTGTTGTTGTTTTGTTGTTGTTGTTTTTTTGTTTGTTGTTGTTGTTTTGTTTGTTTTTTGGGGGTAGTTGGTGGGGAGTTAATCCCTGAGATTTCACTTAGCACCATCTGTGAGAACACATGCCTCTATTCTGGAGTCTCTCCAGAATGGTACTATAAATGGTATAGTATACCGCTATCCAAAAGTACATGACAGCATAGATACAGACTTTTTCTGCTGATGACACACAGGAGAACAAATTACAAAGTTGCTATAGTCTCTTTAAACCCTAAAATCTACTAACCATAAACATTTTAAGGAAGCTTTTTTTTGTAAAACAAAACCCAGCAACAATTACTCATCAGCTAAAATCCCAGAGAGATCAGACTGAAAGAATTTACAGAAATGAAGAAAAAGTTTCTTTTGCAGAAAGCACATGACTCTAAAACTGGTGTTCAACAAATACAGAAGACAGCTCTGCATTATCTAATAAGGTCTGAGGCAGTAGGTTAGTAAGTAAGCACAAATATTCATGTCTGAATGAGTGTGGAGAGGCTTCTGGAAACATGTAATACATGATGGATGTTCCCTATAACTTCTCACACAGTACTGCCATATCCATGTGACTGCATTACAGACTATTCCTCTCACCACAGAAAGAATATACAGACATCACTTTACCATTATTTTTTTTTTAAACCATGACAGCATTTTGTCCATTGTCCATTAACCAGTTTTCATCTTTTTTTTTTTTCTTCTCCCTCTCTCCCCTCCCCAAGTAATCCAGTAAAATTATTTGACTGTTGACTTTATACTAATTGAGCCCCCCCATTTAACACCTGTAATATGTTTTTACCCTGTGGCACGTCCTTATTTGTTAATGGCACAGATATCAGCTTCCAAAAGCCTCTGCCTCAGCAAAGGAAAACAGCTATTGCAATTAGCATGAATCAGTGTGTCCAGCATTGTTTCATGTGCCTCGTTTTAACCCAATAGTATTTTTAATAATAAGGTTATGTCTTCCTAGAGCGATTGGAGAGATATTAGAATTAATGTCAATTGAGATGTGGTATCCACTCATGCCAGTGAAAAGCCATGCACAAGCATTCTTTTACACACCCAGAGAGGGGAAGTTTCATTAGTAAAGGTTTCCACTGGATAGAAGTCCCACTGATGTGGCCAAGGTGGATCTGGTTCCACAGGTTGCTCTGCCCACACTGTTAAGGAAAGAATTCTATATGAGTTTCCCTTAGATGTTGTACATTTATGATTACATTTGTGATTAGACTTTAATTCTTCTGAACACAAGCTGCAAAAGCAAAGGCATTAAATGATGCCTGGATCAGGAGCCTGTTCCCCCCAGATTCTTCCTACATGCACAGCAAGTAGTGTTTACATAGGCTGAGTAAGATCTTGAATGGAGCTCATCATTCTGGCAATGCAGAAGAGACATCTCCATCCCTCTTCATGGCAGCAAAGGAAACCAGGGAAGACTGGAAACATAAATTGAGGGCCTAAATTTGGGTAAAGGAGTCCAGGCAAAAATGACTGAAAGAAATGCTGATGGTCTCACACTGCTGTTGGTTTCTTTATGTGTCTGGGATCTTTTTTATTTATTTGTATTTGATTGTGGGTCACGTGGCACTACTCCAAGTTTACTAGTTTAATATGCAATGAAAGAACATGTAAGATGTCTTTTCCTGAACCCTCAGATTCTGCAACAGGGCACTATCTGTTTGTTTACTTCATTAGGAACCTAAATGCATATTTTTTAAGCACCATCTATTACAAATCACAAACGACTAGCACATAATTGTGCATATTTTCAGATCAAGTCAGGAGTGTGTGTGCCAGTACCTGTTAGACTTGATTGGACAAGGTCACACAGAAGAACATTAAGAAATTGAGACAGAGATGTCAAAGCATTTCCAACAGCAACAACAACCGCCCCACTCATATCAACAGGGGGGAAATGGAAGCATAAACCAAATTGCATCCAAATGATAGCAATTGAAGCACATGTGTTATGGGAAAGGTTTGAAGTCAGCACATGTGCTGATATAGCAATAAGATGATGAGGGGGAAAAAAAATCCAGCATTCAGTGTTTTTGCAGCACAGATGGTTGGGTTTGCTTTTCTGGCCTAGTTGTTCATTAAAATGAATCAGATGAAGCTGGCTGTCCCAAACTGTTAGTATATGTCTCTGCCTTATTATTCTGTGATTTGCAACAATGATGATACTATACTGCCCATGGGCCAAATAGTGTGTTGGTATGGATCACATGATTAACTGGTGGTGGGCTGTCAGTGTTTTAACTAAACAATCCATTCAGCGGAGGAATCCATGAATAGGTACAAAGCACCAACTGGATCACATCTGTGGTCCAACCTTGTTTTACAAAATCACTTAGTAGGTACTACACAGACTGTAAGCAATTATGTGTGATTAATTACAGCATCACAAATGACAGCCACTTTTGGGCACTTCTTTGCCTTTTTGGCTTTCACATTTTGACAGTACTGAGTGGCAAACACTACCAGAAGCATCTTTATTTATTTATTTATTATTGTGGTAAAGGATGTGTATAATGCAAAGAATGCCAGGTCTTTTATATTTTTTTTTATCTTTCTTTCCAGAGAATGAATAACAGTTATGAAGAGTATGGTGATATATTGTTCTACTAGACAGCCATAAAGTGTAAATTTCCAACATGAGATGCCTGTGGGGAGGGTAGATCTTCCTTTAGCCTTGCAAGTCTCACCAATGTTAATGAAGGAGGCATGTCTACAACACCCCTAACTGAATAATTTACATCTGCACAGACAAAGTCAGAAGGCAAAGCTGGAAACACATCAGAGAACTGGCTTTAAATCAAGTCAAAAATTTGCCTGTGTTTGTGGGTGGTTTATTATTATAAAAGAGAAGCAATGCAAAGTGAAATTAAAGCTATTCTTTCAGCTTTGAGGTCTTCAGTATAGCAGGATGGTACGGGTTTCATTGGGAGGGGTGGGAAACTAAAAAGTATGAGACAGCTGAAAGATAAAGAGATGTTTAAGGAAGCAAATTAATTATAGAGGTTGAAAGAAGAGCAAAAAGTGCACTGAATTGAAATGAGAAGTTAGAGTAGTTGTTTTGGAACTTGTTTCACTAATATATTAGCGGACACAGGTAAAAATAAATAAATAAATAAAATAAAATAATAATAATAAACAACAATAACTGGAAGGTTGTTGGAGACAACGGGGATTTGAGTCAGGTATTTATTTTGAGTTAGTAACCATGACATAGACAGAAATTGGGATCAAACTTTCAAAAGAATGTAGATGCTAAGAGATAAATATAGACAGCCAGAATCATCTTCAGGAATGCATCTTAGCAGATCAGGTTCCTAGAGGCACAAAACGAAACACAGGCTCACATGACTGTACCTACCTTGGGTGAGCTAGCTGAGGTGTGGAAGGGATATTACTCTGTTACCATGTCTAGTTCTTACCGAGCTTAATTAAGTTGCACTTTCACTAAGTACCTGATATTATTACCCTGTCCAAACCTTACCTATTTCTCATGGGTGACTTAAAATGGGTATGAAGTACTCTGGATATGAGTTTACATTCTGGAGGTGTGTGAGATCCAGATCTCCACAAGATGGGAAATTCTAAAGGATTAGATCACCACTGATTTTCTGAATAGAGAATAACTAATTCCATCTTGGGTAGGTTTTGATGATTAAATCATTCAAGTCAGTTCAACTCTTTAAGCAACAAATATAATTTTTGACCTGCTGCAAAAGAAACATGCCCCTTACAAAACAATTACTTCTCAGAGTCTAAGCAAATCCAGACCAAAAGCGTTGATGAAAATGGTCATGCAGGCCAAGGAGAAACCAAAATTTTGGACACTATGGATTAATTTGTTAGATATTCACTTGACATTTTTGATTAGAGCTATTTTCTGGGCTGGACCTATTTTATCAGACTGAAGACACTAAAAATTATATGCCAGAAAGCATACTTGATCCAGCTTTTATGTATGGGATTCTCTGGAATTGTTTTTCTCAATTAATTATAGGAGGAAATAACTAGCTTAATTTTGAATACTATTCATTCAAATGCTTTTGTTAGAGAGAGAGATCCCAAATTCCAGATCCACACTGGGGAATCATGAGTTTAGTTTATTTGTAGTTCTGGGACTTTGTACTGTTGTCCATTGCTCAGATTTCCTGTCATTTCCTGGGTGCTCCCTTGTACCCCAAGCCAAGTGACAATTTGTCCAGTAAATCATGCAGCCCTTCCACCTGGGTTCCTGGCAAGATCCTCTTGTATTTGCTGATACATACAAGAAACAGCTTGTATGCAGCTCTTACACAATTGAACTGCCCACACTATTCTAGATGGGATTGTCCGCTCTGCACCTCTAATTACAGGACTGACTCTAGTGTATTTGGTAGAAATAAATCTGTGTCAATGATGTATACTTTGAGAATTTGTTTCCACTATTCACCCTGCATTGTAATAGTTACCCTGGTCTTTTATTTCATCATTAAGAAGGGTAAGTTCTATATCTTCTATATCTTCAGATCTTGTTCTACATTGAGAAGCAAGAAAAAAATACATTAATCTAAACCAAAGAAGTGACCATTATATTGCTAAACTGACACATCCCACAGTTTTTCTCTTGTGCTAAGTAGAGTCATCTGTTCCCCAGCTAAGTAAGTCACAAAGCAATACTGTATTTTTATTTATTTATTTATTTATTTATTTATTTATTTTTCTTAAGCTACCAAGCTTGGTAGTAGTTTAGTTGGAAAATGCTCCTTCTGAACAGATGAAGGAAAAATCTTTCATTGAAAATATATGCCTTTCACTTTAACTGATGTGTAAGATATTTTTTGATAGGTAAGAAACTGATGAATATGTAAAAAGTTTATTTTTCTGTAAAAAGTATATTGTTCACTATAACATTATTAAATCAAAGAGTAATTTTGAATGATGAAAAAAAATCACAAAAGGGTAGGGTAGACATTTATGGCAGCAAATTGTCTGACAATCCTTAAACCAGCTGCTTTCAATAGGAAGTGGGCTGCCTTTCCTCAATGTACTCCTCCTTGGTTCTGAGCCAGAAGCTGGGGAAAAAAAAAAAATAATAAAAAAAATAAATAAATAAATGTTTGCTATAGATTGAGGAAAATAAGGATGGGTAATTTAAGTTAAAATAAAATTAAAATATTGTTTCACTATTTGACCCTAATTTATTACATGCTTTTGATATTACCATCACATGAACAAGTTTGTCTCCTAAGGGGTAAAAAAATATTTAAAATCAGAGATAAGAAACTTGTATGTATTCTAAGTGCATTTTATTTTATTTGCAAGCAACACAGGAAACAGTCAAAGAACAGGCAAGATAATCTATTATTTTTAGAATCTTAGCTCTGTGTTAAGTTCCTAGGAAGCACTTCAAAGTCCAGTTGTAAATCTAATTGAGATCTCAAGAAGGTATGCAATCTTTTACAATGCTTTCTATGTCTTCTTTTTCATCTACATCCTTCTACAGTATCTCTCCATATTTCTAAGATAACATTAGCATCTCCTTCAGAGTATCTAATCTTTTGTCAACCTAGTGCAGGAATATGGAAGACTCTATAGGTACATGCTCATGCTTCTTACCTAAGTTTAACATCTTCAGTGTACATAGCTACACATGAGCTAGTCACTCTAGATTCCCTCTATAGTTTATGGAGAAAAATAGCTGACTGTAGGAGCAATGTGTCTCAATATATTTAGTTGTCAGAATGGGTGGGTGAAAAGCAGCTTTGCAGAAAAATATCTGGGAGTTCTTGTGGACAAGAGATTGAATGGGAGACAGCAGCTTGCCTGTGTGGAAAAGGTGGCCAGCTGCATGCTGGCCTGTGTAATCAGGAGATACTTTGGGAGATGCAGAAAGAGAATGGGAAATTGCGTTCATTTAACTTTAAGGAAAGGCTATGATCTATCTTCCCGCTTTCTGCAACTACATGGTGAGAAAATGTTGAAAAGATTGAGTCAGACTTGCAACTTGGAAGGTGGGAAATTATGTTAAGTATACAGAATAAATCCGTATTGTGATGAGTGTGGTCAAGCTCTTTAAAGGCTGCTTAGAGTTGCAAGACTACAAATAGAGATATCTCCACCACTGGAGACAGTCTAAGCTGTACTGGACAATGCACGTAGGAACCTCATCTAATTGGATGTGCTTTGAGTGATAGGTTGGACTAGAGACCTCCAGATGCACCTTTCAGCTTACCAGAATCTATGATTTGTGCCCTAAAAGTGCATATGGATATTGCAACTAAAAAAAAATAAAAAATCATCAAGAAAATGACTCAGTCCTATATAAACATTTCTATCTTATGCCTAAATCCAAGAATTAAACAGTGGCTTTTGGGACAAATTCAATTGCTGTGCATTGCTGTACCTTTCAAAAACAAAAATAATTACTCTTATTTATACATTTTTTTGATATGCTGTTTAACCATCTGCCAGCATACGAGCTCGTAATATCATCACTGTATTTAACACATTAAACCTCTGATATCAGTGTCCGTTGTACATGGCAGTCAAACTTCAGAGTCATGACAAGAGTACAAATAGAGATATTCTATTGTGGTTGAGATGTAGCCACTTCTCTTTAGCCAAGCTAGAGAAATGAAACACTCTGAGAAAACAGTTATGATTGCCAGATCTGTCCTCAGACCCCAGTGCATATATTTGCATGGAACGAAACAGTTCTGCCTCTCATTCTCCCAGTGATGGAGAGACTAGGCTATAACTAAGAAGGAGATTCCTATCTTGCTTTACTTTTTTTTTTTTTTTTTTTTTCTTTCTTTCTCAGTGTTTCTTATTGAAGAGAAGCAAATTAAATTAAAAGAATTTGGCGGAGAAAGTTCTAATGCAGGAGCATATTTGTCTGTGAAACAGTTTCCACTGGGTGTAATAACAATCCCCAAACTAAAAACATCTGTGATGAAAATCCTCTCAGCTGTCAGGAATGAACTGTCAGTGTTTGACTAGACTAGCAAGACCCCTGGGAACTGCTGTGCTGGGTTAGTGTCATTTCCTCTGTGCCCCAAAATCTGATTACTCTCAGTGCCTCAATCAAGGACAGCCAGAGAACAGTGGCCAGCCATGGAAGGTGGAGAATGTGTTTCATGTATGGAGTCACTGAGAAATCCATGAATGTTTTGCCTGAAAAGAGGAATCTAAAGAGGACTAGCATAAAGGTCTATAAAGCTGTGAGCGGCATAGAGAACAAGAGTGGATAAAGACCACAACTGTGTCTTCCAAAGCAAGAAGTAGGATCATCAAAGTAGGCTGGCAGCGGGAAAGTTTCAAAGAAACAAGAGATATTTAATCTTTGCGGAACCTGAAGTTAAGACACAGAACTCTCTGCTATGGGATGCTGATGGTACTAGAAATTGACGTCAGCTAAAGGAGAGACCTGTGTCCCCAAAACTCTTGGGGGGGGAAAGATAAACAAACAAACAAACAAACAAAAAACATGGCTATGAAATATAAATAACTAACTTGGCAATTCCAGGCATTGAAATTTCGTAGTGTTTGGTCTGTTGAAACTCTCTGCAGGAGCTTGCTTAGTCTTATAGCTCTTCCGTTGTTAACTGACTTCTAGTCATTGTTAATGGTGTTAGTGGCAATGACCACATGGACTGGAATGACTGTTCTTATGACTAGTAAAGAGATGTTTCAAAATGAATGAAATAAACTGCTGGAAGGACAGCGTTTACCTCAAAGACAAATTGGGCTGATGTAGGGCAGACCTTTGTCTTCATACTTTCAGTATTTGATGCAATCTTGAAATAGAGCTTCAGCCTTTTGAAATTTGATCACTTCAAATTCAGACAACAATAAGAAATATTCACTTCAAAAGTTATCTCAATATGTTCTCTTTTATTTTCTATCTGTCATGGTTTATTTGCATTTAATAAAACTATTATGGTGTACAACCATTGGGAAATTAACATTAATAGCAGAAAATATTTACAGATCACTATTTAAACAACTGCTAACACAAATGATAAGAAAAAAAAAAAAAAAAAAGATTTTATTCTGTTGGTTGTGGAAACAAATTCAAATCTATATCATCATGCTGATATTTTAAAATAAATAAATAAAGCAAAACAAAACAGAATGAAACAAACAAACAAACAAAAAATACCTACAATTAAATTTGTAAATTTATATTTAGAAGCTTACGTGGATACCTTACAGTTGTAAGCACCACAGAGATTTCCCATGGAGCTGGTATTCCAGAAACTATAACACTACAGATTTGAGTAGGATCTTTCTTTTCTGAGAAGACCACCATTTCCAGATTCAGTCTAGTGGAAGGGTCTTATACAATAGCTGTTCTGACGCTTATCTTTAAATCAGAAAGATTTTTATTTATTTATTTATTTATTTATTTATTTATTTATTTATTTATTTATTTATTTTAAGGAGCATTTTTTTAAGGAAAACTTATCAACAATATATTCTAGACATACCATTTTCTTTTCTATTTCTTTCTTATCATGATTATTTATTTACTTATTCCTTCCTTTATAGGATCAGATTCAGGTTTTATCCATTTTTATATCATTCCTTTATATCATTTAAATCATATCCTATGATCTATATCATAGATCTATATCATAGGATATCTATATCATCTATATCTTTCTATCTTATATCTATATCATAGGATATCTTTCTTTTTTCCATCTTCCCCTAAGGGCTTACTTATGCCTAGCATGAGAAACACTAGGGATGTGATATTTCTTCTTTTTATTTTTCTATTATTAAGCTGATAAATATATATATACACACACACAAACACACACATATATATATATAAGATTACACTCCATACCTATATGATTGTATTAATCAGTTTAGGCTGATTTGGGTTTGATTTAGGAACAGACAGGCTAGGATGCAGTTTATCTCATCCTTTCTGGACAATGAAAACAGAATCACAGGATATATTCAATCCCTTGCCACCTTGTTCAGAAGGAAACAATTTTACTTCTAATTTAAAATTCCTTAATTTATTCCCTATATTTATTATATATATATAAATATATATTTATAATATTACATAAATATAGATATATTTACATATATAGATATATATATAAATATATAGATATATTTTTATATATAGCATATATATTTATATATTTATATAAATATTTATATATAATATATATATTATATTTATATATTTATATATATTTATATATAAATATATATAAATATATATATATAAAAATATATAAATATATATATAAATATATATATTTATATAATATTTATATTTTATGTTATATTATATATATATTATATGTATTATATATAATATATATATATTATATGCTATATTATATATTTATATATATGCTATATATATACATATATAGCATATATATATGTCATTGTCACTGGAAGAATGAACATAAAACATTCAGCATTAAAAAAAGAACACATTGCAATTACAATTATTATCCTTCAGCATTTTACCCTATTTCAGTAGTAAAATAATATCCTTTTCTTCTTACACACAAGTAGTTCAGAATTGGAAAGGACCTCAGAAGAAGGCACTTGCAGCACAGAAGGTCTCTAAGACCAGATCCAAGTTAGAAGTATTATAAATAAGGTCTCCAATTTTTCTGTTCAGCTGAAAAGCAATTCTTTTGCCAGAAAATATTCTTTAACACTTGCCATCTGTTTATTTTAATTTTTATTGATTTTGAATGAAAATCGTACTGCCTCTAAAGGGTTGATGTTTGAGTTTAGCAGTACATAAGAGAACAAACTTCTAATTTCTTCTTTAAAAGGCACTTTTTTTTTTTTTCTTAGTCAGTGGATGCAAATATTGTAATGGATTTATTAAAACAAAGGCAAAAAGTAACAGTTTCATGAGTCAAAGTTGTTGAGTTCATGAACGTGGTTTTTACTTTAGCTAGAGCAGTAAATGACCTGCACTTCTGAAAGTCAAGCATTCAAGCCTAGATTTAATTTAGCCTTTATGAAATAAATAGATGAATTGTTTTGGCATTTCATAAGAATTAAAACAAACAAACAAACAGATGTTGTTTTGAATAAAAAATAAATAAAACATAGATTCTAAAGGAAACATTTCTATGGGAATCACAACTTTTATTTATTTATTTATTTATTTATTCAGTTCAAGAATTCTGAAAAGCCATTTACTTCCAATATGAGGTGAGAAGGCAAATGTTTCCTGGAAAAAAATAAAAATAAAAATAAATAAAAATAAAAGAACAACTAATCCCAAACTGCCATTTCCACTGGACAATTAACAACATTTAGAAAGAGGAAATAAAACTGCATGATGCCAATTCTATTTCCTTCAACACTCTTGTTCATCTGCTGACCACACAGGACTCCATGTCAGCTGTGAAAGCCATAATGCTCACAGTACAAGCCAGAAGCACAGCATACAATGTCCCAAAACTCTTGTTAGAATTGGGTGACAAGGAGCTCCTGCTTTGCCTCCTGCTCTGGATTTTGCCATACCAAAGTCAGCATATTGAGCAAGTCACTTAAATTCTTGGTGTTCCACTGATAAAATGTTTTGTACTTTGCAGAGGAGGTCTAATTTCTATGTCTAGTTAATGCTTGTAGAAGATGCTTTTATGACATTTCCTTTTAAATGTTGTTGTATGACTCAGAATTATTGCCACTGATAATATATCCTCTTAATACCTGCCTTTCGCCTTACCTCTTCCACATATCCTGTTTTTAATGAAAACTGTTTTTCAACATCTTCAACATCCTGTATAATTGCAGCCTATAAAATCAGCCCATAAAATTATTTTATATAATATATATATATATTATATATACATAAATTTAAATTATTTCATTTTATTTTCACACAGAATCACACAGAATTGTCTAGGTTGAAAGGAACCTCAAAATCGTCGAGTCCAACCTCTCACCTAACACTAACAAGTCCTCCACTAAACCATATCACTAAGTTCAACATCTAAACATCTTTTAAAGACCTCCAGGGATGGCGGCTCAACCACTTCCCTGGGCAGCCCGTTCCAACACCTCACAACCCTCTCGGTAAAGAAGTTCTTCCTAATATCCAACTTAAAACACTCCTGGTGCAACTTTAACCCATTCCCCCTCGTCCTGTCACCAGGCACGTGGGAGAATAGACCAACCCCTACCTCTCTACAGCCTCCTTTAAGGTACTTATAGACAGCATTTTATTTTATTTATTTTTTGCATAATAGAGACTATTTGAAGGGATCATTTTAGAAATAGTAAGAGCTTTCAGGATCCCAAGCTAGCTGATTTTTAGGTGTTACCTAAATTCTAAACTGAGAACTAAGTTCTTGTGGAGTATTTGACCTAAAATTCTGATCATTTTATGATTAACAACTTTCTGTCCATCTCTTTCCTTGACCATCACAGTCATAGCATTTCAGTATGTCTCACTCAGGAACAGATATTTTTTACACAGCATCTCTGAGATAAGCACATATTGTTATCCGTGTGTCACAGCTGAATAAAATATAGTGGACCAAATGACTTGCCTATAGTCATAAAGGTCACATACGAAAAAATAGCTAAAAGGTCAAATCTACTGTTATCCATAGTAGATCACACTGCCAGTAGCCAGCTAAATAAGAAATGAGAATATATATGGGTAGTTCTTTAGAAATGTTTTATAAATGATCCACACAAAACACTTCTGATTGGACTCTTTGCACTCATATTGCTCAGTCAAAGGCAACATACTATAGGGAATGGGGGCTGCACATAGATAGAATCCATCTATCAGCACTAAAACAGAACAGTTTTCATCAGTGCCATGTGGTGTGTCTACTTCAAGGATCTTACAAAACTAATGAGTGACATCATTGCAATGAAATGTATTTCCTCAGATTAGGCAACGCATACAAAAATCATCCATATATTGTGGAGAAATTTTCAAAATGAGGAGTCAGCTGTGCATCTGTGTTTACATAGACTTATATTTGAAAACTGCTGAGACATTTTGAGACCATCTTTTCTGGAAATAAATCTATCCTTGGATGTCTTTGGATGTTTGTACAGATGCATTAAACACATGAAAGTCTTTTTGCCCAGTTTGAAAGCCCTCCTTCTTAATGTGACTATTTAAAAATCAAGTGTCTGGTTTAAATGAACTCATATAGCTCCTTCTTCAGTGCTGTCTTAAGAGCAATTCATGTCATGTTCATAGACAGGATGAAGTGACCTGTCTTTTGCATGGTGGGAAACTATATTAATGAAACTATTTGCTAAGTAACTTTAGATGTATAAACTTGAGGATGACTGCCATCTTAAGAGGCACTCTAAAGGCACTCTCTGGAAATTTAGTCCTAAAAGTCACCTTGGAACTTGCAATCATTCTACACAGTGAAAGTAATCCTTCCTGATAAATGCAGGCTTTTCAACAAGACACACTATGCAACTCTTTATCCTTAGAGAGTAGCATTCACAGGTAAGCTCCTAGGTAACATTTTCATAAAGTGTATTTAAAAGATTATGTCAATAATTTTGACCAAAATTAAATCCAAAGTTAAGAAGCAAGCAATACTGTTTAGGCAAATCTGCTTGAGCGCTTGCATTCTGGCGTGAGAGGGGTTTAAGAAGATGTACCTTCAAGCTCACCTTCTCTATACAGAGATAAAAATTCCTTTGCTTTGGGGAATGCAGGGGTGGGGGTGGGAGGACGGAGTGGGAGAAGGGAAACAGGGATATTAATTTTTTGCTTATTCATTTTTAAACCAGTTCTATTATAACTGAAAACTGTTTGATCATTTTGCATATTCCAAAGGTCTTCTTTGAATATTTAGTCCTAAAAGTTACCTTGGAAGCTGAAATCAATTTACAGAGTGGATAGCACACAAAAATAACCTCTTTCTGATGCATGCAGCCTTTTAAATAACATCCTCTATGAGGCACTAAAGCTTTAATATCAACAATATCCTTGAAATGAGGGAAGTGAAAAAAAAAAAAAAAAAAACAAAACATGAAGTGCAGAAACTGCTATCAATTCCATTCACAGTGGCAGAATGACTCTAATAGCAGAGACGTTTATGAGTCATAAATTACCATTTATAAATGCAGTGTTTAGCATTCATTTCAATGGACAACATATGGTAGCAACATTTCTAAATAGCTTGAACTGATAAATAGGCCAGTGAAGTGGCTTAATTTGTTAAAATGCTAGCACATTAACTACTGCATGTGGTGGTGGCATGTTTGCATCTCTAACACTGTCTGCCTGGGTCTTATGGAAACAGACACTTGCTTTGAATTTATGAACTGATACAGTCAGTCTATTTTTCATAATGATTTATGAGGAATCACTGTTTGCAGACTGAGTGATCCATCTATGACTGCATTAACCTCAGTCCCACCAAACTGTATAGCATGACCAAGTTCCACATGTTTTAGCCTCTGTTACCTTGTCTTGAGAAACTGGCTGATTTCCTAACGGTAGTTGAATCTTATATTTTGTCATTTTAAATGAGATATATAATAATGCTGATCATTATTATATTGAGACCATTATTACAGTGATTCTCATAAAGAGCTCAGCTGAAGAACATCTCCACTCCTACCATGAAAACTGTAGTGTTACATTCATGTCATCTACAGCTGCTCCTTTTTTCACCTTACGTAATCGCAAACATATTTTCAATGAAAATAAAAAAAATATAAATATAAATGTTATAACTGAAGAAAATACAAATCTGCTAATGACTATAATTTTTTACTGTTTCAGACTTTTAAGAATATTTATGGAAACTTTGTTGGTCTGTTTGTACTCTCTTTGTATCTAATCACCTTTCCTTTGTCCTATCAGTATTTTTTGGAAACTGTCTTGACACTTGTATTTAATGGAAACACCCTCTCAGACCTCCAAATTATTGTGCAAATGTGTAAGTACAGTGTCTCTAGACTAGCTGAAAAAAAAAATAATAAAAAGTATTTGGGAATCTCAACATTTTATCATTATCATTATCATTATCATTATTTCTTCTTCTTCTTCTTCTTCTTCTTCTTCTTCTTCTTCTTCTTCTTCTTCTTCTTCTTCTTTTTCTTCTTTTTCTTCTTCTTCTTTCTCTTCTTCTTCTTCTTCTTCTTCTACCACTACTACTACTACTACTACTACTACTACTACTACTACTACTTCTTTGTCCCCTTTTTCTTTCTCTTTTCAGGTGAATTTCCCTTCATCAACTTTAGAGGGATTCTAAAAAAGTGCACCAAATATGCACTTATTTACTCTTTCCATAATTAGATTTTTATGCTGGTAACTCTTCTATTTAGAGATGAGGGTGCTTTAATGACAATGACAACTGCAATAATAATAATAATAATATTAATGATGATGATGACGATGATAAAGCTGATGATGATAAAGAGGCAGTGGTACCTGAAAATTATAAGCAGACTGGATCCCATTATATTAAGTGTCATGGAAATTTTGGGAATTAAACATGCTAGATGCAAAACTAAAATAAAAATTATATATATATATATATATGCAAAAGAAGAAGAAGAACAACAACAACAACAACAACAACAATAGACCCTAAAATGTGGATTTATTCTACATATTCAGAGATGTGAATAGAAGTACATCTTTGAAATCACTTGTTAAAACATCTGATTCCATTTAGATTTCTAATGGTGAAACTCTTGGTATCTAATCTCAAGATGAGTCAATCAAATGACCTTTACCCATCTCTACTGAATATCCTTCAAGAAGGGCCACTCTAGTAAACTTGTCTTTTCAACTTTTTCCCAGGAGGATCTGGAAGGTTAAGGTTTATTGAGTGCTTACAGCTTCAAAAACCTAAGAATATGTAAGGATTTGATGAGCTATTGGTTTTGGAGCTGTAACCATTTGAGAAAAATTGTAGCGCAATAGTTTAAGGAAATAGCTCAGATACCTTCTTGATCTCAACTGCTACAGAGAGTAAAATAAACAGAATTCAACCACTCACACTGGAAGTAGTAAAGAAATCAATGATGACTTGAGTTTTCAAGTACATGTATGTCTAAGACTGGTATTTGTGTGGAAAGCTTTAAATTTCATGAATTTTAAAACAAGTGAATCAGCTGATATTTGATGAAGAAAATTTCTAAGTGAAGGTGAAGAATCTTTGTCTGTCCAATTTCACACATTTTGAAAACCATTAGTATATGCCAGGGTACTCCAAAGGAAATAGGTTTGAAGACAAGCTTCTCCACAAGCCAAATGCCTTTACTGGAGAGGTTGAGCAACTCTACCTTTAAGCAGTAAGTAGGATCTAAAAAATCAGGAACTGAAAAACTGCTTTAAAACCTGTCAGAATGAAGGACTTGCAAGTCAAATTTTTATTTAAGGTCCCTTCACATTATAGCTATATTTTTTCCGTTATGGTCACTAAACAGTTAAGACAGAATTGTCTGTACATATACCTCAAGGTAGTGTAGAGCTAAGCTCAACCCAAATATGTGTTCAGGAGCAAATGGCTACTTAAGGGGGACTTTTCTCTCATTTATTTGTCATAGATTGCCCCATATAGTCCTTTCACATCAGCTTAACAGCTTTATCACTATACAGCTCATTAGTTCTTGCTATTTCTTAACTGAACAGCTGGGTAAAACATGTTTAATTTATGCCCAGCTTAGGACTGAAATATATTCTCCATAAAACTTTAAAAAGGAAAAAATAATATAAAAAATATTCCCCGCAGCATAACCATCACTAACAAATAATGAACTTGTTTATCATTCCTATTTTATGTCTGATACTTCAGGCATTTCAGAGTCCTTTTCAGACTATTTTCTACTGCCCTTCAAACCCTTCATGTTGTTATCTTCTCTTTTATATCAGTAATAGGTTTTAAGACTCATAGTAATGAATGCAAATATATTACTGTTTTAGGGCAATAAAATTGTTCTTTAGCAGTTAACTGCACTCTTTGCAACAGTGAAAAGCATTTTAAATTAGCAGTTGGAGAAAACTAGGACACTGGAGAACAGAGACAATATAAGACTGCAGCAATTTATTGGCTGTTAATGAAAAAGTTAGTTCATTAATGCTTAAGTCAGTTGTTGAATACTGAGGGTGTCAATGTAAAATTTGACTTTAGAAAAAAATAAAAATAAAAAAATAAATAAAAATAAAAATAAAAATAAAAATAAAAATAAAAATAAAAAATAAAAAGTTTCTAGAAACTCTAAAGAATTATTCAGAAGTTTTAAATAGAGAGAAAGATAAAATGTGTGTGTGTGTGTGTGTGTGTGATTGAGAATGTCATTTCCCTAGAAATTCAGCAAGTATTTTTTCCTGTTTCCCAAGAATCCTAATCTGTAGTAATGTTTCAGCCCCAGTTCTGGGAAGCACCTAAGAAAGTGCTTATACAAATAAGCTAAAGGAACTATCCAGCTCCTTAGAGAAAAATAATCTATTGGAATAATAGTGCCAGAGTCATAAAGCTGAATTCAGACCTGTTATATGCTGGGGAACTGAGGGTTGACCAATGCAAAGATATTTAAATCCACATTGTTTAACGGAGCACAGCATTCTCCAAACTAGCATTATTCTGAGCTGATGTGCCCATGGAAAGACAGTGCCGCACTATGAAGGAATTTTGTTGCAGGGCTGGAAGCAACACTGCGGCATTAGTATGGTGCTGTGCCCACGCTAATAAACTCAGCTTGCAAGCAGGCTTGGCAGTGATTCAGGTCTCTCTGTACTGTGCTTCATTGCACCATGCAGATCTACTGTGCTTCATTGCACCATGCAGATCATAGATCCTCCAAAGAGCTGAAGCCAGTAGGAATTAGAAACTTGCTCTAAATGTGTTTAAGCTCCCTCCTGTAAATCAGGGATAATAAATAGAACTTTCAACTTCATGATAGCAAGAATAAATATATTAAAACTTGGGAGCTACTAAGTTACTGTCACACAGAGAGTTATTTACTTCTGTTTCTGTGATGGATGGGTGAACTTAAGCATATGTTTAAATGTTTTCTTTGACCGTAGTCAGTGCTATTGGAAACTCTCCTCATAACTGATCTGTCAGTGAACAATCTGTTTCCTGGATTGTAATGGTCTATAATTTTGTTAGTGGTTTCATAGATGCATATGAAGCAGCTTTTGCTTCATTTCCTTTTGAAGACACTATGCTGATGGATGGTTTAATTCAAAAGCTTGTTTGTTCTTAAGGAAGAACTCCATATTCAGACTCTAAATCCTGTCACTTTTGCCTGTTTAATATCTCCTAAATGCATCTTTTTTCCTTCTCTACCTCTATTGCTAGAAATAAAACTGGCTTAGTCATCGCTTCTATTGATTACTATTGTGCCTCCCTTGTTGGTCTTTCAGTTCTTTCCCTCACTCTACAAAAACAATCATTTATCTTCCTGTGTGTTCAGACTAAACTCTGCACAACAACACATCTATTCTGTGTATATTTTCATTTGAAATGTTGCTTTCAATTAAAAATATGTTGTTTTTTTCTTTGTTTGTTTGTTTTATCAAGGCAGACTTTCTACAGGAATAAAATATTTTATTTAAATGTTATTTTTATTGAAATCACTGTTTGCCCTGTGTTTGCCTCTGTTTGGGGAAGAAGATATGTATTGGCCAAACCTCTCCAAAAGCCTTTAGTGGCTAAACATCTAATTAAGCTTTGCAGGTTTGGGCTTTTCTTTACTTCAAACACAGTGAGGTAGGTGGTCATGGAAAAGGACCATCTAACCTATTCAGACAGGTTTTCATTATCCAAGTAGTGGGGTTTAACATAATATAGAAAATAGAAATTATATATATATATATGCATTATATACATTAGTACCTCTAAACCCAGGATGGTTTCCACAAACACAGGTACAGCTTCTCTCCACAGATTCAAGAGGCAAGTGTGGCCAGCACATATGTTTTGTTTTGGAAATGCATTGGGCAACACTGCTGCTTTAGAAACATGGAAATAAAAATCACAAGTACTGCATGGATCCAACTCATACACAGAAAGGACAATGCTATGCTATGCTTGAGCATATAAATCATGTTTAATGTACAAAGTCACTGTGGTCTTGTCTGCACCAAACTCCCTAGAAACACTTATTTAAAGTGAATCACGCAAAGATACCCTTATTCTGCATGAGGTCAGCTTGCGTCCTCCATTTTAACTTGGGCACTGAGCACCATGAGAAGGTGATTATTTGGTCTTGAAACAGACTTGGATATACTTTCATGTTGTGCCATACAGCCAGAAACCTGCTGGACCCAGCTGGCTGTCAGACTTGAGGTGGCTCTGAAAGTGGGATTCATCTCACTTAATGTTAGGTGTCTACACTACAGACATCTATGTCTCAATTAGTCACCCTTGTCTCCCTTTATAGTAAATGGAAAGACATAAGCATGATTCACCTCATCCTAAAACAGACATTTCAAATTTGGATGAATCATACCTCTACAATGTCAGTTTTTCTCAGGCAGGGAGGGAAAATGATGGAAACACGGGGCTGCTGTCAGGAAACAGATTAGAACTTGAAAGCTACATATTGGCAGCACCTCATGAGAGGGGTCACTGTCAGACATGCAGGTAAACAGAGACAAAAAACATGTAAACTACTTATTTATCGTCATGTGCCAACTGATTCAGAAAGCCAGGATCATTACCTCTCAATCAGGAATAAAGACAGTTTGGTCTTGGTTTCAACATTGATGGTAAAACCGGGGTGTTTAATCAAAGAATTGTATGCATTTGCTTCCTCTCCAAGACAGTTCACTGTGTGCTACATGTTTAAAATATCACATCGTTAAACTGAGCTAAATGAGATGAAAATGACTTTATAGGCTTTAGTCATCAAGCTTAGCCCCACCTTTATTTTATTTTATTTTATTTTATTTTATTTTATTTTATTTTATTTTATTTTATTTTATTTATTATTTTATTTTATTTTATTTTATTTTATTTTATTTTATTTTATTTTATTTTATGTTTATTTTTCTCTTTTTCTTTTTCTTTCTCTTTTTCTTTTTCTTTTTCTTTTTCTTTTTCTTTTTCTTTTTCTTTTTCCTTTTCTTTTTAATTTTCTTTTTCTTTTTCTTTTTCTTTTTCTTTTTCTTTTTCTTTTTCCTTTTCTTTTTAATTTTCTTTTTCTTGTCTATTTCTTGTTCTTTATCTTTTTCTTGTTCTTTTTTCATGATTTACCAAAAACAGTGAAGTCTACTGTGACCAGGGTCCTATAGCTCCATTGACCCAGGAAAGTTATTTCATGTCTCTGTGCACTGATTTTATAATCTCAAAAAATGAGATAACAATTTTATATTCCTTTTTGCAAAGCAATATGATAATAAACGTTTTAGAAGGGTTATTGTCTAATACTATACTGCAGCTGGTCCTTCTCCCCAGATAGTGAAAAGGAGAAGTTTTGTCCCATCCATGAGAAAACTTTTTATGTAATTATAAGTGGATGTTTATGAACTTCATGTTTTCGGGCAGCACTTGCTTCTGACCTCTGTAGTGTTTGCAAGAAGCTTGGGGGATCATGTGGTCTAAAATAAAGAAAATCAATGTGTAATGAAAAAGCATCTAAATGTGACATTCTTCTAACGCTTGAAACATGAGCAGTTAGTCAGAGATGCACATCGCAATGCCCTCATTTTCTCAAACAGGAGCTCTTTTAAGCTTGAATTCCCTGCCTTTGCTGTTGACATTCAAATTGACTTTTTGCATTTCATAATGGTAGTTCCTGTCTTGCTTTCCACTTTATCTGCCAAACCCACTGCTGGGTCTTTCCGAGATGCACAAGAGTCACAGATAAAGCTGACTAAAAATGCATCACTTATTTCAGTCATTTTGCTAAAGTACACCCCAGTACCAGCAAAGCAAGACAGGAAATTATTAGAATCGGACTGCTGTCATCAATTGCTTTCTCATCAATGGCTCAATTTTCTGACAAGCCCCAGCTCTTCTTAGCTTTCAGCCATTAAAATAATAATAATAATAATAATAATAATAATAATAATAATAATAATAATAATAATAATAATGCAGTCCAGTAAGCACTCAGAGAAAAACAAGGCAACCTCCCAGTTGTTTGGACAGAAAAGTGCCATGTTATTGTCAGTGAAATCTGTCATCTGCAAGCAACCTACAGAAGTACCCCCAACCCACTGCTCCCAAGCTACAGTACTGCCACAAGCTCTTGTGTGCATGTTCTTCAATGTCTTTGTGTCTGCAGGATTGGCATGATTTATCTGCTTTCAAAATATACTCCTGTCTGTTAGAGAAAGAATTAGACACTAGAAAGGAACTTACATGAAATGCAAGTCATAGGGGAGAAAAGGCTGCACTCCTTGAGCTCCAGTCCTGAAGGTATAGCTTTCTACTTTATGGCTTCTAGCAAATTTTGTTGCTATGAAGAAGCAGCTGCTGGTATTCCAGTCCCTGGTTTTGTGCATCTACCAGTCTGCCCTACAACATGAGTTCTTCAAGAACAAAAAATTCTGTCTTGTGCAGGTGGAAAGTGTCTAGCCTGCATAGCTCTGCAGCAAATAAGTAGGTAAATTTGGGAGCTGAAACCACATATATTTTATTTTTACAGGTTAACCACGGCAAATTGTGTTGTCAACACCACCAGCCTGTATCCTGATAATCTCATTGACCTCAGCAGAGTGTAACTGAGAAGAATATTCAGCCTCAGTGTGTATCTCTTACGGCTTACCATGGTACATAATTATTGCTGTTTATTATTTCTATTGCAGTAGAACCCACAGGATCAAATAAGGATCGGGATCCCCACTGTGCTAGGTGCAATGCAAACATATAAGCAGTCACGGTGCCTGCACTAAAGAGCTTACAGCCATGTCTCTTAGGAGAACATTTCTTAGTCTAATAGACTTCTCTATTAAGAACTGTTAATTACTTAATTCAGCCTAATTTTTTTCTCTGCTCAGTTTCTTCTGTTTTTTTCTGCTTAGCCCCAATAGACCATCTGTAATAATTCTCCTTTCTTTGTAGTATTGGCAGTTTTCTACTCTGTGAAAGCGATTATTATTCCCCCTTTTGCTTCCTGATAGTCTCATCAGACACTTCTCCCTCACTCACTTTCTGCTTTTCAAACATTTTTGGATGAAAACAAGCATTTATCTTCATACTTTTCATTACAACAGCATCTTTAGGTCATTATCATTCTAACATGGCCGAGTGACACTATGGTTGTGCTTCCTCCCTGAGCCATGATGTGACATTTCCTTGCAGAACTCCCCAAAAAACACATTCACACTCTCTGTTGTTCCCTTTTCTTGTCTTTTAATACCAGACAAATGGCTCATTGTCACTCCACAGGTTTACTTCACTTATTGCAACCTAAATATCACGTCTTCCATTTACTGAATGTCTGTTTCAGACTACCTCTTTGAGCACCTCTTCTGAGGCATTAGATGATGTTTTTTTTTTTCCACTGTTCCAGACTGAATCTCACTTCACTCTTTCCTGATCATATTTCTAGAGTCTCCAGGTTCCTTTGTGTAACTTCTCCATCTATGCTGTAATTTGCACACAGAAATCTCAGCAAACCTTACCCTTGGAAGACTGTCTCAGTAGCTTCCATAGGCAAAGTGTGCCCCTTGCAGTGTATCTGTACCTTCATATGATTTCAGACTTGTAGTAGAAGGTTTGGCTTCTGTAACTCTCACATAACTGCAATAGTAATGTTGTTGTTGTAATCTCAATGTCAACCACTGATCTCCACTCCATTGCTTTATTACCAGCACTGTCATAGCAAGATCCTACTATAAGGGTATTTTTCAGAAAGGCAGTAAGTGCAATGAACAGGTTTCTTTTTTCTTATGTCACATTCACTGTTGAAATTGCCGTCACACTGACCCATGAGCCATGACCCATAATATTCTGTTCATGGTGTCAAGCTGAGGCAGGGGAGGTTTAGGGTTGACATCAGGAAGAGGTTCTTCACTGAGAGGGTGGTCGCACACTGGAACAGGCTCCCCAGTGAAGTAGTCACTGCACCAAGCCTGTCTGAATTTAAGAAGCATTTGGACTGTGCACTTATTCACATGGTCTAAAATTTTGGGTAGACCTGTGTGGTGCCAGGAGTTGGACTTGATGATCCCTATGGGTCCCTTCCAACTCGGGATATTCTAGGATTCTATGGTGCAATGTTCATCTAAAGTCCCCCATAAATATTTCTCAGAGAAAGAAAATTCTCATAATGCAAGTTCTTTCTGGTCCCACACTTTGTTAGACTAGGTAGGATAGGAATGATGTTGGTTTTAATATTGGCTCAACTTGACTCCCTGATCTGCCCTGTTAGGAAGAGACAAGGTGATGCTATTCTATACGACAATGCTTTAATTTAACACAAGGACATAAAACAGTAATGATGTTAGTAAGTGGGAGATATTGTAACTAACCCTCATTAATACTGAGTAACTTAATGCCAAAATTCACTTGCTAGTTTGTCTGCTGTTCTATTTTAGCTATTTCTTCTGAACCATCAAAAACTTCAGGGGAGAATAACTTTAGGAAAAATGATCTTATCCTCTGGACTCAGACTTTTCATGAAGTTACCTCAGCTTAAGGGAACATCACACTCTAACTTTAACTTGGCACCTAAGCAGCAATATTGTCTCACGTGCAGACTTTAACACCAGAAAATTTAAAAATCTACAGCTGGAATTAACCCCTTCATTTATATGGAAAATTGAATTACCTCCTATGTGCTGCAATGTAACAGCATGAACATGGACCAAGTCTCAACTGATGTGTGGTAATATTTAAGATACAGTATTTTAATCATGAGTTTCATCTCTCAGATATTCTTGACTTGACTGGCATAGACAAATAGCTAGGGGGAAAAAAAAATCCTGGTGTTAGGCAGGAAAATTTTGTTACAGTGTATAGGAGAGACAAGGAATTATGACAAGTTATTTTCTCCTGCTTTATAAGACTGCTAGAAAAGCACAGAGTGGTGACTGCACGTAAACACCGCCTTGACTAACTTCAAATATTTAATAGATAGCTATGAAAGTTCACTACTTTCTCCTTCCTGTCACTAGGGGCAAATGGACATGTAATAATGCAGTTTTGCCATCTGTAGACACTTATCTTAGGTCAAGAAGAGGTAAACTTTAGAAATGCTTGTCTTTCTTTTCTGATTATAAATAGCATCCACTGAAGAATGTGCAATAGATATCTACATGTAATCAGAAGAATTCAATTCTTGGTTTCTACAAACTGAAAGAGATTTGAAAGAATCACTTAATGGATGGGCATGGTTTTCAAGTTACAGATTTAAACTGATTTATATATATGAAATTACTGCAGTATGTACCTTCTTTGGTCCTTGGCTGAGATTATATAACTTCTTTCTTCTATGGTATATTAATCAGTTCTGTATGTCATAGAAATGGTTTGTAATGATCAAAATAAACATTAGAAATCGTGCTTAGTAATAGAATGTATTCTGTTATCTCCAGACTCTTTAGCCTATATTGTGTTGGGAACAGTTTTGGACAAATCACTTCAAGAAAGCTATGGTCAGGGTAGAGAGAATTCATAAAGTATAAATAAGAAGGGAGGTCAAAAGAGGTACAGCAAAATGACCTAAACAAAAAAGATTGAATGAATTCAGGGTGTTAGTCTAGAGAAGACAGCCTAGGGTGCTGCTGATAGTAATTTACACTTTTGGAACAGACTAATGCTGAGGAAGAGGGAACAATCTGTTCTTGATTGTTCCTGCTGATTCGGACAGGTAGAGCAAGAGTTAATTTCAGCAAGAAGAATTTAAAGTATTCATTAAGGAAAATTGTATCAATGAAGATAACAAAGAAGATGGTCTCAGAAATTTCGGCATTTCCCGTGCTAAAAATCTTTAAGCACGTTTTCAGACCACAGGGATGATGTATGAATGTTTATCTTATTTTGGAGCAGGAAAAGGGATGAAATTAACACTTGAAGTAACCTATAGCCATATGATATTACTGGTAAGTATTATAATACAATCATAATCTTATAAAAATCAAATCATTTTCACAGCAATGCATTGTATATTATGAATAACAGTCCAGAATCTGTCCAAAAGTTAACTGACTGAACATTTACCTATCTCTGGGCATTATTCTCAGATCACAAGTATCTTCATATTAGTTGCATTTTCATGTAAAGCCACACACGTCAGACCTACCACTTTTTGCCAAAACATATCTTCTTAGATTTTTTAACCTCCTTTCTGATCTAGCCTATATTTTGATACAGTAAATATCACTAGTTTTTGCATTAAAGAAAGTGCAAAAATGTTTGTAAATACTCTCTTATCCTAGCCTAAGATGCAGTCCTCCTTGTTCTGGCCCAGCACTACCACATTTCCATCAGCCTGTTTCATCTGAAGATGAAATCTGAAAGGGACAAAGGGTGTGCTGGGAGCTGAGGAGCTGACACAGAGCAATTGAACCAACAGATCCCCTGACAAGTTGTTTCAGGTTCAAGGTCAATCAGATATTTTCCAGTCAAATAAGATTCAGAGTCCCTGAGTACAGCTGATCAAATTACCCAGCTTTCTTATCTTCCTTCTTCTTCAGCTTTAAACAGCGTGTTTATGGATACTACATTGGTCCTTTCTACAAGAAAACTCTGGGGAAGAGTGTCCTTCATTGCAATGTCTCAGACTCATTTGTTTTGTCAACAAACTGGAGTGTTTTTGAAGCTGCTGTGAGAACCACAGGGAAGATGCTACAAACACAATAATGTATTATCTGGGGAAGCATTTAAAGATAGCGAGGGAGTAAGATGTCACTGGGACATGATGCTTCTTGTTTCTATGGTGAGGGTGAGCAAAGGGAAAAAATCCATGAAAAACACCCAGGTACGCTCCTTCCCTCCCCTTCATTATTCTCTGCATCACTTATACCAAGATAGGATTTAAAACAATTGTTTAAACATTATGAGTTTTGAAATGGCTTACTGCTGACAAATAGTGTCACATTCTTGCTGTCTGTCTGCCTGCATTTCTAAAGCCTGTATTTGTGCAATATCTATTTTGGCACCTGCATATTGACAGTAATGGAGAGTGATATTTATCTGCAGAGAATGAGGAAGCAGTATGATATTCCCTATTGTTTCACAAGCCCAGGTAGGTTATATTTGAAATAGACTGGTCACCTCTGGTTGAGGGGGAAGAGGGTTCACTTTATACAGCCTTTCTATATTTGGCCTCTTTCCTGAACCTCCCAATTTTTCACAATTTATGTCTCATTAATCAGCATAATCAGGTAAAGAGTGTAGCACAAAACACTGGTATGTTGTGCCTCCTAATATCTATCTTCAGGTATAAAATGAGATATTTTTTTGAGCAGTGATGATGCTTTCTTACTTGCATGGGGCTTTACAACACCTCTGTCACTTTACAGTTGTGAGTACTCAGAATAATGCTTATTTACAGTAATATCTGAACTTCAGCCACAGAAACACTGCCTTAAATAGGAGTATAAAGACAGAAATCTTTGCAAAGTCACATTATTATTTTTTTCTTTTCATAAGTGACACAGAGTTTTCTTGTTCTTGAATCATATCCCAGATAATGTTCTAAGAGTCCAGTACTTTTCTTTAGCTTACACTATATAACGAAGCACAAACTATTCAAATTACCAACCACACAATTTTTGATGATGTACAAGCTAATATAATATAATTCTCAGTGTTGACTCTTACTTGTCAACATTGGTGTGGCAGAGAAAAAAAGGAATGATCATTCTATGGTTTTGCCCCTGAGTAAAACAGTATTTCTGCATATACCTTGAAAAAATAAAATCACACAGCAATGGATACTATTGAATCCAGACACATAAATGTAATGAAAATCATCCTGACTTAGAAGCTGGGTGCCCCAAACAATCATGTTGACTTGTTTTCATTTACTATTTTTACAAAGTACAACTTCACTTCTGTTATTTATAATGTTCCTTAGTCCTGAACTGAAGTAAACTGCTGCAACATGTTGAGTTCTTTCCATATTATTTTCAAAAATCAAGGGAACAGCAAGAGAAAATTTTTAAAAATTGCTGTTAACTACTTCACAACTTCTTGCTTCTGGTGCCAGTTTGCATAACAACCTCTTAAACACCAATACCCACATCAAGAGCAAACATCTCTTCTTGGGTCTTAGATTTCCCCTGCTCTTAACAGTTACATAGAAATGAGTATACTTTTATAAAACATAAATTAATATAATTTACTTATTCATTTGTTTATTTATTTCTGTCTGAACTGGTAAGAAAACAACTTGGATAAATATGTAGTTTTCTGACTGAGACTGCATGATGAAACAGAAGAGGACAGGTTAAGACTGGACAGGACAGAACAGAAATCAGAGGGGAGAGCAGGGTAGGAGAGGGAGGAGGAGGGGAGGGGAGGGGAGGGGAGGGGAGGGCTTATATATGTACTCTAAATATAGCAGTCACACATCAAATTAAAAGTACATTTATAAATAATTTATAGGGTATGAATAATGTATTCTTAGGTGTCTTAATAAATGGCTAACCAATTGTTATAGAATCCACAGGTCAGAGGTTATTTCTAAACATGGCAAATAAACTACAACAATAATAAGCTGTCCAGAAACCATCATCATGGGAGGTGGTATAACTATACAGATAACCATTCATATCCATAATACACATATAACTAGAACATGGTGAATAATACACAAGCATCAAAATGCAAAACAGTCATTTATTGTGTCTGGTTCTGCAAACAATTAATCATATCCTTCAGTGGGTTCTTAAGACGGCAGAAAACAATGAAAGCTTGAAAATTGTCAATGAGTAAAGAGATACAACTCTCCTCAAAAGCATGTTCCTATTTTTCAACAGATTTATGGAAGACACTGATAATTTACAAATCCCATATAAGCAACTTCTTAGTATGTGATATGTGTGACAGGTGGTACAGGTGAGTTTTGTACAATTATTCAGAACTGATTCAGAGGTCTATATATAGATATAGATAGATATAGATATAGATATAGATATAGATATAGATATAGATATAGATATAGATATAGATATAGATATAGATAGATATAGATATAGATATAGATATAGATATAGATTAGATATAGATATAGATATAGATATAGATGATATAGATATAGATGATATAGATATAGATATAGATATAGATATAGATATAGATATAGATATAGATATAGATATATAGATATAGATATAGATATAGATATAGATATAGATAGATATAGATATAGATATAGATATAGATATAGATATAGATATAGATATAGATATAGATATAGATATAGATATAGATATAGATAGATATAGATATAAGAGAACCTAATTTTCTTGTCAGCAATTTCTTATTCTGTATGAAACTTGTTCTTTAGCATACATAATTGGTTTATGCACAGACCTGGCAGTGATGGTCATCATGAAAGACTCCTGAGCACCAAAAATATCTAATAAAATGTTCTACAGGATTGCAGCTTGGCTCCAGAATTACATGGCACCTGAGTTGTTGAGTATCTAAGCAACATCTTACATGGCCATCCTGCAAAACAATATGAACTTCATTGTATTTCTGCCCAGCAGAGGAAAGGACCAATAATACAATCTTTGGTGACATTTAAAGCCTTGGCCCTGAATGGTGGGTCACTATTGCACAGTATTGATTAACTACTTTTGAAGTTCTCATAAGAACACAATAATGTGAAAAGAAAAACCAGATGTAGTCAGCAAGCTATACAGATTTTAGGAAAATGGAAACTTTAGAATTATGTTTAGTTGATCATTCTTTGGTCTAAAAGAATAAATCATCCATAAGAATAAATAAGTTTCATAATGTTTTTTAATAAGATGATGGAATTAATTAATAGCTCAGTTTTTCATTTTTCTTAAACCCTGAGCTGTTTCTGAGAGCCTTTAAAAAGGAGAATATTCAAGATTGTTACAACATATTAAATAATCCAAAGGAAAAATCTGAAAGACAACTGAATGTGTCAGCTAAACAGTTTAAGCTCTCCAGCTTCAGTCTCTATAGGCAGCAATTACATTTTGAAGGAAAATGTTTTACAATTGTAATTACACATAATAGGAGGAATGTATTTTTTCCCTTTATCCTACTCCCATGGTGAGTCAATTTAATTTTTAAATACAAGAGACATAATTGATTTTAGCCCTAGATTAGTACTGAAAATGATCTATATGTGCTCTCACTAATGGAACAAGAGAATTGGCATTCCTCAGGGACCTTAACCCAACCCTGTTCATGGCAACAATTATTAGACCCTGACAGGTTAGCTAGTAGGAAGAGAAGGGCACAGAATACCCTGCTGATTAACAATCTAGTGAAATAATTAATGTTATGCTCTTTTCATTTAATTATGGATTATTCATAAATATATTTTTATTAGAGACCACAAAGGGAAGTGTCTGTGCAGAGTTTTCACATCTATGCTGTTCTGAAGGCCTTTTGTAGAGGGTTTAAGGAAACTTCTCCCTTTGACTTTTTCTGAGCATATTTTAAACAAATGAGAAGTGTTTATAATTTTATTAGGGTCTGGTTCAACACACTCAGAAATTGAAAGATTTAGGATTATATGAGGCTTAAATGCATAAGACTGAATTGTAATTTCAAAACTACATGTGCACTCAATATATTAGATTAATGGGTGAATAATCAGCAACGATGCACCCTATTCAGATTCTAATATGTTTTCCTTCCTGTCTGTCATAATAGTTTATATCAATCAAAACATGTCATTTTACAGGGTGCTATGAGAAGCAAGAATAGGGAAAGAACTTTCCACTGCATGTGTTTGTTGTTGTTGTTGTTTGTTGTTTTTGTTGTTGTTGTTGTTGTTTTTCCAACTGAAATAACCCTAGACATTTTAGATGTCAAATAGTTTATTTTAAATAAAGTGAAAGTGAAGTGAATGGGGAAATGTTTGTGGTATCTGGGAAATGCCAGCCCCTGTGGCTCACTGACCAGCCTGATTATTTATGGGTAATTTGACCCACATTTAATTTCAAGTGACAGAAACGCACATGGGCATATAGTCTAAACTACCTTGCTTTAATAATGAAAACATGCTTAGCTTTGCTGAATATTTGCTGGAAAATGAGTTCTCACATATCTCACCTGAGTTGCAGCTCTGTTAGTTTCCAGTTGGATGATTCCTGGATTTTATATTTATTTTATATTCTTCACCCAATTTGTGCTGAGATTTAGATATACTAGATATACTAGGACTTGTGAGAAAAAGAAGAGAGAAAAAAAAAAAAAAAAGAAAAAAAAAAAAAAGGAGAGAGAGACAGAGAGAAGAAAAAGAGAGAGAAAGAGAGAGAGACTTTCAACCATGGAAGTTTAAAGTCAGACTCATTTCTCAGTATTTGCAGTGACATGCAATTAGATTGTAGATCTTCAATCCTTTCCACCTTTCAGAAAATAAGACAGAAAAAAGAGACCCTAAAAAAGGTGCTCAGCAGCCTTCCTATCTAAGCTGTGAGTTTAGGATGTTCTTTTCACTCTAGTTTCTTGTCTTTGATGCTGCACTGATTTTTATGTTGACAAATTCATGTAGAGCCCATCTGACTTCAGGCTAGTCAGGGTGTTAGTACTTCGCTTGTCATGAAAGTTTTATACTATATATATCCCAATTCCTTTCCCTGTATACTCTTCTACCCTTTTCATACTTCACTTGCTGTCACTGACTTTTTAATGAAGAATATTGTCACTCTTATAGGTACTTGCTGAACAATACAAAAGTAATAGTGCAAATCTTCATTCCTTCAGAGCAGTGAGGCCTGTTATTTCAGGAATATGCTGTTGACTACAGCAAATTGAGAGTAAGTAATCCAACTGGAGCTCGCCCATGACATGAGCCAATATATCTGAGACTAAAAAGAGCAGCATCCTCCAGAGGCATTCTGTATGGTCAGCAGCCACAAAGATGAAAAAAAAAAAAAAAAAAAAAAAAAAAAAAAAAAAAAACAAGTGATATATTTTTTATAAATAAAAGTGTTTTATACAACAGATAGCTTCTAAGTTCTGATCCCCTTTGCAAGCCAAAACTCTGTAAGCACAGGAAGACACAATGCCACAATGCATGTCTTAATGTATCTGGCAGTAAAAAAACAAACAAAAAAAAGCTACAAACAGCATCTGAATTCAGCAATATTTTATACATATCCATGACTTTTTCTTAAAGTTAGTAAAAGAAGTCCTTCATTCATTTCAGAACTTTTCAGAACATTTCAGAAAAATACTTTGGCCTGGAAAATGCACAACACTGTTACTGTTTCTGGTCAGGAAAAAAAATAAAAAAGGCTAGTAATCACGTAACTAACTAAATAAATAAACAAACACCAAAGTACAGTTTCATGTGGGCAGCAGAAGTCTGGGGATAAAAATAGCATCACAAAGTTAGTCCCAAGTTATCTAAGATAACTGCAGTGAACTGCTCTTTTTGGTGTCTGTCTCTCTAGCAGTCCTTATCACTTCAGTCATACTATGGGACTAGTGCAGCTTCACAGATTTTGGACTGGACTAGATCATGCCTGACCTTCTCAGAGAAGAGGCAGAAAAAAGATTCAGGCAAAAATGTCTTCTCCAAATGAACCAACAGTGTTGATAGGGGACCACAGATGTTTTGTACCACTGTGTAAGATGCAATATTGGCAAATAATAATTCAGAAGTAGACTTGCATCTTGTCAGCACTTTGTAGTCTCTTGAGGAATAGCCACTGCTGACCTATTGTATTCAAACTTTGTCTTCTCAATATATATTTTAATTGGTGGCAAACAACTCCACAGCATACATAGCAGCCAACATGTTCAACTCAGCAGAAGCTTATAAACACAACAAACATTTATTGACAGTACTGGCTAGCTACTGCTAGCTAACTTTGCATCATTCATGTGTTGCTTTGCCATGAGTAACAGAAAGACAATCCAGTGTGTGCAGTGGGCATTTCCTAGTTTGAACGTTAACACAGAGGGTTAGTAATACAGGGATTCAGCTGAAAGAACCTTCCAAATATATAAATAGTACCCAAGTAAGTTGTGTACTATGGAAGATTTTAGGCCAGTTAATTTCACAAACTCTAGTTATTTGGGGAAATGAAGTGAGAGATTGGAAGTTTAGTTTAGTTGTGTGCTTCTTCCTCTCTTGCAGAGTTTCCATCTCCCAGTTACAGAAATATGAAGACAAAGTGGCTGTCCTGCCACACACTTCTTTGTAAACATTGTGTCCTCATCTTGGATAGATGCAGGAGCAAAATTTTGCCTGAAATTATATTCAGTGGAACAATCCTTCTTTTTTCATGAGATGTGCAGAACCTGCCTTTCCAGCTGAGTCTGCAGCTCCACACCCTCATTGTCAACTGGCAGCTAGCAAATGTGATGCAAGAAGGGCTGGGGAACTATAGGCCTGTTAGTTTGATTTCAGTGCCAGGGAAGCTCATGGAGCAGATTATCTTGAGTGTCATCACATGACACTTACAGGGCAACCAGGTGATCAGGCCCAGTCAGCATGCGTTTATAAAAGGCAGGTCCTGATTGACGAACCTGATCTCCTTCTATGACAAAGTGACACTCTGGGTGAATGATGGAAAGGCTGTGGATGTGGTCTACCTTGACTTCAGTAAGGCTTTTGACACCGTTCCCCACAATGTTCTCCACAAGAAACTGGCTGCTCATGGCTTGGACTGGTGTATGCTTCATTGGATTACAAACTGGCTGGATAGCTGGGCCCAAACAGTTGTGGTGAATGGAGTCAAATCCATCTGGAGGCTCATCACTAGCGGTGTTCCCCCAGGGCTCCATACTGGGGCCGGTCCTCTTTAATATCTTTATCAGTGATCTGGATGAGGGGATCGAGTGCACCCTCAGTAAGTTCACAGATGACACCAAGTTAGGTGCGTGTGTCGATCTGCTCAAGGGTACGAAGGCTCTGCAGAAGGATCTGGATGGGCTGGACCGATGGGCTGAGGCCAACTGTATGAAGTTCAACAAGGCCAAGTGCCGGGTCCTGCACCTGGGGCGCAATAACCCCAAGCAGAACTAAAGGCTGGGACATGAGTGGTTGGAAAGCTGCCTGGCGGAGAAGGACCTGGGAGTATTGGTTAACAGTTGGCTGAATATGAGCCAGCAGTGTGCTCAGGTGGCCAAGAAGGCCAGCAGCATCCTGGCTTGTATAAGAAGCAGTGTGGCCAGCAGGGCTAGGGAAGTGATTGTCCCCCCATACTCGGCTCTGGTGAGGCCACACCTTGAGCACTGTGTTCAGTTTTGGGCCCCTCGCTACAAGAAGGACATGGAGGTGCTCAAGAGAGTCCAGAGAAGGACAACGAAGCTGATGAGGGGTCTGGAGAACAAGTCTTATGAGGAGTAGCTGAGGGAGCTGGGACTGTTCAGCCTGAAGAAGAGGAATCTCAGGGGTGATCTTATTGCTCTCTACAGGTGCCTTAAAGGGGGTTGGTCTATTCTCCCACGTACCTGGTGACAGGATGAGGGGGAATGGGCTAAAGTTGCACCGCGGGAGGTTTAGATTGGATGTTAGAAAAAACTTCTTTACCAAAAGGGTTGTTAGGCATTGGAATGGGCTACCCAGGGAAGCGGTGGAGTCACCATCCCTGGAGGTCTTTAAAAGACATTTAGATATAGAGCTTAGTGATATGGTTTAGTGAAGGACTTGTTAGTGTTAGGTGAGAGGTTGGACTAGGTGATCTTGGGGGTCTCTTCCAACATAGACGATTCTGTGATTCAGTAAATAAATAAATAAATAAATAAATAAAACATAGAGAAAGCTAAATGGATTCCTAATAATATGTTTAAGAATAAACATTTCTGCTTGCCCTATATCACTTTTACATTTGCATATAGATCCTTACTGCCTCTCCTTCCAAAGTACAAGGCTTCTGTGGCATGTCAAGGCTGACCAGCAGAGTGCAGCAACTATTTGACAAGAAGCTCTGGCACATTGCTACTTCTACCACTTGCCTGGACAAAGAGGAGGCCCCTGAAGGCAGATTTCAAGCTCAGATGCACACATATGCCTGTTACCAGGATTAAAAATCCCTTAGTGAAGCACTTTCAAAATGCTGCAATAGCAAGGAAATAGACCACTCTTCATATGTAATTGTGTGTTAAACAACCTAGAAGAGAAAAAAGGTGGTCAGAAAAGGTGGTCAGCTTATTTTGCAGAACCTGCATTTCTGTATGTGCAAATAAAAAGGTGTCTCTAAGCAACCTATTGAGAAATTACATGTGTATTACACGGGCTTTTTTTTATCTGTTGTTTATTGTTGTTGTTGTTATTTGTTATTATAGTTGTTAGTATACTTATGTATGTATATTTATAGTATATTTGTTATTTGTTGTTATAGTTATTATAACAACAAGTATTATTACTATTAACAGCTTTTTATGATTCCAATATTTTGAGACCCCAAAAAGATCTGGGCTGATTGCACAGGTTATCTCTGGGTTAAGTCTCTTGCATTCCAAGTGAGTTGGACATGGCAAGGTAGAAAGGAAAATTTTTAAAGATTGAGAATCAGACCATTGATTCCAGCTAATGTGTGGTAAACAGTTTGGATGGAGTAACTCAAAATTAAGTAGGCTCCTTTTTTTTTTTATCTTAAGGCAGATAACATGTACCATATTCCTTCTCAAAAAAAAAAAAAAAAAAAAAAAAAAAAAGGCAACCTTCCTATTTTTTAAGAAATTATTTTGCGTAGTTTTTTATGTTGAAGCACAAAGTTTAGCTATGTCAGAATGACTATTTTGAAGGGTAATTCAGATGACTGCACTCACCATGATTTCCCAGGGTGGCTGCATGTATTGTGTGCAAAATGTGGTTCCCTCAGCATAGTTATCCAGAGTTACTCAAAGCATCTTCCAAACTGGAGAGGACATACAGGACTGTGGGCAGGCCATAAAATTAAAAGCACCATCTTCCTTTGTGTTTGTTTAACAAATGAGCATAATTCAAATATAACAACTAGGCAGAATATGAAGATTTTTCAGCATATCAAGACAAATCTAGCTTTTCTCGGTGCATGTTATAAATCAGTGTTAGAGTCTGTATGAAAGGACAGATAATATTTAGATCTTCCCTGAAAAAAAAAAAAAAAAAAAAAAAAACAGCCTCTAAAATAATTGAAAGAAAAAATAAATATTTTACATTAACAACAACAAAAAACTATATAAAAAAAAAATAACTATTTGATATAAAAGAACTAATACACATTGGGGTACCTAGGACTTACCTTCTCAAATGCAAACTGTCAGCATGGACATAGTTAATGGAGAAAAAGAAGTTCTAAGACCATAAAACAACAGGTACAAGAAAAAGAGTTCAAGTCTCTAGACAATTCATCTGCAGTCCTTCTCATTAAACAAGGTTGCCTCCTTTTACATAGTGGGGTAAATACTGGTTATCTTTATCAATTAAATTTATACTAAAATTTTTTAAGAGCCCTCCTGGGGATGTTTGTGTTCCAAATCCAAGAACTAATGCTTAATCCAAGAACTGATGCTTACACTTGTCCTCTTTAACTGTGGCCTTGTATTTTTTCTTCTTACTTCTACACAATCCTAGCTTTACTGAAGAGTTTTGTAGGAGTCATTACACACTGCCTCTTCTAGAAATTAATTCCTCTTTCTATAATGTGCACAGCTGTATACAACTACTGAGTGTTGAAATGACATCAAGGAAAGTAATCTTTGTTATGCTGCCAGATGTGTGTGAACTACCAAGAATATACAAAGGAGATCTTTCCCTGGTTTCTTCTAGTCTGTACATTTGCCCGTCATGGTATTTACCCGTTGGATTTTTTTAAACGAATCCTAGAAGGGTATATTGCCACCTTCAGGCCAAAAATCTCAAAAATTCTTCCACTGTGGTAATTAGGAAATTCAAATGTGGAAGAGCTTGATTTAGACCAATTCCACCTTTTATTTTCTTAGGACACTAAAACCTTTATCTAAGATTCAGTAAAGTCCTACTAAATTCTGACTCATCAAGCTACTTTCAATTATTCTCCATCTGATATTATTGGAAATATTTTGTGGTCACGTCACCTAACCTAGTGATTATCCATTCAGCTTATTGTTAAGTAGAAGTGCTTTCTGTTTGCCTGTTGATGATTTTTAATTATAATCAGAACTCTGTCACAAGCCCTAATCAATAAAGTGCAGGGAAACCTCAGAGGCTGAAAGAGGGAGAAATAATCATTAGATGTCATTAAAGTGATGGGCAATAGCAGCACAATTCTTTGTACAATGGCCAATGTTTCAAGTGCTTATTGATTTCCTTTTATAATGATTATACTGCATTCAGGAAAACTGGGGAGGAGAAGGAAGAAAGAGGAAAGTGAAGGAAAAAAACAAAAAGAAAGAAAAAAAAAAAATCTCCATATGCTATTCATGCCTCAGAAGGCACAAGTACAGAATACACTAAGATGATAATCTGTTCTTCTAGACCTTTAGAATAGAGCCATGCTTTCTGAATGTGTTTTGTTTAATCATTCATGTTAAATATTTTATTTTAATACTCTCATTGCCTTCCAAGTGCTAAGGGAACACAGTGCTAGCCATACCAGCATATTCCCATTCCATGCAATATGATAATTCTTCAGACAACTTTGCAATGAAAAAAATAATGTTCCCCATGCATGATTTATAATAATTTTATAAGGTGAAGTAATTATATTATCAGATATCCCTGATGTGTTTGAGCAATAAGGCACCTTCATAATAACACACGACATCTTATAATTACCGAAAGGCAATTGCACTCCTGGGGAAAGGGGGAGGCCAAGGTACAAGTCTTGCCTATACAGTGCCCCCAAGGATGTTATTATCAGGATATAAATAAATAAATATAATGAAAAGAAGTTGGGGGGAGGGAGAGTGAAGCTGATACTGAATAATGTTGAGCTGTGTTATAATGCAATTCCAGATTTATAAGAAAGGGCAAAAGTTTACTTTTATGCTAGGATATGATGTGACAGTTCAGAAAATCTAAACAGCAATTTTATAAGAGTGGAGCTATTCACAGAATTTAACCCATCTCTTCAGAAATCTCCTTGGCCAATCAAAGTCATTTTGTAAAAAATCAGACTGGACTGAGAAAAGCGTTAAAATTCTAACATGCATCTATTACTCAGAAAGCTGTTGCAGTAAGTTTCTAGGTCATTTAGCACATGCATGATTCTTATTTCAAGGTACCTTCTTCCTTCCAAATGTTTTTTATAGACCTGTTACTGGAATCATGAACAGCAGAAAAACCTGCTACTGTGTGTTGCTGTTTTGTTTTGTTGATGCTTTTTAAAAATAAATAAAAATAAAAATAAAAATACAAATAAAAATAAAAATAAAAATAAAAATAATAAAAGTTTTTTTTCTCATCAACATCTTGCAAAGATATTTGTCTCTGATTAACTTATTTTTTGTTCAAAATGTATTTAGATGGATCTCTGGCATCAGTTACATTCAGAAGTCTCTTTCAATTATCCTCCATTCCTCTGTTCTTAAGACTTTTTTCTTTTTCTTGCAAGGCCTCTAAAAATTCAGTCAATTACTAAGCTTAGGGGCAATTTAAGTTTTATGTATCAAGTATTATGTAGGGTTTGGGGTTTCTCAGAAGGACAGCAAACTAGAGTAGGTTTAGAGGTGAGTGATGAAGATCATCAGGGTCCTGGTTTACACGACCTGCAAGAAGAAGCTTAGTAGCTGAGCTTGTTTATTTTGGGGAAAGCAAAGCAGAAAAGTGGTCTGCAAACAACCTTCTTGATCGGAGTTACAAGTGACGTTCCTGTGCTCTTTCTGGAAGCAATAGAAAACAGACAGGAAAAGTAGCCACGGGTTGTGGTGTTGGAAGGCAATGAACACTGGAAAAGGTTTTCCAGACTGAATTTAATACTCTGAGGATTCACTTTGTTTTCCTTTTCTTCTACAATTCTACATGCTTCTGGCTGAACTCTGAAAGACAGGACATGGAAATTAATTTTTCCTCTCTCATCCAAAAATTTCTTGGTATTTTCTCTCAATCAATTAAATTATGTTTCTGTTTCCATTTTACAATTAAACTGGAGTAGTTAATCAAAGGAAATCATGCCTCAGCCGAAAGCCAGAAATGGGTAAATAGTCTAGAAGGGGAAGGGAGAGCCCACATTGTTACCTAGCAGTGTATGTGGCTTGAAATCACCCAGATAATTAGTAAATCAAAGAAGCTTGTCTGCTGCTGTGCATCAGGAAGAGCAGGCCATTAACTCACTCAAAAGGACAAATGGGGATAGATAGATTTCAGTTTCAGGTTTCACTCCTAAGGTGCATTTCAGGGCTCTCTCTAGAGCCTCACAGTGTGTTTTGTTTCCCATCAGAACTTTCCTGACAAATGCTATTAGAGCATGTACTTCAGGAAATTTAAGGGCAGCTTCATCTAGTTGCTGCATGACAACATAGATGTAATACATGATCAGCTACAGGCACCACAGCAAACTCAGACGTGTGAAACCTGAGTGTTCAGAACATGAGACCTAAGTGTTCAAGCTCCCATTATTGTCGAGGACATAAGGTAGTAGATTTAAATTAAATGTCAAGTACTCTTTGAGATGTCCTAGGGCATAATGCATGAGCTCCAGTTGATTACAGTCTCCCGTATATCCCATGTAATATTAGCAAGTTGGATCTCCAAGCATTTTGAATGGCCATAGGTGCCATGTGTGGAGGAGAGTATACAGTCCCAAAGTATTCCATAGAGTCTAGAGATCTAATCAGCCTGGTCTAAAGTAGACATCTACATTCAGTCAAATGAATGTCTTTAGGATCCGTTTACTGCACTGACTAGATTTCCAATGACTACAGGGGTGAATGTTGCCAGAAGCACATTTCTAAAGAACTGTAAACAAATTTATTTCAGTCTCCTACATTTTGATATCCTAGTTTGTAAGCTGAATCCCAACTTAATTGTCTCCTAAAACTAGGTTTAAACATCAGCAGTCTTGTAGGTACCAAGAATGAGGCATGAAGTAAAAATAAATTGTTATGTTACCTTTGCCTATTTTTTCTAAAAAATTACTTGATATGTACAAAAAAATAGGGTGTTGCATATATATGAATAAGAAAAGTAGACTTGTTTGACACTAATAATACTTGCAGGAATTCAATTAAGCATTCATAGCTAAAACAAAATTAAAGTTAATTAATTTTATATTCATAGCTAAAACAAAATTAAAAGTTAAAGCCTTTGTTTTCTTTAAGCCATACTCTATTTTGCCATTAAGGGACATCAATTAGTTTCTCAAAAATAGCATCTTCTTTTGAGCTTTTCTAGAAGGTGTTTTTTCTTTCACATACACTTACGTATTTTTTCTTAAATAGAATTACAGTCAGTAGATATACCTTTATTTGCTATTTTTGAGTTTGAAAAATAATCAATGAATATATATTTGCCTTTTCATTGTTCTCATTAAAAACTTTCATCTTTTACATTCTTGAAATAAGGGTACCACATCAGCAGTTCAGCGAAGAGCTCACTTTATCCCTCAGCTTCCTGTAATTTACTACAAGAAGATACATCAACGGAAAGCATAATTCAATCATCAAGCTAAATACATCCATTAATGAGCTTATGTGAAAAAGTATTAGTCCTATCAGCTGACAAAGGTTGAGGAAGGTGGAAATAGTTGATACAAATACTAGTGCTATAACAGAAGAAAAACTTCAAGGAAGCTCATAAGACTTAAAACAGTTCATAATTAAATATGGATTCTGGATTCAATACCTGGTCAAGGGTTTATTTATCAAATCAAAACCAATATCTTAAGAAGTAAAATATTCTCATTAAACTCTAATAAAAGTCTCAGCCATGATATAAAATCTGAAAAACTTTTTAAAATCTTATTAAATCCTGCAAAGAACTCTTGTTATAAGTATCACATTTCATCCACTTAACTATTCCAAAAGGATCCTGTAGATTCTATGTTCTACATCATTTTTCGTTGTTTAAATTTATTCTTAGCATTAAAAGAAAATAAGGTTTTACAAATAAAACATCTAATAACAATCACTTTTAAGAATGTTATATTACTATTAAACATTGCATAAAATTAATATTAATTAGATCTAATTAAACTTTTTAGGTTTTGAGTTATTGAGTTTAATTCAATTTCAATAAATTTAAATTAAGCCCTATTTGTTTACTTAAAATAAATAAATAAATAAATAAATCCAGTCACTATCAATTATCTTCAATTAATTTCATCTACTTGTGCTACATTTTCAGGTAATTCTCCATTACTTTCAATTAGTTTCTATTAATTTCAAGTGGTTTTCATAACTGTTAACTGATTTCATAAGAAACAAATGTCCTTTAATATGGATATGTACTATTACCACTTGCCCTCCTGTCATAAATGGCTAATTCAGTGCCAGATCCTCATCTGGTGCTTACTGACATAGTCCCTGTAGTGTCATTGTAGCACTATTGAGTGAGAGCAGTCAGAAAACTCATATTTCCTTAGAACTAAAGACAGGAGGAATTTCACCTCAAACTACCATGAAGTCAGGATTTCAACCTAATCTTTCTAAACTATACCAGTTAGCCTAGATTTCCACTACAGAATAAGGCTCTCAGTTCTCAACTATGTTACGTAGTAGAAAAACACATATTTGTTTTGATCCTTTTCAACATTTCATAAGTTCACAGTACTGTCTTGGGCATCTAGTGCTATTTTAGATCCCTATTTTCTCTCCTGAACAGCGACTCACATACTTGTATCATCTGGCAACCAATGGCACTTGTTTTACAGACTTATCTTAAGGCCGTTTAACCAAATGCTTAATCAGTTTGGTCAACACAATATGACTTCCAAAAATAAGATGAGTATCCCTGGACTGATGAAAGTCCAGTGACTATAAAGCTCTCAGCTCAATTGCTAAATCTCCACTGATTATAATGAAAATCAAGACAGCTATTTTAGATGTAAACACTTACACAGTATAAACAGGAATGTATGTAAGATGAACATCACTTTAATCATTTAACCTTTTGGTGACCTAGAGACTAGCCTATTTTCAGTGTGGGATGGATGAAGGATAAAGCATTAGTAATCGTATCATTGTCCTATGCTGCTTCCAGTTCTGGACTCAGTTTAAGCTTGCAACCACTATAATTAAAACTTTCAGCATTTGAAGTACATGGTTATTTTAGGTAAAAACAATGCTTAAGAAGGAACATATATGGACATATGGAATAAAATATATAGCATTCTTGGAGAACATATGAATTCATGGAGTCTGTGCAAATGGAATCATTGACAATTTGATGTCAAAGTAGCAGTTACCTTCAAGCAAACTCAGCAACATGAGCCACTCATCTTGCACCATTTTAAATCCACAGAAAACTTTTCATCTGTGATGTTAAAAAGAAAGTTAAATATCCCTTTTAACATTTCTGCAAAACACAATTTATAAGGTTTTATATCCTAGAAGCAAAATCTCTACAACATTCAAAAATGAAGATAAAGTGTATTATTGTTTAACACCTGAAATACATATTTGCATGCTCAGCTGGGCTTGAACATCTTCTAGCCATAAGCCAACTCTGCTGTAATGTGAGGCAGACACCAAAATATAAGGGATGAGCAAGAGCTGACTGAAGTCAGATGAAGCTCCATATTTAACTTCATCAACGTCTTAGAGAAGGTCTTGCAGCACACTCACAGATTTTGGTGGTCAATGTTTTTGGTGGTCATGTTAGTTTTTTGTTGTTGTTGTTGTTGTTGTTGTTTATTTGTTTGCTTGTTTGTTTTTAACCCTGTACTTCCAGGGACCAAAAACTCAAAAGATTCTTCAAGCACAAAGTGGCTGGTTATATTGTACAGGCTTAGAGAACACTTATGCAGTGAGGGCTTCCTATTTATTCTGAACAGAAACATAAACTAAACACTAACATCTAGAGTTAGGAAGAAATTTCTTTGTGCAGCCATACAATTACAAATCTCATTGTAATTGAAATCAACTTTCACCTCATTGAAAATTACCATCAGATAAAAATGTTTTGGTTTGGTCAGTCTCAACAAAACAGTTCTGCCTGATTTTTTTTCTGTTAGTAGCTGAACCTGCAAGGGATTCACAGATAGAACTCTATTTTCAGAATCTGAAAATTAGAATGATAAAAAACACTTTTCTGAATTAGTGTATTCAAGAGAAATAATAACATTTTTGTTTCTGTAGATCACTGCTCAAAATAAGTTACCTTGTTTAGTCCAACTGAGCTGGATTTGGCTCAGTGTCTCTTTACTGAAAACTCTTCCTTTGGGCAGTTCAATTCCATGATTATTTCAGAATGCATAGATCTTAAAGATGGGGATGACTGAAAAATAATTATAGGTATGTACTGGAAATTTACCTTTCTTTCCAGATTAAATTATGACTTTGGACTGCTACTTAGAAATAGAGTACTGAATTTGGAATCACAAAGAAAAGAAAAAAAAAAAAAAAAAGCTTTTGAAAATGCTTCTGCCAGAAACAAAATAAGTCAAACTAAACAAATTTAGATAGAAATTCATTAAACATGAAAAATAAAAGGAGGATAGATAGCATGTTAGGCACTGCTATATCAGCTGACACTCAGGAAGATGATGGGTTTTATTGAATATACAGTGGTTTGGAAAAACCTATATCCATTTACATTGTAAAATCACATATACAAATGTACTTTGGGTTTAAAATCCCATATGTTGGCTGCAGTTCTAATATTGGTTCAAGCAAATTATGCCCTGGCTTCACTAAATGCACATATCTATTTCAGTTAGACTTGCAATTTCGCAACAGATCCTGTATTATTTATTCTGCGGCATAGATCAGGTTACATAAAATTAATGGTTGAACTTAATTCATAAGGGCTGAATTAAAATGTGTTGGTCAGAATGAAAAAGAAAGAGAGAGAAAGGAAGAAACCTGGTTTTGATTATATTTATGTCTGTTCCAGTATTGGTGCAGCACAGTGATGTTCAAGTGCTGGCTGCACTTAACACACATTAATTCCAAAAGAAATAAGCACTGTCATTTTTATTTTTATTTTTTCTCATGAAGGCTTTTGTCTACAACATATTGTTTTTGTTTTTGTTTTTTGTAGATACCAGTTTAAGTTCAATTTGTTTAAAAATGTCTAAGAATATTTATGGATTTTTAATATCACTGGTTTATTTTTGTTGTTAAGTATGCAGGTTTCAGGAAACTACTCTGGATGACCTAGTTCTGCTGCTCCTGTCCATACAAAACAGCCATGCATGTCAAAGAGAATTTTGTACTATTTAATCTTGCCCATGTGTGTAGTTCAAAAATCTCCTATAATGCTATAATGAGTGCTGCCCAGCAGCAAAGTTCTTTCCCTACAGAGATCCCAATCCAAAGGCAGAAAATGTACGAGTCAGGGTTCTGGCAGGTTTGAAGGACAGGCAGTCTAAATAAATTAGTCATATCATTGATAAGAATTTCCCCTTCCCATAGAAACTCATGGGTAGGAATCAGGTTTAGCACAGACATGTGTGGCCTGGGACTTATTTCAGATCTTTGGAGAGACACTGTAGCTATAAGTGATTGCTTGAATTATGCTGGAAAGGAGCTTGGGACTTGACATCCATTCTTCCAAGGACATGATATTGTCTGTTTCCCCACATGGAACAGGTGACCTGAGATCCCGTTGTCTTCCTTTAGACAGTCAAAAACCACAACTTGACCATGCCTCACACCTCCTCAAATCAGACTTGAATCATGACCACTGTTTGCCCCTTTCTTTCCAATCTGCATCCATGCAGACTTCCATTTGGACCCTGTTTTCAACTCCATCCTGTCCAGCCTCCATGAAGTGAAAAATGTGAGATACCATGGACAAGAATGTCAAAAACACATGAGCAAGTTTTCCCTCTGGATCACCTTGTTCAAATATTACCATTCCTGGAATATATTCAAGCTATCGAGTCTTCACAGATAAACGAAGAACAATTTGTTCTGGCCAGAGCTAAAAGGAGTGGAGGCAATGGTTCTTTTCCAGTGGTATTCCCACTATACTGCAGATCACTGCTATTATGCACATGTCTAAAATAAAGGTACTTCCTCAAAATCCACATGTGAACTGTGATCACCCGAAGTGGTGTGCGTGTCTCAGACTGAACCGGGGTAATATCGCACTTCATCTCATGAGCTTTGGCTGTAGCTTCAAAGAATGACACATCTGCTTATCCACCCCCACATCTCCTGGCTTTGGTGACTGTATCAAACTGTAGACAGGCAAGCAACTGCCAAGCTTAAAACACAAAACAAAACAAAAACACTCCCTCCAGCTGATGGAGAGCACAATGGTCCGTCTGCTGAACAAGCAGCTGGTGAAAGCAAAACGATATTTGCACAGGCTCTGATGACTTCCCAGTTTAATTCAGGAATTTGCTCCTCAGTTTCCAAGAAAACCAGTTCGATTTATCTGCTTTACTGGAGAAGTCATACAGGGGAGCTCTATTCCTCACAAACAATTGCTGCAACACAGCTCATGAAAGCAGGAGACAGAAGTTTCTTGGCTACTGGTCCATGATACTGGTCCATGATAGTTGCTTCTGGAACACATCAGAATGACTGTAAGCTTCAGCACTTTCAGAACAAAATGTAAAACATTCTTCCATTGACCTTGCTTTCCCACAATAACACCACATAAAATAACAGAGCAAGGAAAAAAAATAAATACAGAGAGCTTTATGAGTGCACTTTAATAAATCAATAGGGGGTTTAGATACCACATGGTAGCTGCTGTATAAATACACAGGAAGATCCTGTCCTAAAAAATTAGAATAGGCAATTCCTGAACCTGTTATTGTCCAGTCTCACTTGAAACAAGGGAAAGTCAGGATTATTTTATCCCCACTGGCAGAGCGAAACCTAGTGTCTAATTCTTAACTGCTCTAAATAAATATATTTCTATGTCACTGGTGGTAGTATGATCTACCTCTGTGATCCAACCAAGAGAAGTTGCTTGTATTTCTGATTATAAACAGATATAGAAAGAGTACAGTAGAGTTTAAATTTTCTTTCATGTCTGCACATAAAAAAACAGAGAAACATAGGTAAATGCTGTGAAGGAAAGCTAAGGATTATTGCTGAGTTTCACAGAAACACTCAGGGATGTTTTGCAGTATTGATGATTTCTATTAATTATGCTCTTAAAATGTTAAATTTATATTCTTCAATATCCTTCTCTAACAGAATTATAGAGTAGTTTGGGTTGGAAAGGACCTACCTTAAAGATTATCTAACTCCACCCCCTTGCCATGGGCAAGGACACCTCCCACGAGACCAGGTTGTTCAAAGCCCCAACTAACCTGGTCTTGAGCACTTCCAGGGACGGGGCATCTGCAGCTTCTCTGGGCAGCCTGTTCCAGTGCCTAGCATCTGAGGAAATAATTTCTTCCTAATATCTAACCTAAATCTACCTTTTTTAGTTTAAAGCCATTACTTCTTTTCCTATCACTGTTTCCCCTGTCAGAGAGTCCCTCCCCAGCTTTTCTGTAGCCCTCTTTAGGTACTGGAAGGTAGCTATAAGTTCTCCCCAGAGCTTTCATTCTCCAGGCTGAACAACCTCAGCCTGTCTTCATAGGCGAAAGACGATCTGATCATCCTGGTGGCCTCTGATCACCCTTGTGGCCCTCCTTTAGTTCTGCTCTAACAGGTCCAAGTCCTTCTTGGGCTGGGGGCCCCAGAGCTGAATGCAGCAGTTCGTGGGTGGTCTCATGAGAGCAGAGTAGAAGGGAAGAATCACCTACCTTGACCTGCTGGTCATGCTTCCTTTGATGTAGCCCAATTGGCTTTCTGGCCTACAAATGCATATTGCCAGCTCACATTCAGCTTTTTATCCATCAATACCAGCAAGTCCTTCTTCTATAATATACAGTATTATGTGCATATGGCTAAATTAACTGGTTATAAGCTAAGGGCTAAGGACTGGTTATCAGATAAGGTCAGCAAAACCCAACTCTTAGAGTGCAGCAGAACATTGCATTTCTAATACATCTCACTGTTACTGTATGCATTCTTTCAGTTTTGCAAAGGAGAGGTGAAATGAATGCCATCTCTATATGCAGACTAAGAAAAGCAGACTTTTGTTCAAAAGATGGGTTAATAAAATAGCATTTGCTTAAGATTATGAGAAGGAGTTCCGGGAAGCAATATGTAAAGGAAGACAACAAGTAAAATGAAGAGGGAGAAATGCAGGATGTGAAACCTGGATTGTAGAGTGGCATGGGGAAGATCAAGCTTACACGTAGGCAAACCAGAGAGATATGAGAAGGTCAGAAGAACATCAGGGACTAGGTTTCTTGCAACAAAGTGGGTGATGATTTCAGGAAAGGAATAGCAGGATCAGATTGTAAAATAGAACAACAATAACTGTATGTGGATGGGAAAGGAAGATGTGGAGAATTGAATGTAAATGAAGGAAATAGAGCTGCAATAAATGAAAGGGAGAAGAGGAAAGAAAATTAAACAGAATATCTCTAGGAATGGATTAGTGAAAGTCTATCTTTCCAGGCTTAAAGATGAAAAGACAGAAAAAGCTACTCTGGTCCTTAATTGCCACTGTCATAGCTAATGAATTATTAACAAGTAAATTAAGAAATTGAGTAAATCCTTTCTCTGTCTCAGTCAGCTCCCACTTCTGACAGCCACAAGTGAAATGTAAAACTCTTTTTACAACTCCTTTCCTCTCCCTTATGCAATGGCTGGCAGTGCATTGTGGTTTGATGGTTTCCTTTAGATTTGTTAGAACATCTCTCATGGTTCTTTTTGGGTCAAATTCTCTCACCACAAACTTCCACACTATGGAGGACTCTTGATAAAGCTGTGCTGATGACATATCTGCAATAGTCACTCCAGTCCTTCTGCAGGCCAGCCCAGGCTTAATGATCATAATTGTTAACCATTATATTTATGTATAACCAGTTCCCCAAAGACATCATGATGGAAAAAAAATGAATGCTACCCACAGAACACAATACTGAATTTTGTATTCTTGCTCAGAGAACCTCCTGTCCACATCATTTTGGAGAATGAAAGGGAGAAACAGCTGGGAGACCACTATGTGTTTTACAAGACTTTCAGTATGAGTTCACCTAGTACTGCCAAAAAAAAAAAAAAAAAAAAAAAAAAAAAGAGGAGAGAGAAGAGATGAGCAGACAATAGTTTCTTCCTCAACTACTACTACTATACAATGAGTAGGCAGTCTTAGTCACGTGATGTGAGAAGTACTACAAGACTAAGAAATCTTGTCCCATGTCTTATTTCTTCAGTCACCATTTGGCTGTTGGTCCTGCAGGAGATTAAGAAATAGGGGCGGAGGAGGGGGGGAATGGAGAGTGCTAGGATTGTTGGTTTGTTTGTTTTAATAGAAGAAATAAAAATAAAAAATAAAAAATAACAAAACATTTTGTTATTTGTTATATTAAACGAACTTTATCTAAAATCAGAAAATATTAAACTAAAATAAACATCTTCTGTCTACTTGCACGTTTTAGCCCAAACCACTATTCTTTGGCAAGCATATCCAACAAATATTTAGTGACTATTCTTGGCTTAGCTGTAGGCCTGTATATCCCTGCTGCCGTAAGCCCAGTATATACGTTATGTGCTTGGCAAAAGTTTTGCAATGAAAGACAATGTCATTCAACAGGTCCATGAGATAATGGAGACAGAAAAAACAAATCTGCAGTCTACTACTATACAAAGACCACATGCGCACACAAACAAAAACAAGCAAACAAAAAACCACCATAGCCAGATTTAGAGAACATGCTAAACATAACAAGCTTCTGGTAGATGCATAAATATGTATATAATTAACCCAAAGTAAGATCAGCAATCATGGATCAACAAACACTGAAGGGAGGAATCAGAGGATCTGCTGCTGCTCTGTTTAGCCTGCTGGGATCAGTTGCATCTCACAAATGCTATGTGTTTTCTTCAAAAGGAGAGAACAGAGCCCTGAAGCAGTCACTATCAGATTATGCTGACCAGAAACAAAGCACTGCTGTTGTCAGCTCCAACTGTTTGTATTTTGCTTTTCTCCTTGCCAGGTCTGCTAGCAGCTGTTTGCTCTCTTCTCTGGTGTAAATCAGGAGTAGATTCAGTCAACACAATGCCATTTTTCTGTCTATCGTGGTAAAGATCTAATATGTTCTTGTTCCTCAGAGAGCAAAATGCAGCCAAGAATATCTGTTGGCTTTGTTTTCTTTGCTCTTGCACCAACATGTGACCGTTAATATTAGAATATTATTCTTTTTCTTGGTAGAAATGCCCATTTATATAAAAAAAACAGAAGAATCAGACCCATTTGTTGTATCTGTAATGTAAATGCAGTAATGTGAATGTAGCATGAGAAGTAGAATGGGCAGACATGGGATCAGGATTTCAGATGTTTTTGTGTATCAGTGAGAATATTGATCAAGATTCTGGCTACGGCAGTTAGTTTTCTCTCTGAGAAAGAGGCTTCTCTGTTGACAGCCTTTCTGTATCAAGCTGACTCTGTGCTCTCTGGCTGACCTGCAAATGGGCTAATGAGCAGGATCTTCTCTTAACCAACTCAAGTGCCTAATCCTGAAGACCAGAAAAAGCTCCTTCAAACAGCTGACAGTTGTTGGTAGCTCTTTTATGAAACCAATATTATATTAAGTACCTGTTCTTGCTGCCATAACACATGAAAATGTCTTACATCTGGAAAATTTGAAAAATATTAAGCTAGAAATTCATCCTCATTTAACTGATTTTTTTTCTATGTATCAAGTCCAACCTGATCTTTATTAGCTACCCAGAGAAGTGCTCATGGCACCAAGCCTCCCGGATTTGAAGAAGAATTTAGGTAAACTCTTAGATGCATGGTTTAGTTTTTAGATGGTCCTGTATGGATTCAGGCATTGGACTCAATGATCCATATGGGCCCCTTCCAACTCTGTTGAAATCGGACACAAATTACTTATCTTTGAAAAGTTTCTGAAGTTGTAATGATCATAGAATCATAGAATATCCAAATTTGTGTCCAATTTCAACACTCATTTAAAGATATTTGTGGGAGGTCATCTTATCTCCTATGTATTATCTAAATATGTACATGCACAACTAATTTCATCCCATATAATGGGGATAGCTGTACACCTTAGCAAGCCCCTCCACCATCCCTCCTAATCCAGGAGCAGATGGACTCCAGGCATTCACTAGCAGACCTATTTGTGGGTGATGCAAAATTTCTCCTGCTCTGCCACAGATATTATATCCCTGAACCTACCTCTCTCCTGACTTTTATGGAGGACACACACACTGCTTTCCTGCTGTCTTCATCATGTGTGGGTTTGGTGCCGACCAAGCTCTCTGTGAGGAGCAGACACGAGAGGGCAGCGCTGCCCAAGCATTGGGCATTAAGGCAAATTGGGCAGCTGAAGGCAGCTGTGGGTAACGATGTGCAACAGGGGCTGGTGGAGGCCTCATATTCCCCTGTATCAGGAAGATGTGCAGTTCTCCCCAGGCATACGGTGAACAAAAGTAATGCTCCACAGACCAGACACAATCATTCCTACAAGCTGTTTCTGCAAGGAGCACGTTGTACTGGTCTGACTGGTACAGAGAAGTTCTTGCCTCAATGATGGTTAAGTGATAAAGAGGTAAATAGTGGAATCACGTCATTTATTTTTGCAGTAGAAAGAAGTTTAAAGCTAGTATCCCCATGAGCACCACTGTAGCTACTGTTCTTCATAGTATCAATATGCAATCTTACAAGAGAACAACATCTGAAGGTGCTAAAAATTATTCAAGGTAGACAAATTTAATACTGATTGCAAAGTGCCACAGGATTCACTTTCCGTACTATATGACTAGATAATAAAATAGCTGAGAAAATTTAATTTCTAATAATTCAAAGTAACACACGGGGAAAAATAACTCTAACACTCCATATTTAATGATGTCTCCAAATTAACAGTATCATTGTACTTCATGTATCTCGAGTACAATGTTCAATTCTGAACACACTATCTCAGAAAGATTATAGAAGAACTAGAAAAAGTATGGACAAAGATGATCAGAGGGATAAAATACCTTCTAGAAAATTAAAATAAATGGTTATGAGGGATATAAAAGAGATCTATGGAATCAGGAATGGTGCAGAGAAAGTAAGGATGGATAATAATTCAGTTTTTGCTTGTACAATAGCTGCAAGTTACCCAAGGAAATAATCAGACAGAAAACCTAAAAGTTGCATTTTGTGTTTGTTTTGGTTTGGTTTTCTTAATTTTTTTTTATTATATTTTTATGTTGTGCATTGAATTGTGAATCTCATTGCCACAGAATTTTACTGCAGTCAAAAACTATGCATGAGTTCAAAGAAGACATTAGATATCCATAGAAGTGCACTGATCCAGCAGCTATTATGCACAGCAGCCCATCTGCAATATATAAGCAGCCCTATACTACCTACTGCTAGAAAGTGGAAAGTTGTCCCAAGGGATCATGATGCCCTTTTCCCTCACCCCTAGGCTGTTCTCATACTCTCTGGAGCATCTGTTGTATCTACTATCAGGAACAATGCCCCAAGAGGCATTTGTTCTAGAGCAGTGTTGTAGCTCTTCCAACCCTGTTCTGGAAAGAAAAAAAAATCTTACTACTTTATTATTTGTAGTCCTGGTCCTGCCGTTTTGTTCCTCATGTAAATCATCTGGGTCTGCAAAAATCCTCTGACCAATTGTAAATAAAATTTGCATATATGATCATACTCATATACATACAGTTGCTTCCTTTGCTTCCTTCCCTCAGGGACAGACAATCTGTTCCCACTGCAGTAAGTTTGGGATTGCCTTGCACCGTACTCCTTAAACAAACTAATTTCTCTTTCCTTCCCTCTTACCTATTTCTTAATCTTACATCATACTTATGAGACCGATCTGAGTTTCCTCTTGCCTGATATAATTCTACCTTGCCTGAATTTTTTCCATCTTTCCAAGAAAATTAATTTGTTTGAAGAATATTAGAATAGTCCCTCCAATGTGTAATAGCATCAACAAAAAGGATTATGAATTCTTTATCGTTCAGATATATACTAAAGCTTTTCCTAGTACAACAGCTTTCAATTACAATGCAATTATCCTCTATCTTAATCTACCCTTTCATTTTCTGAATGTTATCAAAATAATCAAAATCATAAACTTTAGGAAAATTATAGTAACACTTCAGGTCATTTAAACAAATTCTCTACATCAAAAAATGAAATTTCCTAATTCAACAGGGAATGTGTTTAATTCAACTGCCAAGTAAAATATATATATATTTTTATATATTTTTTATATATATATATTTTTTTTTCATGGAGTCCTACCAAGATTATTAACAGCAAAAAACCATTATTACCCCTTTCTTCACTGTTCCTACATAACGAGGTTAAGGAGAGTCAAAGCATAGATCTGTCTTTTTTTTTTCCATCAAGATGTGGCTAGTCTTTTCTCTGTGACTGCTATCTGCTGCTCAGCATGATTTTAGATCTGTAATCCCAAGATTATAGTCCCAAAAATCTGACAAAATCCTATAAAAGGCTGATTTTCAGGCTGTAAACTGAAAGATTAGTCAGAGCTGCCCAAGCTTTCTTGGAGAATAACACTGTCAAGAAGCATTCACTGGTAATAGGGATACCAAGACTCAACTAAAGATTAAAAACTCCTGTAGATGGAGAGTGCTCTGGATCACTGCAGCTATTTTGTGGTCACCAAACACCCGTCATAGAGGAGATCAAGTCATTTGCAGGGATGAGACTTTTTCCTAATCCTGTAGTGATGTCACTTCAACTGCTACATTGCAAGTGAGTACAATTAAAGGATGCTTCAACCATAGAAATATGAACTTTTTGGCTTTTTCCCCAATCTCAGAAGTTTACATAGTTCATGTGACTTTTGCACACTGTTAAAATTTGTCTGAGTGATATTATGTGAGGCTGTAATTGAGGGATGTGCTTTTATTAAATGATTGTTTCTGTGTTCCCATTCATTCCCTCCCAGTGATACCAGATGTGAGGCTGTTGTGTTGATTTTTCATTGTTTCAGAGCACTCACAAATGTCTCCAGAGAGACATTCCTCCACAAAGCAGCATCTCATGGAGTAAACACCCAAAGTAGTTTCCCCTTGAGCATGCATCAGTACTGATATGTATGCTGGAGTCCTTTGTAATGCAGATGTAAGAACAAAGTCATGTTCAAGAACATAGTAAGAAGAGACCTACTTCACGGACAACCCAAGCAAAGCATGGAGTTACTGTTCATAAAAGTCTATGCAAATGTATGAAACAAATCCTATTTGGCTAATATCCAGCTGTATATTTTAACCACCAAACAACTCCTGCTTTCCCATTAGAGGGTATAGTCATCACCTCTGCAAAGCTAGAGTGTCACTAGAGGCACTAAAAAGAGACCAGCTGAGCTTCCCTTCTGTTTCCTTGAGAAGTGTGATGCTGTGAAAAAACTACAGGCAGTGTGAGCTGGTGTTCGAACAGAGCTAACAGTGCCATGAATTAAAAAGCAGCATTCATTTTAGCTCTTGTGCTAGAAGTCATCACATAAAGAGGAAACCCACAATGATAAATGGACTCCCTCTGTGTAAATTACTGTGGCAAGGGGAAAGAATATTAAAACCTGGTAGCAGTTTGGGATAGCATGGTCAAAATGGGACACTGTCTGGTCAGGTTTCAGTACCAGTCATGTGAACCATAGACTCATTTTCAGGTCATCTCCAATCTGTGCTGCGTATCTTCTGTGGGGTGTTATTAGTTCATGATAATCACACTCTCTGCAGTTCCTTTACTATTATTATAAAAATGCTTTTATGTTGGGTAGATGTGTTATTTATTATGTGTTGGGAGGAAATGAAGTTGGTAGTTCTGAATGTTGAACAGCAGTTGGAGCTGAGCTGCACAGTTCCAGGTCCCAAGAACTCTGTCTCCTGTTTCATAATAATAATAATGATTTATTCCCTGTGCTATTAAGCTGTTTGAATGACTCCATGCAGATCTTGGGGCCAGAATTTTATTTCTGTCATCTAAACTAAAGCTATAATAGCAAGGGCTGACATTTTCTTTTTATTTCCTTTTTCTTTTCTTTTTCTTTTCTTTTCTTTTTCTTTTCTTCTTCTTCTTTTCCTTCCTTCCTTCCTTCCTTCCTTCCTTCCTTCCTTCCTTCCTTCCTTCCTTCCTTCCTTCCTTCCTTCCTTCCTTTCTTTCTCTCTCTCTCTGTTCTCTCTGTTCTCTCTTTCTCTCTCTTTCCTTCTCTCTTTCCTTCTCCCTTTCTCTCTCCTCTCTTTCTCTTTCTCTCTCTTTCTCTTTCTCTCTCTCTTTCTTTTTCTCTCTTTTTCTTTCTCTCTTTCTTTTTCTCTCTCTTTCTTTCTTTATTTTTTCTTACTTATTTTTTCTCATTTTCTCACTTTCCCCATGTTAAATGAGACAAATTGTTCTATTATGTGTAGCAATTTTTATAATTGTACATCATTTAAAGCAATCAAGGTGTTGTGCTGCCACTGAATTCACTTTGAATTCATCGCATTTAGTTTCACACCTATGAGGGACCACATTGATGTAATTCTTCCTATCATTGTAACACTTTTCTTTCTCTATTTCTATCCAAATATTACTATCTACTGTCGTATTTAATTTTAAAGTGTTTATAGAATATTTATGAGGATATTAGGAAAATATAAAAAGGCAAGCTAAAAATGATTGTTTTCCCCAGAATCTAACTTCTTGCTTTCATCCACAGCTGTAACTTATCCTGGGTTGTGTTTTTTGCTTCAGTGCTTTTTCATTCTTACTTTCTTTTTATTTTTTATTTTTATTTTCTTCCCACTGGGAGAAAAAAAAAAAAAAAAAAAAAAAGGAAAGAAAGTTACACTGATGAACACTATGAATGCCTGATGATTTTACAGCTTTCTTTTTCTCCTTCTAGAAGTGAAAAAATAAAGTTGTCAAGCAATCCTAGACGGGTCATTCTGTACATGTTTTCTAATGGTTTAAAGGAATTTTTGGCTTCAATATTTATACATTTATAAATCTAAAATATTAAAAAAAAAAAAAATCCAAAAACTCAAGACCTAGTTTTTTTAGTTTTGTCTTTTTTTTTTTTTTTTTCTCCATAAGGTTTCTTTTTTTTCTTTTTTTCTTCATCCACAATCTACAAAAATTGTGCTCACATTTGAATATCAATCAATCAAATATATATCAGGTAGCCTTCAGCTCATCTTAACCTCAAAGGCAAGATTCAGTTCAAAAGTTAAACGTCTACATGAAAGTGTCTTTATACACATAAATAAGTTGGTATTTCAGTAAGCAGAGGTCTGGGGTTTCATTTGGTTGCACAAACTCTGTGAGAAGGATCTCACGGTGATGTCTGGAGACACAAGTGATATAGTTCCCCCTTTTGTAAGAAATGGCTTCTCCATAGCAAAGGAATACAAATTGCTTCATTCTTTCAAAGTATATGCCACCAACCGTGCAATGAAATTCCTTAAATTATGATAAAATTGCTCATTTCCTGAAGTGAACACAACAAACTAACAGACACAGTAATTTCTAGTAGATTTGGATTCAATTCAATTTTCCAGATGTTCGCCCATAATCAGCTTAGGAACTCAAATCTCAGAACGGTGCTATTCACACAACAGCTGTTGCAAATTTTTCTTTTGAATCACACCAATCTAGGAGTGGATTTGTTTACAGGCAGCCTCGGTGTTACATGAGGAACTGAATGACTACATTAAAAAAAAAAAAAAAAAAAAAAAAAGTTCTTCTGACCATTTACAAAGTTTTGTTTTTATTCTATTATAGGTTTATTTTTAAGGTTTTTGTTTGTTTGTTTGTTTCATTAATTAATTGACTTATTTTTTTCACCATTCAGTGAATTTTGTTATCAAATTAATATATATATATTTAGCCAGTTTCCTAATACAACTGTATTTGAAGAAAATATTAAAGTAGCCATTGTGACTGTGCTTTGAGTTCATTGTCATGACTATTTACATCAGCTATCATACTTCAAGGACCATAATTAACAGGATCCTTCAGAAAACGCCTACTTTTTTCTGCCTAAGGGTAGTTTGTCCATGATCCATTAGTGAAGAGAAAATCAGTGGAAAGTCAGAGTGGAGATTGAGTTACTGGAGAGAAAAGTAGTTCCAACAAGTTCAGACAACTATATTTGATTGAACTCAATTCCCACTTAGGTGTGTAGGACTCAGACTTTCATTTTCTACCTCTTAATTTCCTGCTCCAGACTCAGGTTTTCAGACCTAGGCTCTCCTGTTTATAAGGAGAGATTAACAGCTGAAAGTAGCCCTCAGAAAGATGAGAGTGCAAATGTCATACAAGGAAATATGGAGATGAATGTAGCTGATGGACCATCATGACTCAGATCAATCTCTGATTGCGATCACTCCATTGAGGATTTAATACGATGAATGCTTGTAAAGTATAGCTAAAAAAATAATTTTTTTGTAAAGGAGAAGAATGTTAAATTTTGGACATAGAAGCAAAATGTCATATAGTCCCTGTTAATGGAGTAATACAAGCAATTAAACATCCAAATGAACTATATGTAGATACAGAATCTTTGTACTAAGTAATAAAGATGTTTTAGAGTTCTAATGAGACATTAATGAAATTAAGCTGTATTTTTCAAGCTGCAAATTTGGTGTTTGAGAACATTGTGTGTTTGGTGATATTCTAATGCATGTATCATATTAACCTGTAGACAAAGGTAAATTAAGCGGAATATGAAGAGCAGAACCGAGGGGTTGCGTTGTAAAAAAGTATATGCAGAGAGGAAAGTTCAAGTTTCCAGAGTTAGGCAGTATCTATAATTCCTCTTGCTACTAAGACAAAAATATAAGCAATATGATAGTGAGTTACCTTTTTTTTTTGAAGTTCTTACTATTTATATTATTAAAAGACTGCACTGTGACAAAAAAAAAAAAAAAAAAAAAAAAAGTTAAATTTATATCTTGTGGGTTTTACTATGTCAATATGGAGCGTTTCTTCTTGTATCTTTCCAAATTTTCATGTAGCTATTTGGAATATCATTGAGGAACAGGTTCTACCTTGTTAACAATTAACTAGCCCATCCAAGCTACACAAGAGCACTTTTTTCTCACATTTGAAGGCAATGGGTGTTATGTTCACCTAATATATCTAAACATAATAATGTTTTGTTTGTTTGTTTGATTGATTTTCCTAAATGTTACTAAGGAGTTGTTATTTTCCCAGGATATTTTTTTCTTGTTTGACAAAGTGTGTTCTCATAGGACATACCTCTTGCCCATTTTCTTGTTACTTGGAACTATCATGACTTTTTTACACTCTTTTTTTTTTTTTTTTTTCTGTCCTTTTTGTTTTGTTCTTTTTGTTTCTGTTCACAGAAATATGAGAAAGGACAAAGACTTCCTGGTGTTTGAATGGATGTTCCTGAACACTCCTGTGTAGTTTTATAAATAAATACAAACATGTACATACATAGAAATATGTTCATACATGTGTTAAACTGATAAAATTTTACAAAACAACTTTGAAGCAGACAGCAACATTGTCCCCATATCCTCAAAAGGGGATTAGAACTAGACAATAAACAAATTGCAGATAAATTAGCTTAATAAATACTCACTTGGTGATTTTCATCATTAAACATTAGTGTTACTACTGCTATTGTTTTAATTTTTAACTCTTACATGTGCACAAAAAGAACTAGAGCCCATTTGAAAAAGCACTGGCATAATTAAATCAGACTAACTTGATGAATGTTATCACATGTACCCTGATATCTGGGTACACAAGTTCTATCTGTCTTTAACAACCCAATGAGATAAAGGAATTTTAAGACAAATGTGATATATTCAATTCAGCAGGCAGCAACTAGAGCAATCAAAATTCATCCAACAGATAAAGATAACTGTATGGTGTGTGTAATACACATATTGAACTCACTTCACACTCCCAGAAAATTTGTCTGAAGACATCATTGGTGATGTAGCTTAGCTTTATTCAGATGTGAAATAGATGACAAAAAGCTATATCCATTTGTGGTTACTGGTGAAGACTCACTGCAGATGCTAAGATGTGCCTATGCCTCACAAGAAGAGACATTTCTGAAATAGTCGTCTTCTGCTCTTTTTCCTCTTTTCCTATTTCCTTTCCTACTTCTTTTTTTCTTTTTTTCTTTTTTTTTCCTACTTCTCTATGTAATTGGACCTCTTTCTATGTTTCTATCACCAGATCTCTTTATTTTTGCTCATGCTCAAAATTATTCAATTCCCTTTATTTTTTTCAACAAAACTTTTTTTCTAAACCAAAGAACCTATCCACATTTGTCTTCTTTCCTTGCATCGTGACCCTGAAGTTACTTTTCCCAATCTATATTCTGACCTTATTCATAGCCCTGTTCACTGCCCTTTTATATTTCCTTTTTTTTTTTTTTTTTTTTTTGCTCCAGAATGTCTATTCCAATCATTAACAAATGGTACTATTTTTACAGTGGAAATATTGCTCATGTAATGAATACATCTAAGTACTGCAGTCTGTGGTTGTGCTCATTGTCCTGTTTTTAATGTTGGGAATAAGTGGAGATAAATGAACATTTTTGACTAAACAAAACTTTGTTAAAACACACTGGTTTGTTGAGCCTCAAACTGTTTTCTTTGAAAGATATTGGCTTTGACACAGTTTTCTGTATCTCACATATTGTTTCGGCCAAACTTTTTGTGAACTCCAGGTGGAGAGGCACAAAACCAAGAAACCTACCTTTCTGATATTCGGGTCTGCTGAAGGGCGGTAAACTCCCCAAACCTGCTAGTTTATTTTTTTCAGCTTGGGAAGAAACTGTGGCAATGTACTGTGAGCCTAAATGCTTTTCACCCCAAAAATGTCAACCAAATTGGTTAAATCCACTAAGGTCCCAAGTCCTGCACAGTCCCCTTCAAGACACTTCAACATCCAAATCACAGCTCAGGACACACTCAAAATCCACATAATCAAAATTGGCCACGTAATCAAAACTGACCTCCCAATAGAAATCTTGCCAGCTCTGATGTACAGCCTAATTTGACAGGAATTATATTACATGTACAAATTGGTTATTTTGCCCATATGGTTGGTGTGTTCAGTTACCATCTACAACAGCAGCTGAATAGCTGTTAGTGGGTGTAATTTAAGGGCTGAATTGAAAAATCTCTGACATGAATGAAAAACAAACTCAGATAGATGTCAACAGTTTTGTTTTTGTTTTTTGATCAAATTCATATCCTGTTCATTCACTAAAAAAAAGTGTCAAAATTTTCAGGATTCCTCAGTGTATAAGTTCACTTGAAAATCAGACATTGTGAGGGTATTTAATCAGCAACTCAGAAAGGGAGATTTTAGTCTAATGTTATAGACACCTTCTCTTCTTTAAATAGACATTCAATAGTTCAATGTCTCCATTTCCCCTCATGTACTAGGGGTAGTCACACTTCCCTTATTAAGACAGCGGAATAACAGTTCTGAGAATACATATTATTTGTAACATATTAATAAAGGTCAGGTAGGTACTTCTGGTAGGCCAAAGCCCTGTTCCTAACTCTGAGATCTAAGCATTCATCCCTAAATGGTAACAATTTTTTTTCAGGGATGTTTTTCCCATACTCTTGTACAAACACGATAGTACTCATTTGCATAAAAAGATCACCAGAAACACCTTAAATAATTGTTGATTCTCAAAGATAAAAAATCTGCTTTTCTGATAGGAGTGACTTTCATGAGAAATCGAAACAGAAGGAAGACCTGTATAATATATTTCTTGGTATTAATAACTGCTTCTTCTGCTTACACATAACAGAAGAGATTTTCATCACTCTAGTAATCTGTCTCTTTGAAATGAACATCCCATATTAATCATTGGGTAAAATTGGAGTAAGTGGAGGTAAAATCTAGAATATAAAAGTGCCATCTGGATTCTTATTGAAAACAATAAGGATTCTTATTGAAACCATCATATTAAAGTTTCCAGTTGTTTAATTCTTTTTACAGGAGCACCTTATTTTATGTCTTGAATACTATTTCCCTAAATAAAATTGCACTGTGCAAAGTGCCATTATGATTTCCAACATTCATTTCCAAAGGGGCTCCTGCTAGTCTGTAGCTATAACTATGATGAAAAGGGTCTGTGGACAGCCCGTTGCAATAATGCCATCTCCTCATCTATCAACCTAGCAGATTATATGAGTAGTATCTCCTTAGAGTAGAAACTCAGAGATATAATAATCAATGAGATCTGGCTTCCTGAGTGCCCACATGAATCCATTGCTGTAAATGATGCCACCAAAATAAACTACAAAATCCACAGTTCGCAGGCCTGAGATCAGGAAAAAAGGTATTAAAGATTCACTATATATGATGGCAATGGTCTCTGGTTTTACAGTAGACCATCTATATGCCATTACAGTGTATGTTTTGGAAAATCCTGCTTGTTTTATGCTGAGATTTCACAGTGAAGGAGTCAGATCAGAGACAGAAGCAACCATGTCTTTCCCACATGGCTTATTCCTCCATTGATTCAACTCAACTATTTGACAGTGTCTTTGTGCGAAGTGGAACAGGAAACTGAGCTCTCTTCCTCTGATTCTGAAACAGTATTTTTTATTATCATGTTATTGTTGTTTGCAGTATTGATCATTTTTGACCCAGATCAGTTTCTTCCTACAATGTGATTGTAAGAGCAAGCAGTACAAGGCGGAAAGGAGCAGCTGTAACTCCTTAGTCTGATATTTACACCAGGCTTCTCTGATCAAAGACCTACAGAACATAGAATTTGGTCTGTTCCTAATCAGCTTAAGATTCAAATTGCTCTTTGTAGGCCTCTGTCACTTTGCATGGACTCTGGAAGAGACCAATGACAACTGGGATCTTAATTTAGAAATAGCTGTTGGGGACTTAATGATGTGAAATGAGGTGAATCTAGATTTCAGTCAATGATACTGAATCTTCCACACCTACTGAAATTCTGGAAACAGGATCTTGAGGTTTGGACAGAGCTAGATTAATTAGCAGTAATAAAGATAATAGCATTCACCCATTGGAAAGTGATAGGATGACTATATCACTTCCATGGAAGAAACAGTAACTAAATTATAATGAGTAAGTTAGTATGAGTTTGACCATCTGCCCTGTCACACTTTTATTTCCCTTATAGGCATGTCCTATATTTTGTCTTCCTGTTCCTGAAAACCTAAAGCTCTGATTCAACTGTCTAAACAAAGTGGGCGCAAGAGATTATAAAATTGTAGAGTGCCAGTTCATGAAGATAAATAAATAAATAAATAAATAAATAAATAGAATCTTAGGTTTTAGACTTAATCTTTCAGATTAATTGCACTGTTTTTGACCGTTGATGTATTCTGTAGTGTTACATACCCTTCAACACATCATGAAGTAACATCAGAAGTAAGGTAGGTGATGATCGCAGATTTGGTCCTATCCCAACCTTTTGTCTCAAGATACTTTGATTTTCTGCCTGCACTGATCCAGACCTGTTACAGTGAGAACTGCAGTATATGTACTGCAGTGTTGCCCATCACTGTTGAGGGCCATAGCAATTTGCTTAGTATGGCACCTACTGTCCTCAGAGATACAAATACGTCCTGCAGTGTTTTCTCTTTAAAGCGGTTTTCAGACCAATAACTCATTCACTGACCCACATTGCCTTTCACAAGGAGCAAAATTTTAGCAGGCATTTCAGCCTTGGCTTCACAGTCTAATATTAGATAAGAATATTTAAAATGCGGAGGAAAGGTTTTTGTCCATAATCTGAGGTCAGGTTTTGAAATCTTTGCAAACTCGCTCTCCGGGGAGGCTATGTAGAGAGAGACATCCTTTCAGCTCACCCTTGAATGCACTTTGAACAAGCAGCTGCTTTTACTGTAAGCATGTTATTAATGGTCTCTTTTCAAAAGCAGAGATAGTACCCTGGAAAATGTTCTATTGATTTTTTTTTTTCCTTTTCCTGTCCCTGTTTCAATCACACTCGTTTGAATGACTTTCATTTTTAGCAACAACTAGAGATTCTTCGAAGAAAAGTGGTGTCTAGGTGCAGCCTTAAATAAAATCACTGCTCAATTTAAGCTCTGAAAAATACTATTGATATTTTAATAGAAGATTGGAGAACTGATTGCTGGTTCAATAATAGCTACAAGGAGTTTATACATAGGAATCATAAACAAGGATCATTTTATTTCTCTTACTGTACACATTAACAGAAAACAACAGTCTAAATCTTTACTGGCTTGATTATTACTTGTCAAGGATCTCAGAAGCTTGGAAATATTTCATTCTAATTATCTAAAGTGGAAATGTGCACTGAGATGCCATTGCACAGAGTTCAGAATATAGGACTGCAAACCTTCTACCACATACTTTTATATGATAATATTCTTGCAGAAGAATCTGCAAGTAAGAAATTTTAAACAACATGAAATATTATTTCTTTTTGGCTTTGGTTATGTTTACTATTAATTAATTATATCACATAGAGTCAATTATGTGTTTCCAAACTTTTTTGATTGTGGCACAAAAGAAATCATGACCACTGGTTTAGAAACCTCTTAACTGAGAATCCAAATGACACAGAAACCACATTAAATTATATGCTACATTAACACCTGGAGAGGGCTTGATCATGTCAACTGCCTTGAATGAATCTCAGAGCTACTTTAAAAGTCTGAGCTACAGAAACTGTGGCATGGTGTGAAAGGTTTTGTAGGAATCAGAGTCATGAGAGACTTCATGATTTTTTAATGGCAGTAAAAACAGAACTCTACCTCTAAATTAATGGTATGATTTTTCAGAGACAGTGAATAGGGAGAATAACTACCATATATACTAGAAGGTGTAAGATATAAGCCAGAAGCACAACTCCTACCTACTAAGCCAGAAACACAACTCTGTTATGCATAAAACTTACACAACATTGATAATGATACACATTTTAGAAATTCTCTGGTCCCCTAACACATTGTGTTGTACTGAACACAGAAAATTAAAGTTCTGAATTGGAAGCTGAGACACAAATCTAAGTATAGGTAATGCTGCTTGAAAATTCTGGCTTTCTAAACTGTTTTTAACCAAGAACATCAATTTATCCTTTCATGTGTCATTACCTGTATGAAATGTATCAATCAACTGAAAAAAAATGTCCATGAGGTGCAGTCTTTGTGTTTTCAACTCTTTGCTCATAAAGACTTAGATTCTTATCCGATGGCTGCTTGCCTTCTTTAACAGGCTGTAGTTACCAGTGTGAGCTTCAACAAGAGAGCTGTTATATTTTTATTTCGACACTATGTCCTACATAAAAGTTGGCAGTAAGAAAAAGTATTCTATAAAATATGACTCCCCTATGGATTCTTCTTTCTCACATTGACATTTTTTACATGTCTACGGCACTCAAGCAAAGGTATTGTATTTTAAAAATATAATCATCATCATCATCATCATCATCATCATCATCATCATCATCATCATCATAAGGACAGAGCCAAAAGGAAAAGAAAGACGGTGGAGAAAAAAAATCTTTAAAACAAGCTCAGGTATCTTCGAGTCAAAATAAGTAATTCAGGTGTTCTTCACCTCTTTTTGTGAGAAAAATTAATGAGAAATTGATTCAGATGTAAGACATAAAACAGGACTATGTAAATTAGGTAGCCTTGTGCAGGTATGAAAATTCATTTCCTTAGCAACAATCACTATTTAGAGCCCATTTTCTTTGCCACATTCTTGCCAACTTGATCTCACTTCTTAAATTTTTTCCCTCACTTCACTTTTCATGATGTGGATGTTTATGTCCGTACCTGTAAACTGCCTCTGTTCTCACTCTCTTGCCTTCTCTTAACAAATCCATAACAGCAAATTCTCCTCTTAACCAATCAAGCTCTAACTTTTAGCTATTAATTTTTTAATTACATTTTCTGTTGAAATGCAATCCTGCCCAGTATTTCAAAAACATTTATTTCCAATTCTGTTGTTCAGCTGAGTCACCTCTGGGAAACTTTCAGCAAGCTCTCACAATGCAAAGACAGCAAAAACAACAACAAGTTTTCCAAAGGATATAATACTATAAGAGTACTGGCATTATTTGGATGTCTAGAACAAGAAAACTTTACATTCAGTTGTGTCACACGTTTAAAAAGGACTAATCTGTTTTGTTTTGTTCTTTTTTTTTTTTCTTTTCCAGTCTGTATCTTTCTTCTTCATTAGAGCTTAGGGATATGGTTTAGTGGAGGACTGTTAGTGTTAGGTCAGAGGTTGGACTCGATGATCTTGAGGTCTCTTCCAACCTAGAAATTCTGTGTGATTCTGTGTGATTATGTATAGGATATAGAAATCCCAAATTATGATATTTCTAAAATAATATATCATTTTCAGCCATATGTGATGGTCTTTATATGAAACAGAGGATCACCTTTCTACTGTAAATGGAAAACAAAATTGAAATTGAAATTTTTGAAAATTTTTGAAATAGTATCATCACAGCTAACAAAATTCTAAATATATTTACTTGCATTTTTTCCTTTTATTTCTTGCCAGGAACCACTGGTAGATGAGTTATCTATTTGGTTTTTATATGTATTTTTTCTTCAGTACTTGGTTGTTGAAGAAGAACCCAATATAAAATGCATTTGTTTTCTGTCTCCCTGTCTTGAAGTAGCTGTCTAGGTCCACTGTCATCTAGATTCTCAGGCACCTTTTTTATATAAATTTGAACAGCAGATGTTAGGTTATCCATACAGACCCATTTGCACAGTTAATATGATAAGCTTTTGTAAAAACTGAAAAGTGTAAACATGGGTAACTAAGAGAGTTTAACACTGGCTGTTGCTGTGTTATAAAATTTGCTGCCATGACCAAAATATATCCACTTATTTTTTATTTTGTTTTTCAAATTATTTTTGTGAGAAAGAGATGTGAAGTATCAAAAATAAATGTAGTAACTAATAACTTATAGTTGAGAATTCAGTATAATAAAAGTAGAGAGATGGACACTTTATACAAGAGGCTCTTTTAAAACAGATTTCTGCAAAGGCTGAAGACTGAGCATCTTCAGAATTCAAATATTTTGGTTTTTCTTTTGTACAACGGCTTATAATACATTTTAAATCATTCAGAATGCAAATTAAAACTGCATTCTTCTTCCAAAAATAAAAGGTTGACATTGTGTAACTTTCTGCCTGAGTTTTAAGTGGCAGTAGTCCTTGCATTTTCTGTGTTTCAAATGGATCTGAAGAAACACATATATAAAGGAGGAAAATAAGGCAAAATTTGGCAGACATCCAACAACTTTTTTTTTTTTAATGTGGGTGACAATTTTATGATTTATTTTTTTATGATTTTTTTTTCTCTCAAATAAATACATTGCATATCATACTTGTACTGACTTAATCTGATAATTGTTTGCAGTAAAGAAAGGCTTTGCAAGACTCCTCACAGCCTTAAGCCCATCAGAATTTTCCATCAGAAAGGCCACACACAAATTAGACAATCTAATAGACAGGTGAGATACTCCACTTTTAATATCTAAAGATATTTTAATATCTTTAATAGCCTGCTTTCATACCTGTGTGCAGAACCAGCCTATGGAAGTCTATCAAAACAGACAGAACAATATCTAAATCAAATCAGCCAAGACAACATGCTTCAGGTCCCAGCTGTGGTGGTTTTACTTTGCTAGGCAACTGAACTCCACCACAACCACTCTCTCATTCCCCCTCCTCAGAAGAGGAGGGGAAGAAGAAAAGGGAAGAAGCAACTCACAGGTTGAGATAAAGAAAATGTAAAGATATTGCCTTCTGCAGCCTTTTTCTTAGTCTTGAAAATAGTTAGAGTTTTACAAACTTTCCTTTCCTTTCCTTTTTTTTTTTTTTTTTTTTTTTTCACAGGAGTGTGAAGAAAATCCAGAAAGTGTGCACAAATAAGTTCTTTGGATAAAGCTGTGTTCTGATTTGTTTGTTTGTAAATTTGTTTTTCCTTCAAGTTCTAAACTAATAAATAGCTTCATGATAACAAGCCTAACAGATTTCATGATTTAACTGTGGCTAATTTTTCAATCTGAAAAACTTTCTGAAGATGTATAGGACATGTAAATATGCAATATGCTTTCAATTAATAAAAAATAATCATATAAAATAAGTAGGTCTGGCAGACAGATCAGAATTGTTATTCAATCCTTTATCATGTCCCAAGGTAGGATCATGGTGCTTCTGTCTCTTGGACAGTGCCTAACCTCTTCTGTAACCTATGCTACCCTGTGAAAATGAAAGGTTCCCCTTCCCCCTTGTGGCCTATTCCAGCAATCCAGTATTGTCCTAGGTAGGGATCATTCTTACATATTACCTGACCTCTTTTCAATCCTAGTTACTTCACGTGTGTGAAGGACAAGAGAAGACTTATTTTGAGTAACTTCCTATATACTTCAAAATGTATTCTTTAGACTTCCTTAGGCTAGACAGCCTCAGCTCTTTCATTATTCCCTCATAGATCCCATTTTATGGACATTCAGTCACTATCAATCTTCTGCTTTGGACTCTCTCCAGTTTTTCCAAGTCTTTCTTAAGTTTTGGTGCCCTTAACTGGATAGACTATTCCAACTAAATCTTTATAATTTCTAAACAGATTGAAGTATTATTTCAAATGACTTCAGGTTTACATTCTTTAGTAGATATTTTAACAAAATATTTGTTCTCCATATCTGTACATAATCATTGGCTTATCTTCAGCTTCTGTTCCTCAATGAGCTCTTTATATTGTCCTACAGAACATTTGTCAAGAACATTATTTCCATCACATACTTGTGCATCTGATTATGCTGCCCTAAATATATTTTCCTGCACTTGTCTCCACTGAATGTCAATGTATTTTCTTTTCAAAACATTTTCCTAGTGTATCCAGGTCATTCTGAATAAAAATTATTTCCACCAAAACACTTCAAGGCTTTCCCTTCTGCCCCTTATCTGATGATTTATAAATCATATTCTATTCCACCACACACAACATTTATATCAGGAATATCAGGGTGAAACTCCACTTCCTGTGCCCTTCCGTTTTGACTGTGGGTTGTTTAGCAATGCTCTATAATAGCTTTGTATTGTGCTTTTGATGAAATAATTTGTAGTCTTATCTTTAGCAGATTCCTTTTCTTCCTGATGAACTGTATAGCACATTTTGATTTCTTTGATGGATAGATGGATAGAGCTATCAATACTTTTCATGACTTTTTTTTTTTCAATTACAGTAGCATATCAACTGTTTTCTTTTTCTTCAAATGAGGATCTTTTTCATTTGCTCACTTGCTCGCAAGTTGTACCACCAACTCAACTTATTTAGAAGAATATCATAATTTAACCTATTTAAATGGTAGTAAAAGATTTTGTAATATGTATTTAAATACATATTACAAATTACATATTTGTTATATGTATTTAAATACATATTACAAATATGTATTACTATCTGCCTTAAGATAATAACTATGAACAACTTGCAAAACTGGTATTAAAAGCAACTGTATGATCATCAATGGAAAAATCTTTCATACTCAAGCTATAAAAGCAAAAACTTTGTAACCACAGTGGTACTGGATACACTTGACAAAGGAATTTTGTTAAATATATAGGAACTGTTTAAATTTCTTTTCAGTTCCCTGATGGAGTGGTCTCTCTGATAATGTTTTATTTTTGTGAGGATTTTGAATCGCTCACATTAGGAAGGCAAGTCACAGATACAAGGACCAGTCTGAGGACTGGTGAAATTGAATGTCAAAATTGTATTGTGTTGGTGAATGCTGCAGATGAATACAATTCTCTGCAAAAGTCAACAAGAAAGTAGTTTCTGAGTGAAAATATTTAGACATATTATAGCTTCTGAATAGACATTTTTTTTCTGCCTTTCAATGACAAGTGATTTCTTGTTTGCTGACCAAGCCTATTTGCTTCACGTAAGCTGCTATTTCTTCCACTTTGCACAATTCAACATTTTATCCTTGATGAAAAGTATTCAACTCTGGAAAAACTTCCCTTCCCTTCTCTTCCCTTCTCTTCCCTGCCCTGCCCTGCCCTTTTCTCTTTCCTACCCTTCCCTTTTCTCTTCCCTGCCTTGCTCTTTTCTCTTCCCTGCCCTGCCCTGCTCTACCCTGCCTAAGAAATGTTTGATCCTGTTTGGTCTCATTTAAATTTCATTCACCTACACTTTACTCAGCTGTAAGCTGATCAGTGTAACTCTAGTCTGCGGGCAAATCCCTCAGCTAGTCTAAATTAGTGTCTATATTGGCTGCAATGCAACCATACTTTTTTAGTTCACCTGACCATCTACATGAATCTTTTAAGTCAGCAAGCTTACACTTATTTATGTTGGCAGAGACATTTAAAACCATACTTGCTCCTGTTGCCTAGGTTTTCCATCTCCATTCTCTTGTCTTCCACATACCAAAACATGACTGCTCACTCAACCTAGAAAATGTGCTAGCAACATCTCTTCCAGCAAGGCTTTTTATTGAATGGTAACTAACATAGCACCCCAGTCCTGTGAAAGAGTTTTGTTTCTTACTCTTTATTCTTTGACAGTTCCCTTCATGTATTCAATAAGCATAAACTAGATGTTTTTTTAATGAAAGTCGTTATTACTGTGTGCTGCTGAATCCTTTTGAGTGTGATAACACAGGAATGATGGGTTGCTAATCACATGTTGGTTTTTGGTTGGTCTTACACAAAATCAGCAGTGACTCTCTACTCCCCAAATAACAGGAAGATCAATGCTGCAATTCTATGAGCAATTCTTGCTACAAGTTTTCAGAAACAGAAGGGAACTAATAGACATTAATTGTCCTCACCAAGTCCCTGGGGACTTCTGCTTACCCCTGGCCTCCAGCCCTACTTCCTGGGTAAATCTCAGACAGGCTCTGTGGGTAGCTTTTCTCCTGTATGGACCCTTCAGACATGCAGAGGTTTGTCCCCAGCTTTGGGTCCAGTCCTGTGTCCTTTTTTGCTGATAGGATCCCCTGGCTTAACCTTGATGTGGATCTTCCTCTTCTCATTTTCATCAACAGACCCTGACACTTGTTTCCAGTTCTTTCTGCAGCAACAGAAAGCTGTGGAACCTCCTTGTCAGTGAGGGTACTGCCTGGACTGGATTGCCTTCAGCTGTCAGATTGTACCCTCTTGTAGGGAAGCCCCACTCTCGCTGTGTAACATCACATGTTCCATTCAGCCATTAGCTATTCAAACCTATAAAATATGCTTTTTTTTTTTCTGTTGTGAGAGAACTGAACGTTTGCATCGTATTTCACTATGCTTCTTTACAGTATTAAACCTTGAGTTCTTTGTGTCAACCAGAATTTCTGAATCTTGCAGTTGCTAGTGACCCAGAGAGATTCTTCCACAGCTTTGCACAAAAAGGCCATCACTCAGCCAAGGTCTGTCTTGTAGTCCGGGAATGTAAAAGCTACCACCTCGAAAATATTTAAAGCATTTCCTTTGACTTTTTATGCCAGGGGCTGAAAAAGAAGCTCAATCCTGCAGCCATGAAATAGCTACTGGGGCAGGGGAGGAGGCACCTTACTGCCAGATTGAGGGGAGGATATGAAGAGATTCAGGAACAAGGCTCTTGAGGTCTGGCTTGAGATGAGGCAACTTGAGAGCTCTTCAAAACATTTAATTTTGGTCTCACGGGGGGAGTGTGTGTGGGGACACATGGGTGAAGTGAGAGTTCACAGGAGCTGCTGAGGACCTGTCACTGTCTGGATAGCAAAGGAAGAGGATTTCTTTAGCATTAAGGCTGGAAAGAAAACACAAGAGATGTTTTGCTGGCTTTGGCTGTCCCTTGTGAGGGATTTTTCATGTCAAAAGTAAACAATGTCAGTCATGACTGATAGTAATCTGTGTCTTTTCACATGTTAAATATATTTAATTGCTGGTAGATTCATCAGACTCCCAGATGTTGGGCCCAAACTTACTTTCATTTACGTCAGTTGAAATCTGGAGAAAGTCCACTGGAGTCAATATAAATTCCTTTAATTTTATGAGAAATGTCTGTGAGGTGTGTTTGGCTTGCAAACACAGTAACTGAAGGAGGACTAAAATCACTGTATTTTCACATATGTTTTCATGCTGAATTAAATAAACAGTTAAAACATTAAAATGCTCTGTGGGACAATAGCTTCTTAGAAATGACAAGAGAAGTGAAATGTTTCATTCCTTGTAGTATTGATGTTAGTTTTCACCTATCCAAGCACTGCTGTGCTTCACGGGAGTTGTATCTTCACTGCTGAATGTCCCAGGCACTGTGGGACCTGAAATCCCCACCAAAAAAAAAAAAAAGCTATCTCCACTGGAGTTGTGGAGGTGTAGTTATTTACACTGAACTACACTGAACTGCATTCAGGATGGAAGAGTTTGTCAGTGGCAATATTTTTCTCAGGCCTGACCCTGTTTGAAGGAGCAATCCCAGTGGCTCAAAGCTACTTCATTCCCTTTTCTCCTTCCACTCCCTGCTCTGCTAACCTTTGTGAAGATGGCATGAATCACTTTGTGGTTAGGTATGGGAGCTGTTAATAAGGATGGCCGTTACGATGAAATTGAAAAGCTGCAGCATGGACAAAAGACACCTCGGGACTGTAATTTCAGCTGAGATCATCAGCTCATTTTAGAGACAATTTCATTTTAATTGGCTGTGTGAGAACAGTCTCAAAGCCTTTACATTTAATACAGGATGAAGGAAAAAGCCTTTTGTAATGGAACATATAGAACTTATTATCTGAGCAGATTACATGAAGAATGAACTGTATGGTGACTCTTACTCACCATCTTACACTGTTTAATTCTCACATGTGTAACTCGACAATGCTGGGATCTGACTAGTTTCCAGGATGTCTGGTCCTTTACAAGTCACCTTTGGAAAGATTTTCAAATCCATCATGGAAAAACAGTGGTCAACTATATGAAGGGTGGGAAAAATTCTGGTGTTCTAGTTGGTAACAAAACACACTGTGATTTCAGCTGAGCCAAGATTTCACCTGTTAGCTTTTAAATCTACAATCATTAAGTTTGTTTCCCTGTCTACAAGCCCTATCAACACCAATACTGAGCTTTTACACTTCGGTAATCAAGGGAGCTGCACATTTCCTTCAGTCACATTTATCTGCTGCCAGCACTTTCCAGAATAACAAAGAACACAGGTTAACTTATGTTTTACCTCTTTATAGTTTCAATAGGAAAAATCACTTATAATTATTATTTTTTTTTATATCTACATGTATGTGCAGCAATATCAGGTTTGATTAGGTTTGCTCACTGCCACATGTTGAAAGTAACTCTTCTTTCTCTGTGCCTGTGAGGGTACTTAGAACTAGCTGTGGAGCAAAAGCAACAAATGAAAAGTGTGTATCTTCAAGACAAGTTTGTTTGTTTGTTTGTTTGTTTTTCCCATAAATAACAAAATAACACTGTGTTGTTAGGGTACAGTAGAAGCTCATTATTTCCCAATAAAACTAACTGATGTGGAAGAGATCTGGTCCATCCAAATTTTAGAAAACTCTTTGAAGCTAAAATCTGTAGATTGAAGCCCTCCTGAAAACCCATACTGGGGAAACATCATAATGAATTTTCCCAGAGAAGGACCTGAACTATAGTTGAGAACAGATATATGTGACAAGATTTCTCTTATAGGGGAAGACCGATATCAAGGTTCATGTAAATACCACAGTTTTTTTTTCTGATATGACAGCTGCCCTTTCTTAGGGGAACAGTGAGTGAATTACTCATATAAAGGGCCTATTGCATCTTTGTGGAGCAATCTTATGTTATTGGAGTACCAACAAAGAGGCTAAAGCATAGCATAAATAAAATGATTTTTCTTTGACTGAGTCCATCCTATAGCTGCATTTCTTGGGTGCAAAAGTACAGTTTTAACATCACAGAAACTTGTTCAGCAAAATCAAAACTGGTCACCTCTTCTTTCACCACTATGAAGTTCAGAAAAAAAAAAAAAAAAAAAAAAAAAAGTGTGATTTAGTTTTATTCAGTGTTATTTCTTAATGTCTCCTGCTGTCAGGCCAGGTATTGTTAACTGGGGAACTGCCATTATATGTACAATGTTTAGCTGTACTCTGCCTTAACATACTGTATGTGCTGTGCTTTCAGAAGGGAGAAGCAGCCAGTTTGGCCTTAGTTCAATGTGGCCATATGCACGTATACTTTCCTAGTAGGTTTTGCTTTCACAGCTTGTCTACATGGGGAAGTTAGATTACAGTAGGAATTTACAACACACTAACTACTGTGTATGTTTGAAGCACAGGCTACACTGAACCCCATGAGCTACAACTTTCTATTCACCTTTCTGGCTGGCAGGAGAAGCTAAAATTATAAATATCTGCAGGAAAACTGCCCCATTGTATTCCTGGCCTGCCAAAATGACACGGAAGATGATTTGGGCTCTTGTTAAGATCTTATTCCCTTTTCTTCAGGAAATTCAAGCTACCCCACTACACTCCTGGGCACGTGCCTTGGAGGGCTGCTGGCTCCAGCAGAGCCCAGAGCCTTTGTAATCCCCCCCCTTTTTTTTTTTTTTTTTAATCCAGATCCAAATTTCCCCTTGTCTGTCAATTAAATAAAATTAAATAAATTAAAATAAATGTCTGTCAATTTTAAAAAAAGATTTTTAAATGGTGTTGAAGATAGCAGTGAAAATAAGCAAAGGTTCCTGCCTTCCTACTTTCATGGAAAAATGTGACAGTTGCATTGCTCTGAGGCCTGTGTTCTCTGTAGAAATGTCATAGTAAGTACTACAAGGACTCAGTCATTCTACAACATGCATATCAATGGATATGTGCCTTGTTCACACAATATGAAAACAAAATCAGGTATTCACTTAGAAAATTTTAATCATTATTTTTTTTAATCTCTTTCGTGCACTCAGTGTTCAAGATGACAAATCAGAAGGCACATTACATCCTATTCATGGTATAGCCCACCTATCACCTATGAAAATCTGGGAATGCATGGCTGAAGAACCAGTACCATGTATCAGCAACTTCTGGTCCTTTTTTTAGACTCTCTAAAACCATGAAAGTAAGAAAGAGATACACAGAATCATAGAATGCTTTGGGTTGGAAGGGACCTTAAATTCTTACCTCACCAACATTTTCAGGGATTACTCCCACCAGACCAGGTTGCCCAAAAACCCATCCAACCTGACCTCAATGGATGGGGCATTCACATATCTGGGCAACCTGTTCCAGTGTTTTTCCAGCCTCTGAGTAAAGTTCTTCCTAATATCTAACCTAAATCTACCTCTTTTTGTAGTTTAAAATCATTCCCCCTTGCCATATCACTCTACTCCTTGTCAAAGAATCCCTCCCCAGCTTTACTGTAACCGCCTTCAGATACTTGAAGGCCTCTATAAGGCATCCCCAGAGCCTTCTCTTCTCCAGGCTGAACAACCTTAACACTCTCAGCATGTCCTCATAGGATAAGTGTTCCAGCCCTCTGATCATCCTCATAGCCCTCCTTTGGACTTGCTCCAATGTGTCCAACCCCTTCTAAAAATCTGTACTTTTATTTTGCACAAGTGGCAGAAACAGAAATATCTCTTAAAGAGCTGTTTCTGGAAAGCTACTGGCTCAATGTACATCACCAGCGTAAGTGGTCTTGTTACACTGCAATTGCTCAGTCCTGCATTTCAGTTATTAAAAGCTGCCTGTATGTTGAACTAGTGGTGTGATTTCAAACAGCTATTTATCTTCAGGGAAAGATGGAGGACAGATGGTCTCACTCTAGTATTGTACCTTTTTCATTATAATTTCCCTAGGTTTTTAGAGGTGTGTGAATTTGTCACAACTTCTTTCCCCTTTTCAGCCTTTGATTCTCAGTCATGGGTACCTACCGGGGAAGAAAAATGTCCAAATTCCTTACTACAGCTGAGGTATCATATACTCAAAAAATTGCTAAATCTTCTTACCTCTTTACCTCTCAGAGATGAAGAAAGGGACAATTGGAAGGAACAAGACGGTTTCAGAGACAGAAAAAAACAAACAAACAAACAAACAAAAAAAACTCTCAAGGTACCTTCTGCAAAATGAGTGATAAACTATGTTTAAAAAAGTGGTAAACTATGCTTTAGGTTAGGCAAAGAAAATAGGTAAGAGATGGGCTAGTTCTGCCACTACAGATGGTAAATCAGTGGAATGTGTATTCCACCCAATGGTGGAATGATCTATCCCAGACATTCAGATTCTTGAAAACTACCACTGATAGCCACTGAAAAGTTGATTGTAACAAATTTGTTTGGAATCATGAGTGCTTACCAACAGTTTAAAGACCCTACAGTCAATTGCTATGTCTAGTGCAGACAATGTGTGAAAACAACCCTGACTGTCTGGAGTGAGTTGTTCTGTCTTTGTTAGTTTGTCTTTAGTTACTACCTCTTTTATATGCCTTCTGTGTATTGTTCATCTGAAAGCTGAGTACTTTCTTGCTTACTCTGTCAGTTTTGTGGTTTTTTTTCACCCCATTACAGGGTCACCCATGTAAAGCTTTGAAGGTTTGACTCACAGGCATGGAACAAAATTTGTTTCAGGTGATAATGTTTCCCAGTAGGTGAGTGTTTGGATTGTTGGAAAAGTAGTTTGTTATGAGAATATAAAACCAGTTTACAGGATGAACAAGGGATTTTTATTTTTTTTTTATATTTTTTTCCTTTGCAGTGCAGTTAGTAAGCAATTGCCTGAGGGGGTAAACTCTAAATTAGGCTGGATAATTCCTTGCTTTCATTTTGGTATCCTTTTGCCAAGGTCTACAAAATTATTTTCCTTGTTGTGTATCTAGCTGGGATCTGGAAAACTAAGCTCAATATTGCAAGTGTGTGACCTCAAGATTTAAAATTTAGTAACCATTTGATAAAAACACTGCATGAATCTCCAAGGGTGGGTCATGCAGGGAGAGTACTTTCTCGCTGAGAATGAGGTAACCAGGACCAGGAGTAGCAGGCATCCAAATGAGGGACAGAGAGCTATGACTTCCCACACTTCCCACAGCTGAATTCTATAAATATGACCCAGAGGTCATATAGGATGGTAGGATGATTCCTTTAACTGGGCGCCATGATCCTTCACAGATATGAGGCTTATATAAAGTGTATGCCTATCTATGAAAAAGGCTAAGGCTAATGGATCTCTTTTAAAAACAACATATTGAAACTGAAGTTATACTCAGGCAACTGAAGTTTATGCTCTTATACCTTGGATGTTAGAATTTTATTTTTTTGCCTTGCCTGAAACATAAACTTGGTGAGCTTACTCACTTTTTAAATGTACCATCATCTACCTCTGCTTGCCAGGGGCGATGGATTGATTTTTCCCAACATACACAGCTCAGATCAAAAACATACTGTAATAATAGTTGCTACTGGCCTGTGGACAGATAATGATTCAGGCCTCTGCACAGATTCACCTGTATGCCACTCACTTTCAAAGTCAGACTTTTCCAGCCCTTGGAAGTATTATAAATGAGGTCTCTACTCAATCTGAATTTAGTAATATTTATTATACAAATATTTCTAAAAGGTATAAAAGGCAAGTAAACAGTACTGGGTGTGCGGGGAATCTACACTCCGTCAACACGCACACACAAACATCAAACATTCTAAATGTACAGAACATTGCTTTACATACTAAACCCGAGTATGCCTATACATATGTAAAATCAGAAAAGGTAACAAACAATCCTTTCAGTTCCATGACTTAACAGTCTCCATTTTCCATTCCTTTTGAACAATATGTCTCGCTTTAAGTTGTCAAGCAACTCGGTCTTCAGGCCTTGTGTATCCCGTTCTTCCCAGATCGAAGAAAAAGCATATCCATCTCCTTTTCAAGGCCAATGAGGCGTGGGTCAAAAGGCGCATTCAGGTCAACAGGGGGCGTAACAGCAAAAGCCTTCGATGGCTGTAGCAGCAGAGGGGCCCATGGTGTAGCAGTCGGATCAGTAAACGAGCCCACAGCTCCCTCATTATCTGGCAAGCCACACGTTTGTGATTGTGGCTCCACATGGCTCTTTAAGGCCTCAGAGACTGCTCGCCAAGTGCCGAGCAATCTCACTGCAACCTTGTCATTTTTAGTTGCAAAGTCCCACACCTTGACCTCAATTTGGTCCCTTATTTGAGGATCATAAACTGTCCAATTGTTAATACGGAGAATAAGGTGTAAGGTTACCAGGACAGTCTTTGTTTCTAAGGACAGATGATTCCCCATAATGCGCAACTGCTTACCAGCGAGAGGTAGTTGTGTGCGCGGGTCTGCTTCTCTCAGCTCGAGCTTCTCTCCAGCTCCAGTGCCGCCTATTTCCAGCGACTTTCTGTAAGAGCTTCTCTGAGCGGTTTGCTGAGTTTGGCCGAACTATCTTCATGAGGCAATCAAAGTGCCTGTTCCCGTTCTGGTCTCCGTTCTGCTAGCCTGTTCCTTTTCATTCCTTCTTTCTGCTTCTTTATTGATGACATAACTCCATCACATCGTGTTGCCTTCCTTTTTCTTTTTTTTTTTCTTCTTGAGGGCAGTTTCCCCTCTTATCCCCTTCTCTCCACAGCAGTTCTTTTCAAAACAATTTTTCATTGGCCAAACAGTTTTGAATGTAACAACTACAGCAAACACCCAGAAACATTCATGCCTTAACTGGAGAACAAGACACCGGAGACTGCATGGAGTCTCCTGAATCACCCTTCTTTGTTCCCTCTAAACTCTTTTATATTCCTGATGGCCTCATCGTTAAGAGTCTAATGTTATCTCAACCACGGGGCTTGCCAACCCCCATGGCCACACTCCCAAATCTCCCCCTTCTTTATTAATATCAACCATTTTCTCGACACGAATTACCACTCCATATATAACAGAAATAAATGAAAAATCTGACTTTAGTTACTAGGATGAACTTTCTTTAGATCAATAAAATTTATTTAGGATAAATATACACAATGAGCTAGTAAGTCCCTCATAGGTGCCTGAAATTAGGTAACAGTTTAACAGATGTAGTAGTAACTTGCATTAACGTCCCATTGTCCCAGTTGCCTCACTGTTATTACCTGGTAGGTCCTTCAGACAGAGCATTTGTGAAGAAAAAAATCTGAAATATGGAATCCATTTAACATATTTTTTTTTCCAGATAAGTTTTCCCCTATATATGCTTGAGGAAAAGTACTTGTGTTTCAGAGGAAAATAGGAGAAAAGGTCATAAAGGTTAATGTTGCTGAAACAGCATGTGATATTGCCCTAAACCACTTGGAAACCACATCACCTAACTTTAAACTTGTAAGGTATAGCATTTCATAGTCAAGTTAATCAAGCTAGTTTCCCCTTATCAAGGCATAACTAAAGATACTCAGGATGTGATTCATCTCATTCTAGTGTATACCACAAGAAAGCCAAAGTAAAGCCCCTAAAATTTTCCCTTGATATACTGCAAAAGATAACAAATCTGAAAAGTTCATTCAACTCCCAGTATAGCCCACACACATTTTCTATGCAACTATTTCTGTTCTTCCAGCAGAGGCTAAATAAACATTTTCCCTCCACACATTTGAGTTTCCAGTGTAATTTAATTCCATGAATAATCCTACCATTAACTCTGCAATCCTCAGCAATCCTACCACTAACTCTGAGGACAACTGTGTAAGCTATATGGCAATTGTGCAGAAGAGTGTATTTGAGCAAATAATTGGACTTTTAGGAAATAATGGGAAAAAAAAAAAAAGAAAAAAAAAAAAAAAAAAAAAAAGCTGTATTAACAGGATCCTGTAATGAACCTACCTGTCAAACATGAGGGATGCACTCAGGAGCTGCCTATTTTTTACATTCCTATCAGGACTCATATAGATATCTTTCTCCAGTTCTCTGGATTTTCCAAGTCTGGATTTTTTTATTCTTCTTAGTTATTCAGAGAAATATGAATTTCAAGTGTCTTACCTGACTTGGTACTTGACCTTCCAACAGATGAAACAGAAAAGAAAGATCAAAAGGTTAAATTATATTGTTAACCATACAGTGAATTCCTCCTCCCGAATCCACAGAGGATTTAAGAGGACTGCTTAAACTGCAATCCAAATTACAATACCTTTTCTCAACAAGATAGGATAGATAACACATTAAAGACTCTTTGTGTAGAACATGACTCACACTGAGTCAGAATTATATTGTTAAAGTGTTTTTTTGTGTGTTTGTCAAGCATCAGTAAAGGAATCAGAGCTTTTGTGCTTCCTGGCTTACCAAAAGAACTTTTTCTAGTTAATTTCTAACCTCTGACTTGTACATGAAAATTCTAAAAAAAAAAATAAATCAAGAGATTTTTTTTGTTTGTTTATATTTTTTTGTTCTTTGAGGAGAGCTGAGGCAACTTTGTCACTAATTTGAATCTTTGGACCAAATGTCATAAATGGTGCATACCTAGTGGAAGTCTCTGATTCCAGTTCAGTGAAAGTAACATTGTCTAAATACACTTTGTTGAGGAAAAATGTCAGATAATAAACAGAACAGAGTCATGATGTGGGTTACACTGTCACACAACACAATGCAGTATCTAGTGTCTCTATAAAGACCTTACTCCATAAAAGGTTAGTGGAATATATGCTTGTATACATCTTAGAAAAAAAACCTTCTGAAAGCATAATGTTAGGATGGAAGTAATATTGTTCAATTTAAAACATACAAAAGTTAGTAATGTAAACTTAAGTAACCTTCTCGGTTCCTTCTCTCACCAATAGGTGTGCTGAGACACGCAAACTTTTAGCTTTTATTTTGAGTAAGACAATATCTATACAGTACCATATTGAAAAGTAGTGAATATTTTTTGCTGTTCATGTGATACTCTGCACTAATAGGGCCAATAAGTATGAATCAAGAAAGAACATTCATATGATCTCTAAAAGGACATGAATCAAATTATTTTATTATTCTTTTATTAGACACCATTCTTTAGACAAGGAAGAGTGATCTGTGTCATAAATGTGTGTTCCACAAACAAAGCAAAACACCTTACCTCTGTAAAGCTCAAATTATATTTCCTGTTGTTTGCTCTCTCTCTCCCTGACACACTATGGGAAGATAGTCATTCTTGGTTCTGATTACATCCATTAGGTATACCAACAGAGCATTTACAAAGACCTTTTATACTGTTTCCTTTGTTTCTCCCACATGTAACTGATAATAAAAATAGGAATTATACTGAGAGATGGAAAATCCCAATTTAAGCTCTCTCTCTAGTAGATAGCTGGAAGTATGTAATTGTCATAAACACACCTATATAAATACTTAAACTCATGTAATCTTTTGGCATCATTTCTGCTCCTATCTTATTAAAGATGCAACACTTCTATGTTTCTTTGCTGACTAAGGTCATATTTCAATATAGTTCTGTGCTATATTGTATAGACTACCAATTCTGGTGGATGCTAATTCAGATTTCAGTATTCTCCACTGTGCTGTTTAGACATGACCTTTTTAACTATGTTCACCAATAGACTCATTACAGGCCAAGCCCACGTTTGTTAATCCTCTGGGGAAATGCAACTATAATATCTTCTGTGGAAATGCATTGGATTGCTAATGTAATATCTGTAAAACATGATCCATCTGAAATTTCTTGAGCTTTGTTCATCATTTCAAGGGAGAAAAATACTAATTAAATCTGACAGCATTTGCATATAAAATCTAGTAATTAAATCAAAGATTTCTCTCTGCAATTGTGGAGGGCAATAATAGAAATTATTAAAGAAATTTGAGAGTTACCTGGAGTAAACAGACACCAAGAAATCCAGCAATCATAATACTCAATGTTTTAATTTGCATATATAAACAGCTATAAAATAACTTCTCATGAAAACTGGAGATCTAAATTAAGTTTTTTATCCTGAGCCTGATCCAAAGCTTACAAAAGTCACAGAATCACAGAACCACAGAATCATCTAGGTTGGAAGAGACCTCCGGGATCACCTAGTCTGACCTCTGACTTAACACTAACAAGTCCTTCACTAAACCACATCACTAAGCTCTATATCTAAATGCCTTTTAAAGACCTCCAGGGATGGCAGCTCAACCACTTCCCTGGACAGCCCATTCCAATGCCTAACAACCCCTTAGTAAAGAAGTTTTTCCTAGTATCCAACCTAAACCTTCTGTGGTGCAACTTTAGCCCATTCTCCCTCATCCTGTCACCAGGCATGTGGGAGAATAGACCAACCCCCACCTCTCTACAGCCTCCTTTAAGGTACCTATAGAGAGCAATAAGGTCGCCCCTGAGCCTCCTCTTCTCCAGGCTGAACAAGCCCAGCTCCCTCAAATGCTCCTCATGAGACTTGTCCTCCAGGCCCCTTGTCAGCTTCATTGCCCTTCTCTGGATTCTCTTGAGCACCTCCATGTCCTTCTTGTAGCGAGGGGCCCAAAACTGAACACAGTGCTCAAGGTGCGGCCTCACCAGAGCCGAGTATGGGGGAATAATCACTTCCCTAGACCTGCTGGCCACACTGCTTCTTATATAAGCCAGGATGCTGTTGGCCTTCTTGGCCACCTGAGCACACTGCTGGCTCATATTCAGCCAACTGTTAACCAATACTCCCAGGTCCTTCTCCGCCAGGCAGCTTTCCAACCACTCATCTCCCAGCCTGTAGCTCTGCTTGGGGTTGTGCCCCAGGTGCAGGAACTAGTGTATGGCCTTGTTGATCTTCATACGTTTGGCCTCAGCCCATCGGTCCAGCCTATCCAGATCCTTCTGCAGAGCCTTCGTACCCTTGAGCAGATCGACACATGCACCTAACTTGGTGTCATCTGTGAACTTACTGAGGGTGCACTCGATCCCCTCATCCAGATCATCAATAAAGATATTAAAAAGGACCGGCCCCAGTACTGAGCCCTGGGGGACACCGCTAGTGATGAGCCTCCAGATGGATTTGACTCCATTCACCACAACTGTTTGGGCCCAGCTATCCAGCCAGTTTGTAATCCAATGAAGCATACACCAGTCCAAGCCATGAGCAGCCAGTTTCTTGTGGAGAACCTTGTGGGGAACGGTGTCAAAAGCCTTACTGAAGTCAAGGTAGACCACATCCACAGCCTTTCCATCATTCACCCAGAGTGTCACTTTGTCATAGAAGGAGATCAGGTTCGTCAATCAGGACCTGCCTTTTATAAACGCATGCTGACTGGGCCTGATCACCTGGTTGCCCTGTAAGTGTCGTGTGATGAAACTCAAGATAATCTGCTCCATGAGCTTCCCTAGTGCTGAGGTCAAACTAACAGGCCTATAGTTCCCCAGGTCTACCCTCCAGCCCTTCTTGTAGATGGGCATCACATTTGCTAGCCGCCAGTCAACCAGGACCTCCCCCAATAACCAGGACTGTTGATAAATGATGGTAAGCGTCTTGGCCAGCTCCTCCACCAGTTCTCTCAGTATCCTGGGGTGGATCCAATCTGTCCCCATTGACTTGTGTACATCCAAGTGCTGTAGCATGTCACCGACTATTTCCTCGTGGATTATGAGGGCCACATTCTGCTCCCCTTCCCCTTCTACCACCTCAGGGTACTGGGTACCCAGAGAACAACTGCTCTTGCTGCTAAAGACTGAGGCAAAGAAGGCATTAAGCACCTCAGCCTTTTCCTCATCTTTTGTAACTAAGTTTACCCCCACATCCAGTAAAGGATGGAGATTCTTCTTAGTCCTCCTTTTTGTGTTGTATTTATAAAAAATTTTTTTGTTATCATTAATGGCAGTAGCCAGTTTGAGCTCCAGATGAGCTTTGGCCTTTCTAATTTTGTCCCTGCACTGCCTTGAAACATCCTTATAGTCCTCCTGAGTGGCCCATTCTTTTTTCCAAAGATTATAAACCCTCTTTTTTCTCTTAAGCTCAAGCCACAATTCTCTGTTCAGCCAGGCCAGTCTTCTTCCACACAGGCTCATCTTTGGGCACGTGGGGACAGACCGCTCCTGAGCTATTAAGATTTCCTTCTTGAAGAGTGCCCAGCCTTCCTGGAGTCCTCTGCCCTTCAGAACCACCTCCCAAGAGACTCTAGCAAGCAGTGTCATGAACAGCTCAAAGTCAACCCTACGGAAGTCCAAGACTGCAGTTTTACCAATCTTCCTCCTGACTTTGCCAAGAATAGAGAACTCTACCATTTCATCGTCTCTCTGCCCAAGACAGCTCCTGACCACCATATCTCCCACCAGTCCTTCGCTTTTTGTGAAGAGAAGGTCTAGCAGGGAAACCTTCCTGGTAGGCTCAATAACCAGCTGCATCAGGAAGCTATCTTCCACGCTCTCCAGAAACCTCCTAGACTGCTTTCCCTGGGCTGTGTTGTGCAAGTCAATAGATTACACATATATATATAAAGTCTATATATATAGACTATATTGGGCTTTAAATCATGACATAGTAAGTAATGATAATAAGAAAAAAATCTCTAAAAACAAATGAAAAAAAAATGAAAATTCAGAAAGCCTCTCAGAATCCGGTTCTAGAAAGATCTCCAATATAAATATATTGCATTGTTTCCAGCAAGAGGGAATCTATCATAAGAGGTGTTTTTTTGTTGTTGTTGTTTTGTTTTGTTTTTTGTTTGTTTGTTTTTTTCCCTAAACTTTTTTTAATTTAAAGTAGCTGGCATCCAATTTCTGAGAAAAACATATCACAATTTCATATTGGTTTGGGGGCCTACATTTATAAATGTTTAACTCCTTATAAAAAGCTTCCTGCTCTTGAACCAGAAGAAGCATGCATAGATTATGAATCATTAAAAAATTACTAATATTAGTAATAATTAATTAATTAAATTGTCCTGCTCATTTACCTTCTTTTGAAGAAGGGGAGTACTTGTCTATTTAAGCTCTCATATTAAAGCTGTTTTATTCTTCTAATCCTCCTTATTACAAATATCCTTCTTTTACAAAGAGACTGTCATCTACATGCGTATGAGAGTTGAGAGAATTTCATTCATTATATTTTTTTTTACTGCCAACTTGACTTTTTATTTCGTTTTTCCATAATAAAGTACTTCTTATTTTATTCTTCATCCAAGTAGTTGCAAATGAAACAAAAAAGCAAACAAACAAAAAACTTGGCACATTAGCTCATGTAGACATCCATTATTAGTTACTTAGTTTATAGAATCCATCAATAGATGGACAATTCAGTGGTAGTCTTTATTTTTCAGAGATAGTCCTAATTGGTACTGTAAGCTTCCCATAAAAGCGAAGTAAAGGATGTTGCTCTAAGAAAGGCTGTTCACAGAAAAAGAAAGAGCACTGAAGGATGAAAAAATGAAAGTTGATATAGCTGTGCTCAACAGGATTCATCATTTTGGGTGAATGGTCAACAATGTCATTAGTTACAGAAAACTCTCCGTAGGTATCCAAAGCTGTGTATATAATTTCTTCCATCAGAGAATAACAGATACTAAGTATCAAGTCATCCAGTCCCTCCAATTTGCCAATGCAGAACCATTCTCTGCAGTACATTTCTGGGGGATCTAGTAAGTACCTCCAGAGGTATGTATTTCAGACAAAATTCTAATGTCATTTTTTGTTGACATACAACAATTTTATTGTGCAGATAGAAATTTATAACATGACTAGAAATCTAAAATCCTCAATTCTCAAGAACATTTTCCTATTTTCTTCTTCATTGAAATCAGGAATGCTTAGTGAAACACTAAAACATCAGGAAACTACTTTTTGTTTGTTTGTTTGTTGTTACTGTCTGTTAATTTGCTTGCTTGCTTGCTTACTTGCTTGCCTTGTTTTTCTACTTTGCCTGAAATCAGAAAGGTTGTGAATCACAGCAAAAGACTTTTGTCTGTCCTGAGAACTTCAGTCTACTATTCAGTCAGGTGTCTCCCCATAAGTACACATCTGCTTCTTAGTGGAAAAGTGCCCAAAAACTTTGCCACCCATTGTAAAGTAGATGACAGTTTTAAGGGTATGCCAAAACTATTCTATACATAGATTTCACTTACTTGCTCCATAATGACATATACTAACACATAGTCACATGGTGAGTAACGGAACCAGGGAACAGGGAAGTAAATATTTTTAAGTGTGTTAGTACTGGAATTAATCAAAATCTTAAACCTGTGTAACTTGGTCTAAGTGTTTTAGAATAGATTCACCTGCTGTAATGCTAACCATTTAATTGTTAGGACCCTAAGCTAAGCCACTGACATGTTGATCAACCTTTGTTATCAAAGGAAAGAAACTGACATGTCCAGAAATGAATTTAATTTACCATGAGGTTCAGAGAGGTCTATCTCTCTCCACACTGACAATGAAGGGCAAGAGATGAACTTAGTCTAGGTACCTAATATTTAGATGGTTAAAACTGAAGAGGAATAATTTCATTTTAAACAAAAATAAAAATAAAAATAAAAATAAAAATAAAAATAAAAATAAAAATAAAAATAAAAATAAAAATAAAAATAATAAAGAATCTTCATGATTAAGCTTTCATATGTCACATGAAAATTGTCATTGTCATATCTTTTTCCCTATTTGTCTACTGTAGATTTTGTCAATTATCTGGTAGTCACAGAGTATTATTTATGTTGGGGACCCAAGCAAGCTAACTTTTTCTACTGCAATTCTTTCCTTAAAACAGTTGGTATTTTATTCACCATCTCTCTAAAAAGGCAGAGAAATACTCATTCTGAATGTGGATTTCATCATACATTTTCTCCCTGGAATAGGAAGCGTGTCGGGACTTGCAGAGAAGGAAATGGAGAAGAGACAAAAGAGGTGACATATTGCAATAAGTCCAGATACTCTCAGATTGCCTGAATTTTTCAAATTATATCAAGGATAACAACAAAAGATTAAGGCAATAGCCTCTTATATGTGTTTTAAACCTTTTATTTATTTATTTATTTATTTTATTTCTGCAAACCATTTCTAAATGGTCTTTCTAAAGGGAAAATCCAGTGCTTCTGCTAGATGCTGAATTTATTTCAACCTGATTTACTGATCATTGGATAAAATAACCAGCATAATAACCTAATGATGACTTGGCATCACGTGGAAAAATAAACAATATATTAGATAAACGAGATAGCAAGAGAAATACAAGCAATAAACTATGAAGGCTTTCAGTCCTTATGTAACTTTGATCACTATTGTTATAGCAGGAGTAAATCTGGTCCTAGTATTCCCAACTTCATGACTCCTAGAACGAACAGTGATTTTTCTATTTGTTGTTCTGTATGTATAAACCTTGAATTAAGTATGTTCTTTTCCACTTTCTTACTGAAATGTTCCTTGTCCATTTTAATTTCATTCCATTACACATTTTCTGCTTAGAAGAACCCAATTGATTTACCTCCTGAAATCACACATAGTCTTGAATGCACAAAAACAATTGTTATTTCAGAATCATTCTTTAATAAATAATAAAAAACTATAATAATAATATAATAACATAATAACAACAAAATAATAATAAAACTATTTTCTACATAATTATTTCTAACTTTTCCTCTCTTTATTCTGAATCCTTCCTGGAAAATTAACTAAAATACACATAACATACAGCCAAACGTAGTTTTCTCAAGCGGGTGAGAAGGTTGTGGAAGGAGTGGCAGGGAGTAATAGATTGTAAATATTAATTTGTTTTTACTGCTGTTTAGATAACTACTTTCTCTTCCTTTAGCTCCACATCCTTTCTTATAATGGTCATTATCATCGGGGCTGCTTATCTGGGAATGGTGATCAGATGCTCCTCTCAGTGTCTAGGGAAGCTTCAGAAGTTGTCACAAACATATTGCAATAGAGGTACCATAGAGATGCTACTGTCTCATAAACAGAATTTAGAAGGATATGATTGTTATTCCCACCTCTGACATGCCTTTTCTTATGATTTATACAAGTTGGAGACTTTGAAATACTTTTATTTCACCTCTATCTTTACTGGAACAGACAGAAATACCTTTCTGAAAAAAAGTTAATATTCATCAAGTTTCTGCAGCATGCAGGGTTTGTATAAAATGCCGCACTATCACTAATTTTTCAAAGGCCAGAAATCCATTAATGGTTACCATTGAGTACATATGATTTTTAATTTGCTATAAATTAATATTGTTTACCTTATGTTGAATGACATATTCCAGAGCTGTCTCTCTAATAAAGCTAGAGCAAAGTTAGAATGACTACTTCATGGGAAATGCCAAGATTATTTTTACCCTGATAGAAACTACAAAAGTGACATTCTTGCAACAAAGAGTACCAACAACCTTTGGAAATGCCAAACTAGTCACTTTTGGTTCTGTCTGTGAGTGACATCTTTACACAGTGCCTCATAACTGGTGTACTTTTTCTAACCTTTGCCTACTTTGCTTCACAGTTGGTTTGGCAGCAAAAATAGAGTATAATTCCCATGTTGTGTTACAAGGCTCCACTAATGCACTGCAGTTATGTGTTGCAGAAGCTGCTGCCATGCAGCAAGAGAGATATGATCTATTCACACTACTGCACCCTTCAGGTAGATTCAATTTGAATGTTAAGCCAAATTTCAAATAAACACTTTAATCCTCCTCATCCACTGTGACTTCAATACAGACATAAAGAACACAGATATGAAAACACATGCAAATGAAAGGAAATAAAACATTTTGCTTCCACTTCCCAGAGGGGGGAAAAAAAAAAAAAAAAAAAAAAAAAAAACAGCAAAATCAGATTCCTCATAAAAATTTCACTGGAACCACATAAACTTAGAAGAATAATGCTGCGAAGCGAGGGCAGTTAAATCCTACCACAGATGTCAACCTGGACAGTAAGACTGCTTCTCTCTATTAGCTGAAGACAGCAAGGTTTTGGCAGGGGTGAGCAGGAGGCAGCCTGTACTGTTCATCACTCTCTTGAACTCAGATATGATAGGCAAGTCTTATCTGCTTTTACTTATGCTGTTTCAAGGAAAGTGTTTAGATTCAGTGAGTACATTCCTCAGGTCCATTTACATTCTGTGGAGGAAAGTAGGCATGTTCAGAAAACAATTCATTGCGTCTTGTAAGATGAAGCATGAGTCACCCTCTGTGTGTGACTATTTCTCTCAATTCACTTCAAACAGAGCCTGGAGTGAATGTCTCAGACTTGCATTTCTAATACTCAGACAATCAAATTTAGGTAAGGAGTACCATACCAAGGTAGATAACGACGCCAGCACTAAGACAAGCAATGACAGCAGTCAGCCTAAAATGACCCCATAGTGACTAAAAAAACAAACACTGCTTTTATCTGAGAACTCTGTCAATTCTCAACATGTGAAGCTATTAACAACCACAGGTTTTCAAAAATTACGCAATTTTCAACTTAGCTTTTTGCTTCATTGCTGTTTGGTTCTATGGCTGTTGCCGATCCTAGTTTTGTATTTCACAGCCAATAACAGATGACTTCTGTGTTGCTGATTTCTCTCAAAATTACATTCTTGGAGGTAAGATTCTAAATACAAAGAAACAAACAAAAACAGCATTGTATTTTATGTGATACTCAATGAAATTATACAAACTGGCAACAAGAAAAAAAAACAAAAACACCTCTAATATGCATGAAGATTTCTATTTCCTCATCCCTTTATATCCTTTTTTTATTTGTGTGCATTGGAATTTTGCATCTAAAAGGATATTTTTCTAGAAAGAGCTGAGCTTAACAAATAAAATAAAAATAAAATAAATAAAAAAATAAAAATAAAATAAAATAAAATAAAATAAAAATAAAATAATAAAATAAAATAAAATAAAATAAAATAAAATAAAATAAAATAAAATAAAATAAAAATAATAAAATAAAATAAAATAAAATAAAATAAAATAAAATAAAATAAAATAAAATAAAATAAAATAAAATAAAATAAAATAAAAAAACCAGTGGGAGGTTGGTGGAGGGGAAGTTATTGCCAAAAATTTATAGCAGCCTTTTCTGAAGATCTTAAACTAAATGAAGAGATAGTCAATGTTTATTTATATACTCTTGTCATTATATTGCACCTAATATCTGTAAATTTTCCTTTAAGACTATGATTACTGTGTTTTAGTATAATTATGAGTGCTTTAGAAGCACAAATTTTTAACTACATCTTCATCTCTCTGATCATGTGCATGTATTTTGAGATGCCTGTCAAGAAAATTTGAGCAATACATTTCAACAGCAAAAACCTTTTGAACAAAAAAGTACTTGCTAAAACACGTAATAAAAGCAACTTTCTAAGTGCTCAAATAAAAGACAGTTAAAGATTCATGCTGAAGCAGCATGGCAGATTTTGAATAAAGCACCTCACTTGGAGGAAATAGTTATTTCTCAGTATTTCTATACAAGAGTAAAACTGTGGATTACAATTTTATTTAATGAGATAACAGTTATAATTATTCTTAAAAATGATTCAAACAAGCTTCTACTTGTCTCAGTTTATTGGAGCTTTTCTTCTAAAATTCTCAAAGTGCTGTAAAATCAAGTACTATTTCAAGGCAGCCATCTCTATATTGAGATCATGGTCTTGATCTGAAGAGGTACAGATATGTGATGGGTCTCAGTACATCCCCTGCCACCCTGAGCTGGAAAGGGCACAAACACTGTAAAAAGGGTATTAATAAATTGTTTTTTAAAGCTCCATTTTGACATCTTATGCCTATGTCTGGTAATTGTCCTGATATTTTTTTATTTTATTTTGTAACCCCAACATCTGGTTCCTGGTTGCATGCAGAGGTAGCTTAGTTCAACAGGATTTCTCATCTGGGTTAGTGCCATGTTTTCACCCCCAGCTAAACTCACACACAAGGTGTGGAATTAGAATCCAAAATCAGAAAACTAAGTTTTGGTATATACTTGTAAAGACGCCTAACTGTAAGGTCTATGTCTTTTCCATAAATTACAGATGACTTTATACAGTTGGTTAAATATAGGTTCCTAGTACAATTTGATATGCTTTACTGTATTCTAGATATCTGCAAGGGATGGATATTTCAGATTATTTCAGATAATATTTCAGATAATATTTCAGATTATGTTTATACACTCATTCTTTCCTGGAGTGGCATTTGGGGGTCATGCAAGGTATTCAAGAGTATCTGAAATAGCACAAAATTCTTGTCAGCATGATCAGTTGACATGACCCCCAGAGATCTGTGCAGCTCACAGGACCACTGACTAGCCACTAGAGACAAGACTCCACTGCACTGGAATCCAGTGTGATTCTCTAAGCTCCACCGACTCAACTGGCTAGATCACCATCAACTCTGACAGCTTAGACAACTACTTAGCACATAAATTTAAATCATCTACATTTAATTTTCTAAATGTGGTGTTGAAGCCCACCTCATGAGTCTCTACAATTCCCTCTGAATTATTCACCCAGTAGGAATGTTAACAAGATCATGCTGCCGTGATTTAATAGTTTGCTTTTGTGAAAGAAGCTAAGAAGCTCCCAAATTTGGGCAAGCTTGGAAAGCAAAACAGCTGCATTTACACAGTATTGTAACTTAGCAGAAATCCTCAGTCTGACCCCATCAGTGTCGTTAATGTTCAGTATGACAAAACCAACTGGTGAGTTCTTTTGAGATTAATAAAAGGTATAAATTGTATCAATTGTACTCCCCTTTTCACATTTGAATTTCTGTATCTATGCTATTCTCTTTACCCCTGATCACAATTATATGTATTGGAATTGTTGCTTCTTACCTGCTTGCATGAATCTGGTTAGATGACTGAAGTTCCAGTAGAGGGGTCATATTACTAATGAGAAGAAAGAAAGCAACAGACAGGAGTGACAAAAGGAGACAAATGGAGACTCGGAACAGTCTATAAAAACTTGAGATTTTTTCTTTCAGAAACTCTAGGACTAGGTTCTAACATCAATTTTATTTTATATTGCATTTATTATTTTTCTGGAAGTACCTGAAAATAAAATCCTATATATATAGTTCCTAAAATAGGGTTAGAGTTGTTGTTTTTAAAGAATGTTTTATACCTTCCAACACTAGCCAAGTAAGAACCATGCTTCCCCCATGATTCATGGTTAATAGCATACTTTCTTCAGACAGCTTTATTTATACTACAATAACATACAAAATATGCCCCAACTGGCTTTATTTTTAGCCAGTTTTATGTTGGCATTTCTTTAACAGCACAAAGAGGGAGGGGAATAGGGGGAGTCAATAAAGAAGAATGTGAAAATGTGTCCTTCTATAAAAAACAAGCCTGAAGTAGCAGTTGGACTTTGGCACATGTGTGGCCTATTATTGCCTTCTGTCGTAATCAGCCTTCTGGCAGAGCAATAACATCAAGGTGTTGTTTATACACTATAAAATGCTAAAATGGCATTGTAAAGATTAGCTGGAAGGTGAGGATTTTTTTTTCCTTCACCTTTCTATTCTTGCAACAAAGAAATACTGCACATGAAAATTGCTTTCCTCAATATTTTCAGTGACTCTTTAATGGAAACACTGTTACCCACAGAGAGAGTATGGTCCATGGCCTAAGTGGACTAAGATGAAAAAAAAAAAAATGTAGAATCCTCAGTTCTCCCACAAATGTGTTTCATGACCCAGATTCACATCACCTCTATGTGCCTCTTACACCTCAGTCAGTGTTCAATGCAACCAGGAGTTCAGGCACTGATACCCCTAACAGAACTAATCAGTTATTGTACTGCAAACATTGAAGTTAAAGAAAGTATTTACTTTAAAGTTTCTATTTTGAACTGTTTTGACCCATGGGACAGACCATCAGGTAACGTTATCAAAGTAAAAAAGAGAAAACAGGTTGAGTCTCTGAGTCAATTCAGTCCCTTGTGAATAAAAGGTATATAGAAGTGTTTTTTGTTTGTTTGTTTTTTATAACAAATTAGTGCTTCCAGCTTGAATGGAAACAGATAAGTTCAGAACTTCCTGGAGGTAACAGATATTCCCATGATAATAAGGATGATATGATCATAACACATGAGCACAGAAGCACAGAAAAGACACTTGCTTTGGGTTTTACTCAGCCGCCCACTGTTTAGTTTTATAATGATGCTTGAGAAATCTTAAACAGTTCAGAAAATCTTGTCAGAGCTCAAAAATATGATACAGAAACTATGGTTTCACCCTTTTGGTTTGACAGTTGGAAGCCAACCAGGACACATATAGAAAATAAAATGCCATTAAATGTCTCTGTGTGGGCAACTGGATCAAGCCCTCATGTTTTCTCTAGCATTTCACACATAGTGACTGCTGCCTCTGTCATCAGGATGACTTCTTGAGAGGAAGAGATAGAGCTCTTTGCAAACCCAGTGGTAAAGGCTTTAAATTAACAGATTGAAGGATCTGAGATACGTATTCCAGAATGCTTTATCAAAATCCAGAACAGAGTGGAAGAAACAGATTTTCTTTCAACACAGTTTTGAATTTCTAAACATTGTATACCATTTTCCCAGCTCTCTTCACCATTTTCACTGTTCTGTTGTCAATTTGCTGGGTCCCAGCTAGTTCTTGAAGCGTACCGTGGAGCAGAAATGTACTTAAAACATCAGTTGTTTTATTAGGAGAATAATTGGGGGATATAATTCTAAATAATCTCACAGTATAATATGTTTTATTATTCCATTATTATTTATTTATGACATTATTGTCTTCTGAAAATATCAGATTTGTAACCCATGACTCCAAGACATTGGTTTCAACCTCCGTACTTTCCCTGTCTCCAGTAATCCCTAAAATGCAGACTGCTAGGAGCTGGAAAAATGCACCAGTAGAATAACCACTCAGCACTTGTTCTGTGTTGTTATTGTTGTTTGCTTATTAGTTTGTTTTTCCCCCCAAAAGAAATCTGTCACTGATCACTGACAGAGGCAAAATTCTGGGCTAAAATCAGTTTTGGTCTGGCCTGATGATTATGCCATTGTGCAAGAAATAAATATTCCCAAGGCAAAAAGTAGATTTGCATTAAAAATCTTTGCTTTTTCCACTTTCTTCTGATAAGGTTAGGAAGGAGTGCAGATCCAGGGGAAATCCATGGGTTGGAATGAGTTTCAAGAAGTTATTTAGTTAGTTAGAATTATTCCTAAACTCTTCAATGTTATCTGTCTATGTAGTTCATAACAGCTTTCGGTGATGGAGGCCCACTGTCTCCTCTGTTTTCATTGCCGTAACAACTGGAAGCATATTTCTCATCTATGAGTTATATCTTCTTTGCTATAACTGAGAACCAGACTGACTCTCCTATCCCCCACAAATGTGGAAAATGGCTTATTCCTGTCCTGTTTCCAACAGCTTTTATTCATGTTTTCAAGTTCTCATAGATCTTTCTTGTCATTTCTTCTGTGAACTGATATCTCCCATGTACATCGGTCTTTTCTGATGTGTCATGCTTTCTACTTCAGTCCATTCCTATTGCTCTCTTCTTGCCTCCTTTTGGTCCATGATTCATTAGAAGTTTAAGGCCTCACAGTGTTGACCGTATCATGAAAGTTTTCCACTAATCTCCTTTGGACTCTTTCCTTAGTAAAATCAACATATGGTAATATTTTCAGAGAAGAGATCTGAAGTAAACAATAAGCAAATCAAAGAAATAGATTCTAATACATTAAATAAATGAACAGACATTTATTTTATTAACACCTTCATCACAGGACATCAGATTTCACTTCACAGCCCACTTTGAAAAGGGTGGGATATGTTTTGCCGCTTAGTCATACTCCAAGTACCAATCACTGAGCAAAATGGCAGCATTTTAATTAAAATTGATAAAACCTGTCTGAAAATTAGTCCGGGGAAAACACATCTAGTAGAACTCAGAGCTACTAGGTTTTGGCTGGAGGCTGAAGGACTGCAGGGACAGGAGGAACTAGCCTGTACACTGCTATTGGGAGTTTGTGAGTAGAATCACACTGGTACAATCAGTTCTGTTGAATAGGAAGTGCTCAAGGAAATAAAATGTCTTTAATTACCAAAACACCATTATGTACAAGCACAAAGGCATTGAAGGGCTGGCCTCATACGTTGTATCTGGAAGGTACAAAAATCTGTAGCTCATTTTGCGTACATTTGATGACAGAAGATAGCTTGGCTTCCTGTCCCTTCTCTCTTCTGAATTCTGGACAGTGTGTTGTCTAGAGAAGAAAGAATTTCTTATTTAATATTAATGTGACCTAAACTGGAGCTAGTGACTACCTGCACAGTGTCTTTGCAATAACTGGTGAGGTTTGAACCTAGTGGGGAGAATGAGGCGGAGGCATGTACCGGCTACTCCAAGTATGAGTTTGGGACAGGGCTGTAACACAAGGGAGCTGTGAGAGATGGTCTCATGGTTATGGACTAACATACTTAGCCCTGAACATATCACCGCAGTCCTGTGTGTTTTGTTTGTTTGTTTGTTTGTTTTCATTTGCTGTTGTTGTTGTTGTTTGTGCTTTGTTTTTGTTTTTCCTGCCCTGTGACTGTCATCTCCTCTCACCCTCGGTATGTTATGTTTTTTGGACCCCTCTAGATTTTTTGGTATGTGTGCTTCTCCTCTGCCACTTCCAACTTCATCTTGCCCTTTGGTTATCCCAGCTTTCACCCACTGACATCCAGAGCCAAGTGCAGAAGGCTTTGTATTAACAGTAGCCACCAATTGGCAGGAGTAAACTACCTGCTCCATTAAAAGCCTTTCACCTCTGCTGTCAGCTTTACAGAAACGTTAAATCCCAGTAAAATGAAACACTAACAGCTGCCTGTTATTGCAGATTGTGCCCGGTATTATTACTTCTGTTCTGTAGTGAAGTTTACTGGGAAATAAAAAAAAAAAGATAAAAATCACACTTTCTCCCTTGCCAGAAGCAAGATGTGCATCTGGAGAAGTTTTTCCAGTGAGTAAAAAAAATGGATATAAAGCCATATTCTGAGGGAATTGCATTTTATTTCATGTTTCCCATTCTGCATGAACAATTATTTTTGTGGCTGTGTGGGTTCTTTAGTCTGTGTCTGCCTGTGTGTTTGTCTGCTTGTGACTTCAGACTAATGCTGGTTTTGCACAGAATTTGATTGTAGACAGACAATAAATAAATAAATAAACACAATCACTCAGAAAACAACACCATCACCAAGAGAAAACTTGTCACTGCATATGCAGAAACTCTGCAGAGAACAACCCGTTCTTTGTTGCCATCCAAAGAGACATTTTCTTCGACACCCATGGAGCTGCACAAATGAGAGTTAGCAGGCATCAAGCCGTTGTCTTGGAAAAAAAAGTTGGCATCTCCCTCCCTGGCACATCTGGTGAGTTTGAATGGCATTCATTGGCATGGCTTTGCAAAATTAATTACATTCCAAAGCCTTGTCACAAACAATAAACCTTTGTGCCAAATGCTGATCTTTTGCTTTCTGCCAGATGTAATGCATCTGCTTCTCTTTATCAGGTTTAATCCTATTTGGCATTGGCTGTGCAGTAAACAGTGCTGTGGAAGTTAGGAATAAAAAAATGGAAGAATGTGGGAAGGCACTGAACAGAAGTAGAGACAGAGATGCCACGTAGTTAAGACACTTGGTCCTAGAGCAGCTGGATAGCACAATGTCATGAGAGAGCTGTGGTGAGAAAGGCCTTTCCTCCTTAGCCAGCTTGCATCAGGCAGCAGTGAAAGGATAGATCCGCAGCAAACTATCAGAAATCCTACTGGATGGGCTTGTTGTCATGTGTCTGTTTCCATGATTACTTTTCTTACTGACTCCAATGTATAGTCACTCCAGAAAAATGTCTCTCCATGCTGTCTGACAAACCCAAGGAGTGTTAGTCCAGAAGAAGAAACGAAGTACAGGTAAATTCCTATTCCACTTTCCTTCTTTTATGCTTCAGGCTACCTCTGCTATATATCACCTCCCAACCAATCTAGAGAGGCTCAAGTTGTGTTCAGGCTCTTGTTCCAAGGCATTACCAGACAGAGACACTCAGGTGCTGCTGGATAACCAGCCAGAATTAGCGGGTCTCAGCTTCAACACAAGTCAAAAGTGCCTCATCTTGCACCCATCCAACTGAAGGAATCTCTAAATACCCAAGAGACATAAAGATGGGGTGAAATAAATAAACAAACAAACAAACAAACAAACAAAATTTCTTTTTTCCATATCAGAACTGAATTACATCACTCACTCAAATTCTTTGTTAAACCAAAGCCAGTATTAAATGGACTCAAAACCAAATTGAATCCCCTTACCACAACCACCTTGAAAAGGTCTGTGATTATGCGATGTCTGAAGACATGGTGTTGTTATTGTTGTTAGTCACCCACAGTACACCAAAGCTTTGTGTTGTAATTTGTCTCTCAGCAAGTGTCATGTACCTCATTATACAAAAACACCCAGGTCTTTCTGCTGCTGCATTAAATATACATTCCATTGTGCAAATGGCTGAAAGGTTGTGACCCTCTTCAATCTTTAAACTCCATTTCCTGCTCTACTTGTTTTTGTTCTGGGATCTGAGCTCAACATTTCAGTTTTTCTTAAATTCATTACTGAACACACAGAGGTATAGTTGGCACTACTAGGAACACAAGCATTGGCTGTCACCTGAAATCTCTTCCTGATGGAGTCTGTGGTCTCCAGTGGTGCCTCATAACACAGGCTGTTCCTTCTTCATATGTACACATATATATATATATATATATATATATATATATATATATATATATATATATACACACACACATATAAAGAGGAATGCTTTGTAACTACTTCAGGTTTAACAGATTCTGAGTGGTATGGGTTGAAGCCAAACCAAAACAGTGTCAGTCACATATGAGCTAGAACTGAAGTAAAACTTGTTTGTTCAATGATCTTCCCTCCAGGTGCATTGAAATCAAAACTATATAACTGTAAAAGAAGAAAGAAGAATGAATGGGGGAGCAGGAGTCTGGATTTCAATTTGCCTCTCTAATTTGTAATGATTCTTTTATTTATGTTCTATTAATGTTCAAGGACATTAATTGATAGGCTCAACTGCCTGATATATTTAGAACTCTTTTCCATCTGGGTCAAAATTTTCTGTGTAACTTCATTATGTGGACACTAGTTTGGACTCATTAGACAAAACAACAGTTTTATTGTTAAGCTTTAACAATAACAGGAAATTGACTCCTTGAGATCTCTTTCCCTTACTGTGTTTGAGTTTCAGGGGTCAGCCAAACCTTTGGTATCTTCAGTAGTTACTGGTGGTAAACCAATCTCGATTTCATACTAGGAACAGCCCAAATTGCACCAAGTACTTCAGAGAAGAAACAGGGAGAAATGGACCTGCTCTGATGGCCTCCAGCAAAGTATTTGTAGTACAAAAGGGAAATGCCAAGTTCCTGCCAAGGGTTGGCAGGGAATAGGAAAGCCAGGATCCAACCAGAAGGTACATGTAGAAATAAGTTTCCAAGAGTTGAAAGAAACTTTTATTTTATTTTATTTTATTGAATTGTATTTTTTCTACTAATATAAGAAGAATATGAATGTCTTTACCTTTTCAGAGGTCACTTTCAGAAGCTATCTAAAACTTTCTCAGTGTTTATTGTAAATTAACTTTTTTTGCCCAATGTACATACACAATTCACTATCACCTGAATCCCCAGTTGCCCTGATAATTTATGCTTGCTCTGGAGTTGGTGATTTTCAAGCCCTAGTCTGACTTCAGAGGTCTGATCTCTGCTATCATCTCTGACAGAGTCAATGGGGACAAGTCACTTCACTAACATACATTTCAGTTTCCCTGTCTGAAAGATGTAAATGACAATAATGGCAACCTCAGTAAATTGCTCTGAGATCTACAGATGAAAAGCGCTATATGACAACTCAGTGACATTGTATGTAACAGCTTTGCTAGTAACAGCTTTCTGAGTCTGTGACACACAGTGAAAACCACTGTGATTTTTTTTTTTTCTGTCAGGAAAGTGCTTTCCAAGCCTGAAAAGCTTGTACCCAAGTACCTTTCCACTGAATTTCGTGGTCATTGGTGACAGGTGACAGGGCTTTTTGAAAGCCCAACTCTTTGCTTCAGAGCTCTGCACCAACTTCATGTTCAGGGTTGATGCCCACAAATAAAATTTCAGGGTAGTTCATGCTCTTTCACACTGTCCTTCTGAGAGAAAACAGCATTTTATGATATTTTTTAGTCTATAATCATATATTATCTACTATAGTGAGATCACTTGAGATCATGAATTATCACTGGAACTCTAAACCAGAGTAATAATAAAGTCTATAACTTTAGAGGGAAATCCTACCCATCTTAATTCATTCTTCTATTAATTATATTAAGCAGATAGATGAGGAAGTTGCAATCCACTCTGTGACTTTTTAATTTGATTTGTGTTAATATTTATGTGCAATCATCACAATCAATTTTTATGCATGCAATAGGTCACAGGGAGTCATCCTAGAACAGTGGGGTTGGATCAGAGCCTCAGACACCCCAGACATGAGATATGCTTCCAATGAGAGAAAGTGAAATCTCTTCCACATATTCTGAGGAGTTGCAGCTCTGGTTCTTCACACTTTTTTTTTTTTTTTTTTTTTTTCCCCTGACGCAGTCTGTTCTTATAATCATTTTTTAAATAATTACATCTGTACTGTGGACTTTTCCTCTTCATTAAGCCTTCTCTGACATTATCCAGGGCCAGATAATTGAGAAAACCCACAGAGAATGATTACAAATAGCTAATATATTCTGTCAGTGTCTTTCTTCTGTCTGTCATGCCCTTTATAGCCTCTGTTTACTCTCTGAATATCTTTATTTATCCCTCTGCATGACTAGATCTTGTCTTGAAGGGCCTGTTGCACTTGTCAGTTTTACAAGTTAATGAATAACATAAATATTTCTTAATACTTCTTTCTCTTTTTATTTATTTATTTTTTTGCCTCCCACCTTTATCAAATATATCCTGCTTTTGCATTAAAAGTGAAAATTTCTGTACTATTCTTTATTTGTACACAGTTAGTCCTCTTTCCCTAATTTTAGTTTTGATTCAGAATCTGCTGAAGAGCATGAGATGACAACTAAATGTCACTGAGGTTAATAGATATTCATCTCCTGTAAACTGCAGATTGTAGCAACCTGTATAGCTCAATGTATCAGCACTTGATTTCCTTGTTGTCACTTTCAGACCTCTGTATTTCACTTGACATCATTACCTATACAATTTCATTGCAATAACTGAATACCTTTAGGAGTTGCATGCCATGGCACTTACAAGGTTTAAGGATTTCCTCTTCCACTACAGAAAAAGTTAATTGCACTGAGGCTGTGCTTTGCCAGCACCAAATAATACAAAAGCTGAAACTGCAGCTTAACGTTTTGGCTATGTGCACGTGGTCTGATTCATTGACACCCCTTCAAGTACGTGACCTCCAGCATTCCTTGTCCGTTCCTGAAGTTCCATAAACATTGCTACAACAGCTTAAAAACACCAGAGTTTTGTTTTAATGCTATGAAGTAAAAGCTTTGCAAGTAGAAGGAGATTTTAGAGGTTCTATGCGTGTTACAAGAGGCTCCACCCAATTCAGTCATATCTGAGATTGCAACCCCAGTTACCTGGCTTGCATGAACCTGCAGATCTGTATCCATTTACTCTGGATTCCAGAAAACAAAACAAGAAGCTTTCAACATTTGTAGCTCTAGAATTAGAAGAAAGAATTTTAAGAAAGCTAATAATTTCTTTGTTATTTTAGTAACTGATAATCATTTTCTAAACAAGAGACCAAAGGAAATGTCAGGAAGGAAAATGGAAGAGATCTCTTAACTTGTATGGATCTTAAAACAGTTATTATTTTTATTATTAACTGTTATTAACTGTTATTATTGTTATTTATTCAATAACTGTTTCCTAACTATCACCATAGCTATACTCCCAGCTTCAAGGACAAACATTAACATTATCACACCATTTGCCCCTGTAATACTTTATTGGATTTTATCTTTTCTTGTTGTTTAACTTACATCTTTGGTCCATTATTTTTGAAATAACTGCCACAAAGTCAACTTCAATTATAAATGTTTAACTCCTTATGTGTTTTTATAGGTTCCTAATATTATGTATCTAAATTTCTTTGTATTCATCATCTAGATTCACTACCTGTTAAACTTCATTTCACCAGTGAACTGGGAAAGTGTTGTATGTTTTGAGAAAGAGGTTAGTGATGCACTTTATTTCACAGTGCAAATTAAAATGACATGAGGAATCAGGAAATTTGGCAATAGTGTCTTTGCTTACCCTGTGAGACCATTTTTTGGGAAAAGGTATGTAAAGTGAAAAAAATAAATTTGAATAAAAATACAGCCTAAATTGTCTGGGGTTAACAGTTAGGAAAAAGCAGGACATAAAAAGGACAAGTCAGCATGCAAATGCTCATAAAATTTAGCAGAATTGGGTACCTAACTGTCACTTTAGCTTTTGTAAATATTCCCCAAAACTTCCACATAGTGTAAGCAGCAGCATGTCAGATACCTTGGATGTATCACAGATAGCTTGGACACATCGGATTCGGGGTAATCCCAACTGGATAATTACAGCATTTCAGTATCAAAAACCTGGGGTAGAATATAGGTCTTTTGAGTTCATTACAGGATGTAACATTGATGTTTCCACTAAGAAAGAGTCATAGTTTCTCCATTCACACCTATACCAGTGAAAGGAATAAAAAAACAAAACAAAACAAACAAAAAAAAAAACGCAGAACTAAAGGGATGCTGTGGACAGAGAAGGCTGTTGAGGACTCCTTGATGATTAACGATTACTGGACAGACCCAAAACCTGAAATGACCAGTGTCCAGTAAGTGACAGACCATATAATTACCAAATTAAAGAGCATAAAACTCACTGACTGCTTCCAATTACAGTGTGAAAGGGCAACTTCACAGTTGTGCCACTTTAGTAGTGCTGGGGAAAGGCAAAGGAAAATGTGTTAAAGGCCTAATGAGGTGTGTGGGTGGAAGTTACTGCCATAGTTTACGGCTGTTCAGGTTGTTACTTCCTACAATGTGTCACTATTCGAGAGGGAAGGAGAGGGAGGCAGAGATGGGAGGATTTGTGGGGGAAGGCAATTTCTCACCGGGCTCACAGAAATAAGTGCAAGTAGAGATTTGCTTTCCCTTACTTCTTCCTGAACAGATCTGACAACATATTTTAAAACAGCCATTTAAGATTCCCAGACAGTTTCAGTAATTGATTCAGCATTTTTACAATCCAGGAGACATACATGTTTATTTTAGTAGTCTGGGGAATTGTTCCCTCGAAGCTCTTAAAAAAAGAGATAGGGCCCACACTATATCATTAGGAATAGACAGCACAGAGGGGAATACAGCGCTAGAAAAACAAACAAACAAACAAACAAACAACAAAACAAAACAAAACAAACAAAACAAAACAAAACAAAACAAAACAAAACAAAACAAAAACAAACAAACAAACAAACAAACAAAAAGACAAAATGTCAGCTGGATCCTTTCCCAGTCTGGTCAAATTTTGTCCCTGGAGCAGGGAACTCATAAAACCGTCCCTTTGAGGGCTCCTACCTTCAGAAGGTATATTCTGTCATGTGGTGGCTCTGGGACTTATAGACAGAGCTGCAATACCAAATGAGACCCCATGTTCAAAGAGGTCACACTGCTCACACGCTACCCAGATGTACTCAGACTATATGCCCTCTTCCTCTTGCATGACCCCACACATTCTCCACTGCAGTACAGACCACAACACCTTTGTCACACAGAGCTGACTAGACAACTGAGAGGCAGCGAATAAAGTGCAATGTATGTCTCATTCCGCGGTCCTTTCAACTCCTTACATTAATTTAAATGAGAGATTACCTCCTGAGTGGATTCACTGCTTTTTCCAAGGGACTTTTGCAGCTTATTCTGTAGGAAAAGGGGGTTCTCCACATTCCCTATGAACCTACCTCTCAAGGGTAGGTGTTTTATTCTGTGCAAAGAAACTTCATGTTCTGTAGAGAAATAATAATAAATAGCTCTCTGCTGTTCTGTAATGACATTGCAGGATCAGTCCTTGAAGATCCCAGACAGACTATTCAGAACCCCATGGTCCTTCCAGGACTGGAAAGGGCCTAATCCTGCATTATTAAGAAGTATCTGGCAATAATATGGAACGCCAGCTGGGAAAAGGCACATTATTTTTTCCTGTTGTTTTCTCTTACTTTTCCAGAAATGTAAGACCATGTTGTTCCATAACTGTGTTTTGTGTTATTCTTTTATTTTTGAGTAAGAGTATTACAGAAATTTTGCTTCTTGGGAAATGCCACATCCTGGCTTGTTTCTGGTTTGGACTTCAAATACTTTAGTTTCTGCAAGATGAGTATTCAAGAGAAAAAAAAAAAAAAAAAAAAAAAAGGGTATTGAAATTACACATGCTTATCAAAGACCAAGACAAAAAGGTGAAGAGTCAGTGCTAGAGCCAATAAAAGAAGTAGGTACTCTGCAAAGAACTTAGGTGACATTCAAATACAATAGTAATTCAAAAAAACCTCTATCACTGCCTTCATACGACACCTATTGTTGACTGTCTCCTTGCTATTACAATCCTTTCAGCCCATACTGACCCCAAGGGAATCACTCAGAAGGTTTCTAAAGGGAAGGTTTCTAAAGGGAAATCCAGTTGTTAGACCTTCCCCAACCACCACCAAACAACAGGATCCAGAAGCATTCTCAAATCATTGTTAGCTGGCAGGATCTGAGCCCTGGGAAGTGCAATTATGGTCACTTTTCTTTGTGGGAGATATGAGAGTGCTCTTTGTATGCACTGTAGACAATGACTGAAGCATTCACCTCTCAGCTCCTCTATCAGATTACAACATGTTTCCACCACTTTACAACAAGGTCTCTTAAACACATGGGTATAGAATCTTTTGTAGCTGGAAACCTCTAGACCTCTTGTTTGCCAATACACAGAAAAAAAAGAAAAAAAAAAAAAAAAAAAAAATAATAAAGCACAAAATTCACCGGATCCCAAATACCTCACAGGATGTCTTACCCAGGGAGACTCCAGGGGCTACTACCTGCTTCAAGAATACTTATTTCATTGTGCCATGTGACTATTGAATTTCCAATGTATTAAAAATTCCCCCACTTCCAGAGAGTGCCCAAATCACTGCAGCAGCTAATTAGACTCTTATTTAGTCTTTCTGCAGTGGAACATCTCCCAGTCCTTCCTGTGAGCTGTAGGAGGAACCATCATATAACACAGAGTTCAGAAGTCTAGCAAAAATGCTAACCCTGCATCTGCCAAGGCCTTTTCTGTACCTTTCCAACAGGATAGTTTTATTCCTCCTGAATACGAAAAAACACCTGTTTCCCTAATTACTGCATTAACTGAATATTCCTTCTCATGTTCAGTGTCACAGCTTCATTCCTACAGAGAGAAAAGATTTTTTGATCTTGAAAAATGAGATTTTCTGTTGACAATAATCATGTTAATACAAGCTTTCCCTGCTTGTATTATTTTACAGTATGTTATGGAACATCATTTTGTGCACTACAGTTATTGGTATGCCATATTGTGACACCAGGCAAGGTACTGGAACAGCTGTTTATGTATCAAGAAATCATGTCAATAAATAAATAAATAAATACAGGTTATTTTTTTCCTCATGTAAAACTCTTCTACACAGGTAAGCACGAAATGCCTGTTTTTATTGCTTTGATGATATACCCACTTCTGAGAGAAAATTATTATAAAATAATAATATAAGTTTCTCCCAGCATAAGAAGCTCATGTCAAACAGAGGGGCTTGATCCTGGGCCGAGACCCTGAGCAAGAAACAGAAAACCTTCACCAATGCCAGCTGTAGCCCACTGGTTTCTCTGGAAAGCAGCCTGGGGGCAAATGGGAAGAATAACAACTCACAGGATAGCTGCTAAATTTAATCTGGAGAAGCAAATGAGCTAAGGGAAATGTTTTGCTCATGGAATAAATCCTTCAAATACAGCTGAGTTTGGGTTGTTTTTAAACCCTGATGAAGCCTGAGACTTTTATTTTTCTTGGCTTTTGTGACAGAGGTTAGCTAGACACTTCTGCTTGCCATGACATACAGGGGTCTGGGAACTGTTTGTTTCTTCTCCTGAGGAGAGCATGCTTTTCCAATAGATTTATGGTAAATCACACTTTCAGTTAAAGCAACTGTGTAAGATTTTTATTTATTTTTTTCCCTCTGGTTTGACTGACCTCATCAGAATACAGGATGTTGTAATTGTTCACTGAGCAGCCAGGGAGGTGGTGCCTTGCTACATATTTTGTTCTTTGAATTGCTTGCACGTACGTTCTGATAAGAGAGAGGAAACTTTCAGTTGTCTGAACATCCTGAAGAAGAATATGTTCTGTTTTGCAGTGTTTTAGCATAGGCAAGAATTTTGAGGTAAAGGGCTGAAAAGGTAAAACCCATTACAGATGTGGGTTATCATGAGACTTGAATTACACAGGGACAGTGTTATAAGTCACTCTTTCCTTAGGCTTTTTTGTTTGTTTGTTTTTCTTCTTCTTCCTTTTTTTGAATGCTGTAATGCCTGAAGGAGGCTGCTGTAGGGAACGGAAGTAGCTCTGCTGTCCCAAAAACTGTTTTATTGGATAAACAAAGAAAATTTTCATAAAGGAGTGTCTTCGAGAGAAATTCTTCAAACCCTTTGAACCACATCAAACTTCTATGTTTTGTTTTCCACAGGGAATGAAAGCAGCTGTATGCATGAGTTACTCTTCAGTGACTATTGCTTCCACTGGAAATTCTCCTTTTCAGTGTTCAAAGGGCCTGTATATGGCAATAATCCACACTGGATTCTGTGAAGTGGGCTTCACAGAAGAACACCAATACTTTCCTGAAAGCAGAAGTCCACCATGGAAGTGTTCAGCTTATACTTTTTCCTCCCTCTTACCAAAACTTCTGAAGGCCCGCTTTGACCACAGAAGAAAATATATCATGATGTTCACCTTCTAGCATCTACTTTTCTTCAGTATAATAGTCCTTGCAATTTCCACACACAGCTCAGATACCATAAATGGCATCACGTGGAAGTGGAAATCATGCTGTAGTTATGGATGTGGAGGACAGGCTTTTCCCAGATCACAAGCCAGAGCAAGAACAGGGGCTTGACATTTGAATCAAGTCCTGGATGTCAAAAAAGTCTCAAATGTTGAGCTTTCTAAAGTTAGGGAAAATATTGCCTACTTAAGAAGACTGTTTACCTTCCTCTTACAAATAAAAATTGTGTGTGTGCTTTTGAGACAGGTTATTACATTATCTGCTTTAAGCCACAGATAATAAGATTGTCTAAAAAGCACATGTGCAAACTCCTCCACTGTAGTATTAATTTTTCTTAAACTCAGACAGATCATAAACAAGCTTTTTTTTTTTTTTTTTTTTTTTTGAGGCATCCACAATTCAGTCTCTTTAACACATGGATTTCACTAATAGTCAAGCATTTTGGCCCCAGTGTGCCAGGGAAAAGATAAAATTATCTTTGCCACTTTCTCCATATTTAGATAACTATGATAAAGCAAAAGATCCTCAAGGCAGTTTTCTTTCAAAATGCTATTCCTATCATAAACAAGAGAAAATTTACATCTATTTTCTGTTTCTCATTGGTATAGAAGATTAAACAATTATTTCTTGATCTTTATGTAACATTGGGTAGTCTCAGTTATAGATTATAGATCTTTCAGCATATTCCCCCTTTACAAACCTGAACACTGGCTGCCTAACAGTGCTGTCAGTGCTTTAGATATATGGGAAATTATAAACTCTGTCCATAAAAGATATTCAGACAGAAGGAATTGCAATTTGTTGTTGTTGTTGTTGTTTTCCCCTCATATACAATTTCTCCTAATGGTTCTCAGGTCTAAAATATGGGTATATCTATATTCATTGCTGCATACAGCTTAAGTAGTGACTAGTTCATACCTAATTATTTTGGTGGGATGCAATTTTAATTTTGTGTGTGACACAAAAATTAGACTTGGAAAAGCCTCATTATGCTATTCAGACACCCTTTTATTACAAGCAAGAAAAGAAAGAAACCAAAACAAACTACATGAATTTTCCACAGGAAGCAAAGAACAATCCAAAAGGCAGCAAGCTTGCCAGAAAAGGCTCAAAACATTTGAAACAAAATAAAGATAAAACAAAAGAGGAAAATTAATTTAAAGATGTGCACCAATTATTTTCTAAGAAGTCTAGCATTCTCATTAAACCTATACCTACAATAAGATTAAAAGGAATGGCAAATACAAACCACTGAACTGTGGGTGGGCTTAGAGAAAATGCATTTGAACAATGCTTATGTCAACAAATATGTTAAAAAACAATGTTTATTTGTTTGTTTCAAGAATATGTTTAGACGTGAAGTTATAAAAAAAGAGAAAGAACTTAAAGGTATTAGACCTAGACATGGGAAAACTAGTCTATTTTCACCCCTGTTAAACATACCCTTTGAGTTTGTGGTTGAGGAATTAACTCTCACTGTGCCTCAGTTTCCCACATTATAAGCAGATAATTTTGGTTTTAACATCTGCCCTTTAAGAATATAGAGAATACAAAATTATTTGTAGTTATGTGTTGTTTGTGCTGCAACTGTATGGTGCCAGGGACACTGAGGAAGCTAAGTATGCTTTTTAATCAATGTGCTATCAAACTGAAAACAAAATATATGGTCAAATTTCCCAAGTCCAAATCTCTATTATCAATATAGACCATTCTGATCCCTAAGGCAATGCATCACTTCTACAGTCATCAACACACTGCTTTTGAGCTATCATCCCCAGGAGAAAAGATTGCCTCTTGTGCTTGCTGGGATTTTTTACAGTTTTCAGATAAAATTATCAGGAGTACTATCAACAATTCTGTAAAAGGTACAGCAAAGATTGAAAAAAATATATAATATAAATAAATAAATAAAATATTTTAAAAGTCTTAAAATGTTTGAATCTGACAAATTTGAAATAATGTCATCACATTCTACAAATATACACTTGTTCTAAATAAGCTGAGTTTGTTTCACACAGCTCTTCAACATATTAGCATTTCTTATGGTGTTTGTATATTTGCATAGATGACACTCCCCATTCTTATAAGAGAGAGATCCCACCAGCACTTTCTGGTCTGTTGAAAAGATGTGTCATATAATGGAAACACCTACCCCTCTTCTACTTCCAAGCAGAAATCCAGCTCTTCATAAACACTGGGTTCCTTTTGGGGGTGCAATTCCTCTATCTTTCTGCTTTCTCTTTTCTACACATTCTCACTTCCAAGAACACAGTGGAAAATGAAGTAGATGGGTAAGATGACAGAGCAAACTTGCCTCAAGGCACTCACTCATGCTTGAGATCCTCATCTCTCCCTAGCTTAATGGTTTCTAGCATCCTTCTCTTCTGCACAGTTCCATCAGAGGACAATGATCACTCCCCTTTGCCAGTACCATAGGTTTTTAGGTCATTCTCCTGAAGTAAAGGAGCTGACAATCTGGTATGAAACACTGTGTTCTACTCCTCTGCTTGGGATCTTTGACATTAATACAAAGGATGGCTGTTCTCACCATTTTTTCTACCAGTCTTGTTCTAAAAGAAAAGCCCTATCCTCACTCAGGTCTTAGGGAGAGATGTGAGTACCTGAAGAATAAGCCTGAACTCTGAATCCAAAGCAAAGGCAGACATTTATCTGCAAACCTGAGACAGGTACCTTCACCCTGCACCCAGCTCAGCACTGGCACCAAGTGGAGGCTGCTCCCTGGTCCCTGGCTTCTGCCATTTTACTGAAGAACCTAGGCAATGCATGACCATGATGTAAAAGCTCTATGTGATTGCATGATAATCATTATGTTAATTTATAATCTGAATTGCAGGGTCCATATTGTATCTCTCCTTGCAGTAAATCTGTGCATAAGGTCTATTTCGGGGTTTTAAGCCTTTCTCTATATATCCTGGGGCTGAAATATGAGTTTTGTATATCATCAAGTGTCTAATTATACAAAATGGGAATTAAGTTTCTAACACATTACAAAGCCATTGAAAATGTTGTCCTTAAGTTTTGGTTTATACATGAGATCTCATGAGATCTATTTCCAAATGCTGGCAATGTATTTATACTTGAATTACATTCTCCTTCATGAGTTGTGCCATTTGAGCTGCCTAAGGTTTTTGTTTGTTTGTTTGTTTTTGTTTTTGTTTTTAAATTGAGATGAGGATAACAACCAAGATCATGAAATAGGAAGGGAGGCTCTAAAAATGTTCAAAAGTGATCTATTGCTAATGATATAATGTACATAAACTTTTACAGAAATGCTTTCATTCAGACATGAATTATTGATACCTGCTGTGTGCAAGGTGAAAAAAACAGATGTGATAAACAATGCACCAACTGTGACAAAGAAACATTTTATTGTTTGTTATTTTATTATTATTTTCCCATTTATAGAAACACTGAATACAGAGCAATCCTCATCTATGAACTTCAGAATAAATCAGTCTGAGAAATAATTAAAAGAATTTAATATTCTGCAATGTTTTCTGAAACAATCTTTAGAAAACTGAGCCAAAACTGCAACCAACATAAATCTTCATCCACTTATTTTCTAAATTAGAAATGCATCTTTAGGGTATGAATCAGGTATCAACTGATAATTAAAATGTAGAAACATGATTTAGGATCAAAGCTACATTCCTGAACACTCTGCAAATATGTAAGTAGAGAGAAGGCCTGAACATCCATTCCCCCTTCCTCTTTAACATGAGGTTAAGAGGATAGCAGGCAGGTATAGAATCTAAAACATATTAAATGAAGCATATTTCCATACAGTCCTCTGAAATCAGTGACAGTAATTCCCTGGTCTATTACTAAAGCCGAGAACTTCAGAGGATTACAAAGGGGCTAGCATGTATCTAGATAAAATATTCAGAGTTCTGGAAGAGTTGAAGCTCCCGTACTCCTAGGTGTGTACCAACTTTTAACCACTGAGAATCAATAAGAAATTTTCCCTGCCCTCTGGACAGATCTTGCATTAATTGCAAGGTCTCTGGCCTTTCAGATCAGGTAGCCTCAGCCCCCTCTTGATGATCATACAGCTGCTGCTTCTGCTGTTCTTCAGTTTTATTGTCCTTGGAGAATAAATTGTTTTCTTGATGAGCTTCAGCCTCTTAGAACTGAATGTATAAAAATGCTTGGCTATAATATGTTCTTCTTTACTACAGGAATTACATGGGCAACTAATCGTCTGGAGCACTAACGAGGTATTTGCATGCATAATTAGATCACTTGTATGCACAGTTTCATAAGCATTTTGAACCTGAGCCTGACAACTCTGAAGCAACAGGTAACACAGTTTGGGTTGAATTCCTCAGGACTGGTATCAGCTCTTCTGTGTTTCTGGAGATAAGATCAATCCCTGCACATCAATCTTTTTAGGAAAGATTGATACAGACACAAAGCTGTATTCAAGCTGACTTCCAGCTACATACCTGTATCTGGTGCTTTTCTCTGTTGGGGTCTGGAAGACTCCTAAATCAGGGACATCAATTAGACCTTTGAAATCTCAGACATGCCTGTATTCTCCTCTCACTAATCTCAGGGGTTAAAGCGGACATTAAACCATCTGAATGTGGCCTTTTAAAGTGTAACCTCCAGTGTAATGCCCTGGTATAGACTGAACATATGTTCTGGATGTTTTTCTCTTCCACTAACGCTCACCATAAAGGATTCTCTCTGTAGGATAGCTTGTGTTTCAATGCAATGTTAAGTTTTCCAGTCTGTCTATATGGGAACTGACCCTTTTCATTTGGAAACAGCCTTTTAACAGGTTCTTCACAAAAAGATATAGCATCTGCTCAATTTATTCATTGTAGACATTTTTTATACTTGTTTTCCATCCCTTTTTCCTTCTGATTTCTTAAGAAATGACACAGGTTGGCTCAGGGAAGTGAAGCAGCCTGCATCACTAGTGTTAGCCCATCACAGCCCATCACTAGTGTTAGGACTGAGCACTGACTGGATGAAAAGAAATCAGGAAATCTTGATTTTCTTCCAGGGCTTCTGTGTGTTTTAAGTCACTCTGCTTCCCCTTGCCTTGATTTCTAACAGTGAAATGTGTACTGTTATTTCATTTTTAAAACACTTTTGAGATATCCTGATGAAAAGTGTTCTGTAAGAATTATGTAATATTTATGTTTTCATCTGCAAGCGCTTAATGATATAAAATGCAAATTAGCTGTGCTTTATGCTTGGAAAAAAAAAAAAAAGAAGAAAAAAAGAAAAAAAAGTCATTCTTAGCAGTTATCTCTTGCATTAGGAAAACAATTAAAGCAAATGATTAACCACACCAATGCCATTGATTTGATAATGTGCTCTGATGCCTCCTTTACTTGCTGAGCTGAACTGTCCTCTTAATGTTTCATTTGTTTTTATATGCAAACTGTAATTATGGATCTAAGAATCTGTGTTAAACATTTAGAGGCCTGATGCAAAATATTCTGTAGTTAGTTAGTTGGTAAAAATATTCCAAAGATCTGTGGATGTTTTGGATAAACCTTCTCCTCTCTCTCTTCCTCTCCTTTTCCCCTAATTAAATTATCTAAATGGAAACATATATACTGGAGAATAGAGGATGACTTTGGGGACAACATTTGGACTAGGCAACATCCTTACACTTCACTTTTCATCCATTATTGGGAAGCATTTCAAGAGGATTAAGAATTTCTTTTTGTAGATTAACGGACACTGCAACATAAGCAGGAGAGGTCTATTTCTGTATATCACGTTAAATAAATAAATAAATAAATATACTTATATTAATAAAGCAATATAAATGTCAAGTATTATTATTATTAAATAAAAGTGTTCAAAATGTTCAACACATCTTAAATGGTTAAATCACTTCCGAAATTCTTCTTAATTTTGAATTTTTCTTACAAGTTATTAATCTAGTCCACACGCCTTCCAAATCCCTACAAGTACGCCATCTAACTATGATTTTTTGAACTCCAATAGAATAATAACTTGAAATAGTTGAATTCAACATTTCTAGTGACAAATAAGCTTATTTTATTTGTGAATGTTTATTAACACCTATCGGGCTTTGTCAATTTCATTGAATTTCTCTGTATTCCAAAGCCACAGTGACATTTCTGCTCAGTTTCAGAAGCTGAAATACATGTGACATATATATTTGTGGGGATAAAATTTATGTATGTAGATAGAGAAATGCACACACTTAATACAATTTTATATATAAAATCAATAGTCCAATATAATTTGTTTTTTATTAAAAGATCATAGGAATTTTCAATAGAGATGATATTAAAGGTGCATATGCTCTTTATGTCAGAAGGTAACAGTGAAAGGCCTGTGAAGGAGGTGAAAGGCTGTCCCAATGTCTCAATGTTTTTCTTTTGTATGGGTATGTTTTCAGGTTCCTAGTAACACCTCACTTTTAGAACCAACCTGGATATGACTCTTGTATTCTAGGGGTTAGTATACTGTAACTTAATCCTCTTCAAGGGCCCCTTTCCTGTTTTATTACCTTTCTTCAGTAAAGAAATAGGTCTTAGTAACTCGAACATGTATTAGTATTTCTTAGCCATTCCCTAAGCTGGTAGCTTTCCTCTCCTTGAGAAACATCTCAAGATTTCAGCCTCTAAAATGTTCTGCAGATTTCTCCTTTGACCCTTTCTGATCTCCTGGCTTCTCCAAGGTCTTTCTGCGTCATATTTTAGAAAATTTAGGAATCTCTGAAGGTTTGCTCTGCTTCTTTTATATATATATATATTTTTTTTTTTTTCTACTCTCCTTATTAAAGAAACATGCGGTCATGTGATCCTTTAGTTTCTTGATTTTTAAAAGAATTTTCAACTCTCTGATTTGTAAGCTAAATGTTCTCATGACTGGGAAACCAAAGTCCAAGTTTTCTCTTAAACATTATGTTAGCTCACAGATATTTCTGGGATGCTGCCTTGTAATTAATAGTGTCAAACAGGGATCAGAACTTGACTTCTAGGCTTTTTAAGGCATCCTTTTAACATAATTTTAAACCATTTTTCATAATATCATTAGACTATGGCTACCTTAGACTCCAAGTAGGGTTTGAGATCCAGATGTTGATACCATCTAGCAATACACATAAACTCATACAATCAAATTGTGGTCCACTATCCATCATTACCACAGCTGGTAGCAAATATAGATGTTATATCTCAGATTACATGTTCAACAGCTGTATTCTCTAACACAGTATTATTTCTGGATCATAAGAATAATAATCCAGAACCAGTATGTATTTTTTTTTCATACATAAACAAATCTATGCCCACTGTGGACTGTAGATCTAGTTTCACAAATATTTTTAATTTTTCAATGTCAGAAACATGTTCTTCCTTTCTTCTTTTCCAGCTTATTTTTTTTCTCCATATTGTTCTTCTTGCTGTGAATTTGTCTTATTGACTTGTTATAGCTGTATTTCCCTTAGTTTTGATTTTAGCTTACCTTTCTCTTTATGCATCTTCACAAATGTTTGATTATATTTTTGTTCTACCTTGATGTTCATCACATGCGTGCATTTGTAATTATATTTTGTGTATATGGTTTTTTGCATGTGTGTTCAATATCATCAAGTTTTTTGCATATTTGTAAACTACAAAATCAAGTAAAATTTGCCTCATCATAATGATGTGCTCAACCTGAAAATCTTTAATTAGTGTTTAAGAGAGCCTTCTGGTCACTGGATGTAGTTATTGAAGTATAGATATAACAGTGGTGGTGATCTTCTCAGGTGCTTTTTGTACATGGTTTCTAAATATTTTATTATTTTTAATTTTTTTTTTAATATGCACATGTGTGTATCTGTGTGCATATACTTTTTTTTTTTTTTTTGTGCTTCCCTACAATGTGATTGCTTTACAAATATATGAATCTCTGTCTAAAAACAAGGCACTACTTTGATTATTTTCCTTCCACATTGTATTTGATACTTCATATTTCTTGAATTTCATTTATGTTTTTGCAGGTTTATCTTTGAATAATTTGTATTTATTTTCCCTCTATGTATGTTTCCCTCTAAAAAATAATGTATTTCATCTGTCTACATTATGCAATATATATTAATTTAAATCAGAATCAGAAGACAAATAATTTTCTTCCTTTGAGAATTTGAACTAAAATATAATCTTAAATTAAGCATTAGAGATTTCACAAACATAGAAGAATCACACTGTGTTTATTTTATTTTATTTATTTTATTTTATTTATTATTATTTTATTTTATTTATTTTGAATTCTGATAAGTATTCTAAAAGTTAAAATTGTGACTGTTTTATGTCTAGGTAATACAAGAATGAGACAACATGATACCGATAGAGGTAATAACATTATTATAAAATTCCAAAGATTTCTAAAAATTGTATTTTTATACTTCATTAAAACCAGTTTAATCTCTCTTTTCTCAGAGGTCTGATGTTGCATAGAATCAGATCAGTAGTTCTTGATCCAGACTGTTTCTGCTCCTTCTCTGGAAAGAGAGGGAGCAGGCACTTTGTTTTCCTGTACCATGAAAAATTTCCAGACTGATTTGCTATTTTGCAGGGATTTTGCTTGTGCTTTATCCAGCTTTACTTTCATGGTAATTAGCACAGATAGACTTTCAACTGGGATGGCTCTGTATAGCTCCAGCGAGCACTGAAATTTGGTTATGTGCTAGCTTACATCAACTTAAAGTAAGGCCTTAAGGTGATAAGTTGTTAGTGGCAACTTATTGCCATGGTACAAGGAGTTCTGGCCATTAGCTGAACTTTTACTGCTATTGACTAGTATTATATTTCCAAAATTATATTCCTCTTATAACAGTAGTTATTGTAAATCATTTGAAACAATCATATAAATATGTCTGGTGTGGTATGCTCTGGAAACCTAATCGATATGGTGTTACATTAAACAGTGAGGAAGAGAGGAGTAAAGGGAGTCTCTAATTACCAGGAAAAGATAAATAATTATGTGCAAACATTTGGCAATGTGTGGTGAGTGACACATAAATAATCCAATTGTAAGTATAAAATAGTATTATATTTTCTACCTGGTTAAGAAGCCATGCTGGCCATGGAGCTGGCCTAATTTTCACCCCTCTTCTTGCCTGCCAGCTTATTAGACCCTGTACAATAATACTCTTTAGTGGTGGTAGTAGTTTGGTTTGTCTTGTTTTCACAAACCACTTAGCTTTCTTGTATTTATCAGAGTCCATTTGTGAGGTTAGTACCTGTTTTATCTGCCTTTCAGCTTGCATTTCATTTATGCTGATTGCCTTGTATCAGCTGCAGACGGGGTGGAAAGTACTCTGCAGGTCAGTTCTTCCTGCTTCTCCATCAATTACAGAAAACACCAGATGATTTATATTTATATGGCTGGTAACATTTATTTGACAAGGGGATATATCCACCTGAACACAGGTTGGATTCAATGCTTGTGTAAATATAAGAGGGGAATAGGCCTGAGGAGTGGGGAGCAAGACTAACCAGAATAAGTTTTCAACTTATAGACAGAAGACTGCTACTTGCTATCAATACCCAGAATTGATCCATATTCACCTTGGACACCCTGTGTGCATATATTACACCCAAATGTCTACCACCTGTATTCACAATTTAAGGCATTTATTTATAGCTTTGACTCCTACAAACAGAAAAACATAAAATTTTCAAATCAGAGTGTAAGCAGGAAAAAAGATCCCAGGAGGCTTTTCAGGAGTTTATTCCACAGAGGAAGACTGGACACAGGAAAATATAAAGGAAAGTAAAACAAATAGTTATAGTTAGTTATAGTTAATACTATAGTTATAGTAAAGTAAAACAAATAGTTACACATTCAGTTTTACACCCTGGACCAACTAATGAAGACACTACAAAGAGCAAGTGGAACAGTTTAAGTCTTTGAAATAAAATAAAATAAAATATTAATTTAAAATATAAAATAAAATAAATAAAATGATGCATGTTTTATTAGCTCATCCAGATGGTTCATGGGCTCTGGCCTAGACCATATCATAACATTAAAAATTGGACACAGATTTGTAAAGGTGCTCTGTACCAGCAGCATCCTTGGTAATAAGATCATTTGCTAGTGCAGAGATAGGAATATGTGCATACTCACAGATTTGGAGCCATATGCTTAAATTCTATCTGTTTTATTTCGTTTTCCACCAAAGACCACAATTTTTCCCTCTCTTCTGCTCAGCCATTTTTACTGACAGAAATGGCTTTTTTTCTGCTCTGATCTCTCCTTCTAGTTTCAGAGCCATTTTTCTTGAGGTGTCACAGCAATGCAAAGGTTAAGTCCCTTCCCTAGGCAGAGAGGCACTAGAGGTACTTGAGAGCTGTCAAAGATTTCAATAGGAATCTTCCTTTCACAGTGAAGGACCTTGAATGTCAAAGCAAGCTGTTCAGCAGCTTGGATTCAACCTACTTGATCCAGTCTGTTTGCCTCTTAGGATTGCTTGCAGGGTGGGTGTTTGCTCTGCACTTGATTCTGGCCTCTGCTTAAAATGTTACCAGTCTGGTAGAACAGGTGCAAAATTCATTTGATCGTTGCACTGGAGGTAACACCAAAACCCTAAATAAAAGTGTGATTCTGTCAAATGAAGATGCCCCACTTCTCCACATGGCTTATTCAGATTCTCACGCCAGCCCACTGCAACCAGTTATCACTACTTCCACAAAGTGGGATCCCAATCATTTTGGAAACCACTGCATTCTCCAGCATAGAAATAACAGACTCATTTTACGTTCACATATGATCCAAAGGATTTGGGACCCTGATCCAACACAAGCTTAAAAAATTATTCCTCAAGTTAAGTATGTGAATTATTGCATGCAATTCTGTGGACTCAGAGCACGTTGTCTTGGAAAATAATTTCCAACAAGGTACACACCCAAAGGTGCTGTTTCTTCATAATAACAATCTTGTGATATTTATACATACATACACACATACATACATATATATATATATATAAACAATAGTCATCTACAAACACAAGCAACCTAATAAAACAAATTAACTATTTCATCTAAATTTCATGTTTTGCACTGCTACAAAGCAATCTTTCTTGAATTTTAATGATGACCTCCACCATGCTTCACCATTACTAACAATTTAGCTACCTTCTTTATTACAATCTTAACATCAGCCATTAAAACCATACTAGTTTAAACACAACTAACTTGTGCTAGAGGTAGATGGTGGTGGCAAGATAGAAGCCTTCATGAGTAAGACTCTGCATCACTTGGTGAAACAGCAGTTTGGCTCCTACTGTAAGATATGCTTCCTCTCTTGTCTTGGGCAACTCGGTTGAGTTTGCATTTGTGTTCATATTTTGCCTCTAATTTAAGCATCTAACATATGTGTCATTTAGGAACAAGAAGACGGGCCTCACTGCTGTCAATGGAGACCTGAAGATAAACTAATTTGCCCCTTTTGTCCAGTACCGTTTTAGGCGTCCTAAAGTATCTACCTAAAATGTTTTCATGGGCTTGGCAGATGCAATGCAGGGTCACTGGGGACTAAGAGGCTTCTGGAACAACAGTTGGATGACTTGCAGAGAAATCTGGGGCATTCAAACAACCCTATACACCTTTGTTTAGGCAGTTATACTTTTTTTTGGAATTTTAGAGAACAATTCAACAACTCTTTAGAACTAAAATCCACCTTCAGTTGATTCAATTAATATTTAGATTGTACTGCCTCAAGTCTAGATTAATTTGACTAATCTCTCCATGAGTATTTTTTGGTGACTTGCGGTAACAAGGAAATAGCCACAAAAATGTATGCGACTGGACAAATCAGTCAGAATGCCATGATTGCTAATTAACATCTTTCACTTTTTTCTTTTTTTTTAACACTAGACTTTGGATGGAGGAGTGGTGGATAGAAATAAAGTGAGTAACTCAGTCACTCTTGTTTAGCTGTTAGCAATCTGTTTCTCTTGGGACATTTCTAGTGCTTAAAAATCGATGTTCCCTTATTACAGAATTGCTTCAGCATTGTAATGCAGAAGTAAGTTGTATATTGGTGTTCATAAACAAAGATATTCAGCAATAAACACACACGCACACATATGTATATCTGCCCTTTCTGTGGCAAATTTGCTGTAGTAATATGGAGAAGCCCAGAGACCAACGACAATTCTCTTATATGATGGCTCAATCTTGTATACTTCTGTACCTAATGGTAGAGAGTGAAATTATCATGTCAAAATCTAGAGTGACTTGTTTCTCTCTGTTGAGCATGCAGGATGACTGCAAAAGTCAGCAATAAGTTGATACCTGAAATTAGGTTGGATGAATCTGAGATAAAGCACTAAACTGCCTCTTCTTTCCTTCTGCTGTGACCTTTCCATAACGCTAAGGATGTGATCCTGCTCCCATCTCCATGCACAATTTATTTCATATGTACTTTCTCTGCTTTTAGGGTAAAGCTTGAATATTAAGTAGGGGTACTTAGGTGTTTGCTATTAAAGTAGTAAAATATATACTTTTCTGAGTATCTCCATCATGATTTTAGGAGGTAAGAAGCTATTATATGGGAAAGATGAAAGTCAAATTTCCCTTTCATTTTCTCCTGTCCTTTTTAGTCCTCTTCTCCTTGTCACTCTTCAGAATACTATAGTGTTTGATTTAATTTTCTGCAGGATGGGATTTATATCACAGAGTAAGGTCTCAGTCTTCAATGTACAGGGGAAGAAAAGAGTTAAGACTCTTCAGAATGAGATTTAAATCATCCAGCAAGCTCGGAAAAAGAGTAGCCAAAAGCTTCCCAACAGTGTTTCTACATATTGAGGAGGTGACAAGTTTTAAATTCTCCCTCTCCAAAGCTTTTCTCTACATTTGAAGGAGACACTTCTGCTCACAGGGAAGTTACAGTTCAGAGCTTTCTTCTGCAGGTAGGTCCCTCTGATCTTTCTTTCAAACAACTGAACAAGATACCAGTCTCCTCTTTCAAAGCACGTAGAGAAGGAGGGAACAGAACACCACATGCATTAGAGACTCAAAAAGTGAGAAAGGGGAGTTGAAGACTCAGTCCTTTCTTCTGTCCATGTCTGGCCTGCTCTTGGAGACGTCCCTGGCACATGCTGACTATTCTGAGGAAAGATAGTTTTGACCCACTAGAGAAGAAATCTGTGGTTTAGGGGGAGTCTAAAGGTCATAGCATTTACCTTTGACGGAAAAAAGAAGTTTCTGGCTCTAGTTCCAAGAAATAGTATTTTGCATGCAACTGTCATGGAATGAAAAAAAAAAAAAAAAAAAAAAAAAAAAGGAGAGAGATGTTAATGTGACAAGACTTTCACACTGTTGCACTTTAAACACTTTAAAATAGGAGAATACATTTGGTAGGGGAAAAAGGAGAAAAAAAAAAAAAGGTCTAGCCAAGAAGAGCTCTACATTACAAATTGAGGGAGTTGGGTCAGGAGCCTTGTTAAAGAGACACTCCATTAGTGATGGTGGTATTCATGCTTTAAGTCTGTTCTGACAAGAAACACAAGTAGTCAAGTCAGACTGAATCACAAATCTGGAATTCACATACTCTCTTTGGTGCTCTGACTGAGAAATTGCTAGGATACAGAACAAATAAGGCTGAATCCCCTCTGCAAGCAGTTTCAGTAACATTTCAGACTGTTTTATTCCTCAGCAATGTGATTTCTGAAAAGGAATGAGAGATGACTGAAAGCAAATCCCGAGTCTCATACCAGAGCTGCCTCAAACAGAATATTTAGTATATTTAGAATATTCATTCCCAGTGAGCATAATGATTTTCTTATAGCAGTAGATGGTACACCTCCTTCTGCCTAGAAACAGAATTCCTTGGTTGTGTTGTATGCTCTATACTGATAAGAGATGGTGGTAATTTTTTCTGTAGCCTCAGTGAATAGTCTTGTGTTTTGGAGAAGGAGTTTTGTAGTGGATTTTTTTGTTCATTTTTTTTGTTTGTTTTTGTTTTTCTGCAAACCACAAAGTTGTGAAGTTTCTTGTTCAAACTAAATGGAAGATATATTTTTTTCTGCCTATGAAATTCTGCACTAGTTTAGTGTAGAGCTCAATAAACCTTTCCTGATGGCTATTATGATTATTTTTTAGCTTAAGACATAATTTATTAACTGAATATATTTGGCCAGCTTAAATGAGATTTGATATTTTTTACATGTGTTCTAGTCTCTTTTTTAATATGTATCCTAGGAGATAATAGTAGTCTATAAGATTTTCAAGTCAAATCATGTTATATATATCACATGGAAAACATTTATAGTAGATGGTATGATAGAAAATGAACCTTGTTAGAGCATCATGTTAGGTAATTACAGTTTGAAATATGTACAGTATTATCCCTCATAGATGATTAACCCACTTTTAAGGGGTGATAGGTGTTATTAATTGACCTGTTCACTGAACTCTAGAAGGTGTTTGAGAAGGTGCATATAGCACAAATTATGCTTCTACAACATTAATCATCCAAGTCTCTTTCATCATTCAATAGAAGTGGAAATCAAAAGGCAAAAGGCTAACAGACTACCCATTCTTTTACAGCTCCATAGATATATTAAAATAAATAAAAATTTTCAGGGCATAGTGTAAAAAGTGACCTGCTTCTCCATTTCCTGGCAGATTTAATGGTTTCTCCATTCCCACTTCTGTTTTCTTCACTGGAGCTGCAGTCTCTCACATTGCTTATGTTCCTCACCAGCATCCCATACTTCCATTTCCAGTTTTCCCTTTTTTTAAGTTTTTTAATCATTCTTTATATTGTGTTCTCATTTCACTCCATTTAGCACATAAAATTGAATGGTTGTCTGTCAACCAATTTCATTTGATGGTTCTCAGTGTGTAAAGCAGTATAGGGAAAGAGTGAAAGTATCAAAGAGCATACACATACAAGTGCATAGCTGTTTACATCAGCTCAAGACACTTGCTATAGGGTGCACATATGCTCCCCTGTGTACAGTTACCTTGTTAATGCATATCTTTCCATGTGCACTTTCAGAAACAAAGTGTAACCACTCAAATGTATAATAGATAAGGAAAAGACAGAACACTGAAACTAATTGAGATATTCCTCCAACAGAAATGTAAGAGAAGCTGTTATTAATATTCTTCCTAGAGGCTTTGGATGTGCTCCAATATGTGATGAGAAATCTGCACCTGTATCCTTCGTGAATATTTAAAATATACCTTATTGTGGTGTCAGGACACAGGCTTTTGTTCTGTTTGTTCTGCTAATGGATTTAGCTTCTTCAAGTATGTTCAGCATGAGTTCTTCTAAAAAACACTTATATGGTTAAACTATGGTAAATCGAATAATGAGCTAAAAATTTGACTGAATGCTGAGCATTGCTTATGAAATAATCATGACTTTGAGATGATGGATAGACTTGATTCCCTGAATTTCCAGCTGAGATTTTCAGCAGGAGCTTCATTAGACAGACATGGGTTGAGACTGTTGTAATCCAGATACAAATGAATTTGAAAAACTGTTCTAACTCAAAACTTTCAGATCTGAATAATTTAGATTGCCTGATTGCTCCCCAAACTAACATCTTCATTCCTGTTTTGATGGCGGAAAGGAGTGAAAGTGTTATATTGTTGTACTGAGCTTAAATAACTTCAAGAAACTTTCCCATCTAATCAGGGAAAATCAAATTCATATATTTTGAAGATGAGCAAAACTGTAGAATTTTGTCAAGGGGAAAATATATTAGTCTGAAGACTGATTATTTTCTCCAAACATAGCACAGGAGACTTTGCATAGACAGGAAGTAGGAAAGGACTGTTTACTGAACTCTCTGATTTTTTACAATATACTGTAAAAATATTGTAAAATAAAATCTACTTGATATATCAAGTAGAATCTTCCAAACCCTAAAACTGAAAAAAATAAAAAGTACTGCAATGTAGGTATGTCACATGATATGGTATATCTTTCTTGCTATACTAGCAGTAGTATTTCCAGATCTCAGTTTTATATTTCATCTTTTTTATCTAATGGTTCCTTAGTGCAAAATAAACAAATTGTCTTCAGCATCTAAGACTTCCCTGAAACCTATGCTTTCACTAGTGGGCTGGAATCAGTCTACATCTTATTCACTTTCCCCCTGTCTCTTTGCAACCTTCAGTCATCACTGCAATGCTGTTGATTAGTGTGTTGTCTTCTCAAGTAGGTTTGAAACCTATCAAGTTCAAAAGAATTTAAAAGCCTGGTTAACCATTTTTTGAATCATTGCTGTCTTCACAAGACTATGAACTTCAACATCAGCATAAAAACAGTGACTATGTTTGTTGTCCATACTAAAAAAAATAGGTGTGGGAGCATTTGTGTCGTTGTGTCAAGACCCTTTGAGGAAATCAGCCTAAGATTGTCTTCCATAACTCTTTCCTGGATGCAGTTCACAGGTTTGTCTTTCCATTCAAAATGTTCAGAAAGATAAGAAAGGAGAAAATATGATCTGGTTTCAATTTTTTATTGTTGGTGCAATTCTGTGGCCAGGTCTTTTGATTCTTCATAAACTTTTTATTGTTCTGTTAACTTTGGGAAAATTCCAAACTTGTACCCCATAACGAGCAAAAATCATACAATTTCAAGAGGCAGTTTGACCATTAAGTTGCATAGTTAGTAATATGTAATACGAGCTACAGAATTACAGACACACTTCTTCATAGATTAAAGAACCCAATTAATCTTATTCAGTTAATATATCTTCCACTTTTGAAGACATTCCAACTTAGAGAGATGTTTCTTTCAACTAGCAGTTTGTTGAACACAAACTGTGGGGGATATGTACAGATGTGTATGTGTGTGTTACTTGTATCTAAATTCAAATTTGTTTGGTTTTAACCTCAGATTTATTTCTATGTTTATACAAGCTTGTGTCTTGAGAAGCACAAGCCCATGTAATGTAAGCTTTGTAAAGGTTTTGACAAAGCTTTTCTAACAAACTGTAAATCATCACATAGCTCTGCCCGCTCAACAGTAGAAACCTTCCTGATGGGAAGCAGAAATATTAGAAGCAGCCTAAGACCAAAGACATGCTCTGTCACTTGCATAGAAAGTGCTATTGTTACTCCCTGCCTTGTCTCCATTTCATTGCATGTGGTTGTATAATCATACTTGATTTATCTTACCCACAGAGATCTGGACTGTGAAATGAGACCCATAATTATGACTATCTTATCTATAGAAAGACTTAGGTAAATTGGAATGAAATAAAACATTGAGAAGCATGCATCTAGAAGAAAAAGTGCATAGAATATTCTGTCTATACCTCTCTTGTTTCAGTTTACACCTACTGTCTCTTGTCCTCATGACAAGTGCCACCAGATTAGAAATGCAATGATCTTTACATTTTCATTTGAAAAGGTAGTTCTTAGATAATATTTTATGAAAATCTCCATCAAACAGTTCTGAAGGCATATTGCATTTACAATCATAATGTACAATCTACCAACTGAAAAATGAGAAACAAAGTATACCTAAAAATGTTGTCAGTACCTGTCTTTCTAGCCTGTCCAGGTCTTGCTGAATGACAGCACAGCCTTCTGGTGTGTCAGCCACTCCTCCCAGTTTTGTCATCAGTGTAGTTTCTGAGGGCAGACACTATTCCCTCATCAAGGTCATCAATGAAGACGTTGAACAAGACCGGACTCAGCACCGACCCCTGGGGAACACCGCTAGTCACAGGTCCCCAGCCAGACTCTGCGCCGCCGATCACCACCACCCTCTGAGCTCACCCACTGGCCAGTCAGCCAGTTCTCAACCCACCTTACTGTCCGCTCCTCTACCCCACACTCAGCTTTGCTATCAGGATGTCATGGGAGACAGTATCGAAAGTCTTGTTAAAGTCAAGGTACATCCACTGCTCTCCCCTCATCTACCCAGCTGGTGATGCCATCATAGAAGGCAACAAGGTTGGTCGAGAACAACTTCCCCTTGGTGAATCCATGCTGACTACTCCTCATAACCTTTCCCTCTTCCAATTGCTTGGAGATGGCATCCAGAACAAGCTGTTCCAACAAAGCCTCACTTCCTTGAACTAGGTGATTCTCACTTCCTATTATTGAGAGTATATAGAGAAAGAATGAATAAGGGAGCTTCTCCTACTGCTAGCATTCTGGGTGCTTAGGCCTAAAGACATTCTGATACTTCTGATCAGAAAATGGTAGATCTTGTCGCAGTTCCTGCTTCGTGAAGTCTCGGGACATCTATGGATGGTGAGGGACAAAAGGTAGGTGAACCTATTTGAAGGAAGAGATAGAAAGAAACTTTGGGTTGAGAGAGAAAGCATTCTTTAACACTGTCATTCTTTAGCATCCTTGGGAAGGTGTAAAAAGCTGAGACAATGAAAAAGAGTAAATAAAGGAAACTACAAATGAAAGAGGAAGAAAGGGGGGAAATGGGAAAATGCAACACGGAGGCACATAAAGGTAGGCAAGACTCTCAGCCACTTGCAAATGATGCATATTCTGAGTTCTTGCCATGCACCCAGTACAACTGAGTAAAAACACCAGCTCCAAAAGGAGAGTTTCCCCTGGAATTTAGACTTTGCAAACTGGCAGGAGATGATGAAAGAGTGTCAATTACTACTTAAGATCAAATTAAAAAGTTATGGAGCCATCACTGTGTTGAAGTACTGATGCCAACTTTCCTGTCCCTGGGAAAACTCAGATGTATGAGTTAAACCAAATTTGTTTTGCTCCTTTCTTTAAGCTATTTACCGCTAGCCAGTGGTAGAGGTAATGTATTTGGACTTTTGATTTGACATTCAATGGCAAGCCCTTCGAAATTTTTTAAAATATATAAATGGCAAATGACAAATATCCTCTGCACAAAGGGAGGTAATATTTTCTGGGATTTAAAACACTTGTTAACTTCAGTCTATTGACCCTTTCGGTAAACATCAGTATGTAAAATAACAGAAGCAAGATATACAAAAATAAATTATATTTTTGTCTGAGTAATTGATATAACCAAGAAAAAGTGAGCCACTTTGTAGTCACACAAGTCCTCCTTCAGAGTTAAAATAAAAGCAGCCCACTTCAGGTTCAGTGTTTATTGTATTAATTTCTAGGGTGCTTGACCTTTATTCACTACTAAACCCCCAAATACCTAGACTGTAAGCTTTTTGGGATAGTATGATTTCATTCTAATATATTGTCTCAGGAAGTGTATTTCAAGGTCTAGATTATTATGTTATGAGTTATTTTGTTGCTAATAGTGTCCATCTCATGATTTCATTATTTCTCTGCTTTGAACTTAGAAGTCTCATCACACACACAAAAAAAGGATTCAATAAAAATGGCTGAAGTGATGAATGTCCTGAACAACTTAACACAAGGAATGAAAGATAATCAAGTGTGTTTGTTCTGCTTCTTATGAAGCTTTAAGTTTGCTATTAATTTTAGCTATGTATTTAAAAATAATTTCAGGTTTGAAAGAAAGTTAATAATATCCAGACAGAAATTAAGCAGAAGAATATTTAAGTTCTGTTGTTGCCATAAAATGGCAGTGAAATGCATAAACTTGAATGAGTGGATCCTTTTGCTAAACCATAAATGGAAGCAATACAGTCAAGTTAACAGTGCATTGCACCTGAAATAATCAGATGTGTCTTGCAGATCACCGAAGATGCTGTCACTTCTCCTGCTGCTGTCCCAAAAGGTCATGTCTTGAATTTTCCTTGTGCCAGTTGCTACTCAAGGTCTAAAACAATAGAAGGTTGTTTGTTGACAACAAAATTAGTAAACTAGAAGATTAAAGGAATGGAAACAGAAAAACAACAACCAGTCTTTTATCTAGGTTGCAGTTTATAAATTCATTACTTAATAATAGAACATAATCACAATTGGTAGTACAACAATAAGAAGAGTTTTGCTTCCAGGTTTTTAAATGCCACATATTACATATTATTACATTATTCTTTATTACTTTTTAAAATCCTAAAATCCTAAAATCCTTTAAATCTTAAGTAAACCACAACACTCATCTGATTCTGGACTTGTTCTCCCATAGGACATTGGGTTGTGTTGAAAATATCATTGCAGGTTGTTAATCAAAACTAAGCATCCTGAAAAGTTCAAAATGGAAAAGTCCAGTAAATTGCTAGCCCTCGTCTATGCAAATTAGCTAGAGTGATGATCCCACCACACATTCCCCATAATGTGGGAGTGATATTATCAGGTCTTATATCGGAACAGGAAAGGAATTAAAATCATTATCAGCTTCAGATGTCACTGTAGTAACAAAAAGGAGTGATGGGCTTTCCTGCCACCACAGGGAGATTACTCAAGTGTAGCTTTACCAACCCAGAAGCAGCGTTGATGCAAATGCACCTCCCAGAAATCAAAGTTTGATACTCATTCTAAAAAGCATCATCATAGTTCCTGCCAAAACTAATCCTGAGTTAAATTAACCATTCTGAAGAGCTGTGATGTGATAGTGACATTCTTAGTGAGGTGAAGAATTGAAGAATAATGATTATTTAGCTGTTTTTTTGACTGGGCTTCAGTGGATAAAAAAAAAAAAAAACAACAAAAAAAAAAAAAAAAAAAAAAAACTTTCCTCTTTCCATCCAATAGAAAGAGATACAACAGCACTGGGAATTAAATATACATGTAACTTGAAAAAAATATTTATTTCCAATAATCTTGATTTTAATTTTCCTCAGAATTTTCAAGAGTTCTCATTAAATAATATTTTGGTTTATTTACTGAGATTATTCAGTGGGAATATGAGAATTTAAGAATCTATTATCTTGATACAAAATACAGTACAGTTAAGCTGGTTGATAACTAAATATGAACCATTACCACACTTCTGAAAAGTATTGATCAATGTAAGACACTATGCATGGCTGAGGATGGTTTAAAGATAGTGTTTTCATCCTGTTTTGAAAGTCTATTACTTATTTTTCCCAGTGCAGTGAAGTTATCCTTGTACAGAGCCTGTATTTATACTTATTATAAACCAACACTGATGCAAATGAATTCAAAATGTTCCAATCTGCATCACATATATCACAGAAACTAATAACATTGGTCATTGCTGATAAAATATACTTATAAAGTACTTTTCTCTTCAGGAGAGAGATGCACTCAACTATATGTTCACGTATGTGTTTTCCATATAAAATATGCAGGGTTTTGAGGTGGGGAAAAAATAATAAAATAATAAAATAAAAATTGAGTGTTCTGATATCCAGCCAGCAAATTATTTATCATCTAGCCTGTTCTCCCTGTTTAACATATCCTTCTGAACAGCATGCCTTCTAGAGTGATGCATGAGGAGGAAAGGAGAAAAAGAGATTAAAGCAAGACTTTCTGTGCTGTGACAACTCTGCAGGGCTGACTCTGTGATGTGTTTCCTTTTGCTTAGGGATTTTGAGCATTCAGCTCCAGCTAGCCCTCTTCCAGCCTCACACTACTACATACTCCCACTTTCCAGTGCATGTGTGCCTGGTGGATGTTATCAGTTCTTCTGATGATTTCAGTAATTTACTGAGTATTTGTGTGTGTGTGTATTTTATGAAGGTTTGTGGAGACCATTCTCTGCCTAGTGGTTCTGCCTCAGCATGCTATGAGATACCCAGAAGTGGGGCATCCACACACAGCACTACCACCAGCAGTGTTCAATTTCCCTGCTGTAAGGAGATCCTTACCACCAGGGATCACCCAGCATGTGAAGGCTATACTAAAGCAAAGGTGATTTCTAATGCCAGCTCCTGCCTCCGCTGAACTACTTCGATCAAGCTCATTGTATGCAATTAACAAATTTTTCAATAAAAATGTTGTTAAAAATGATCTCTGTGCTCAAGACAAAGTCTATTCTCATTACTAATCAACCCAAGAAGATAAGGAACTTCATAGAAGCCATAAAAAGAGACTGTAAGAACCTTATGACTGAGACCTTATCAATTCCTAATTTTGATGTCCTTGGCTCTTCCACCACACTCCCACTAATCAATCACTAAAATAGTGGTGCACAGAGGTCCCAGTAACCATTTGACCTGTTCTTATCAACTTTGCCCTCTCATGAAACTGCTCACTTCCCTATGATTTGTGCGGATCAATACAGCAGAAAGGTCACAAAAGCACTAAAGAGAGATGCCAATCAGAGAGACGTCAAAAGAAAAAGAAAGTTTGACAACATCAGGATCAATCAGGGGCTGTTCAGGAGAACTTGTCAGCTGTGATTAATGGCACATTGTGTGTTTCTGTCATTCAGAAAATGCTTTAGAACTTTTTAGATCACCACATGGAGAAATTGAGTTTATACTGCTTTGTCATCTTGAAATTTATTAGTCATAGGGTCCAGAGTGGGTCAGGCCAACTTTTTTCTTAGCAAACAAAAGAATGGTGGTGTCGTGACTCAATGAAACTCTCCTAACTGTGTCTTGGTAAGAGAAGGGATCCAATTCACACAGCTCTGTGGAAGCTCTGCTTTCCACCTCCATCACCCAGTGATTAACTGGATCATAGAAAAGTAATATTCAAGAAAGGATTCTCTGAAATATGAGCACGTTGCTCTGAAATGGAGAGGTGACATTTCGAAAGCAGAATTATTAGCGTTGTTCCCTCTGTTCTCTCCAGAGGTGACTTTTGTGCTGTCACAGTAACCTCTGCAACTTGCAACATCCTCAGAGGAACTCCTCAAGTACAGGTGAAGGTCAGAGGAAGAGCTGGACTGCTGTAAGTTGGGCTGTCCATAAATCACACAAAAGACTCTGTCCACTAGGCTAGTAGTATTGCCCTTAGTGTAGTAGCAGCTCTCGAACTATAAAAGAACTCCTTTGAAAAAGAGTGAGAAAGGATCCATTAAGAACCAAGGTTCCTTTGGGAACAGAAAAAGAAAAGAAGGGAGAGAGAAGAGCTGTGGCAGTTCTACAAAGCCTTTTCAGCACTCATTCATTTAGTGTTCGTTTTTTATAAGGAAAGGAGTATCCACACCTTTCACTTGGAAAGCCTGTGCTGGTTAACAGAGGCAAGCTGAAAGTATCCACTGGCACCAACCCCATGAATATGTCTTTCCACTGCTCATTTAGAAGCTGTGATTTGGATCCCTTTGCTACTAGAAGACAAACGCCTACAAAACTCAGATGCCTTTTTTTTTTTTTGGTTGAGTTATGGTAAATTGTGTTTTGTTTTAGTTGAAAGCATAAATAAATAGAATTTCCATGTGATTTTTGATAAATATTTTACTTCTGCCATGCTTTCTAACTTATGAATTATGGTAAAACTACCTTCCTAATGCTTCCATACAGTTTTGTCAAACTAAGTGTTGGTACTGTATAAATCAAATTAATCCAGTTACATAAATTAGTTCGTATTTGGTCTTTGTCTGTCACTGTGTTTTGGTGTTACTTTGGATAATCTCCTGGCAGTCAAACTAATGGCAATATTCATATTTAAATAACTAAGACATGCAATTTTGCAACTATAGTTGTATGCAACAGTTTCTCTTTGCTTCATTGGATAGAGAGTTTAGGTTACCTGCTGTTACATCAGGTATCCAGAAGTGGAGGTTTCTATAGCTATACACTTTCCCATCAATCAATTCATTCTCTGAGTGGAGCCTGCAGTCTTACATACATGCAGAAATTGTTGACCCACATCAGAATTCCCAGTTAATCTCAATTGATCATTCTGAGTATAATCACTGCATCTGTGTTATATTCAGATCTAGTTATATGTATGTAGTCATAAGAATTTTTATAATGCATTGTATAAAATGCACTTATTCCCAATACTAAAAGTGTAATGTAAGAGGGATTCTGTTGAAGGTGTGGGTGGAATTATAACAGGTATATGAGATAAATGTCAGATTAGCTGACAGTTTCATGCAGTTTAACACATTTAATACACTAATTTAAATTTAATGTGCATATCAGAGGACTATAATATTGGCACAGGAAATTGTTTGTCAGAAGGAGATATACATATACACAGCACTGTTCTGACTAGCCACTGATCAAAGAATTATGATAAGTTTCTTTTTAAAAAGGAAGGATTATTGATGTTTTGATGTTTTGTCTGCATTAGAAATGAGTCTTTCCAACAAAACAAGAACAAGAGTGTTTTAATAGTCCGCAGGCTACATCGCTGCTGTTAGGTTTGTCCAAGCTGTGCCACAATAGGGTACTGTGTTCAAGAAAAATGTGACTGGGAACTCTGTTTAATCCTGCCATCAGCAGTTACCACTGACAGCAAAGTCTGGTTGTTTCAGCAATTGCAGTAAGAATGAGTGGGCAGAAATAAAAAGCTGATTTAAGCTTTAAACACATTAGAATTATTTAGTCTAGTGTTTTCAAAATCCCTGCCATCTAGTACCTTCCTTACTGTTCTCCATCCCATCAAGTTCTCCTATACATTGTGCAAAAGTTGTCCCTTCAACTTTGCCCATGCTCTAGTCAACACTATTTAGTCACATCCTTACATCATCTCACAGTCATGGGCCCAATCCCTGACATTGCCATGAAAAGGCAGATGGAAACTGAGAGAAAAAGGGGTATATAGGGGTGCCAGAATGAGATCCCTGACATAGGGACAAAAGAAACTTTGTTTCTTTTTTGTTTGACTTGTGTTCCCAGATAATCCAGGGATGTTTTCTTTAATATGTCATAACCCTCCCATAGACTTTCAGATTCTCCCAGGGGAACTGTTAAAAGCCATACTTCACCACACAGCATAGACCACTGTTTCTCATCAGCTTTTGACCAAAAATGTGACCAGTTATTACATTTTGCTTTGAGTCATGTAAGAGCTCAAAACCCAGGCACTCTAGTCAGTTGCCCTGATAGGCTGTCCTCATATATGTTGGGATGGGTCACTGAACTTTCATGTTTAATTTAGCCCAGAAAAAGAACATGAAGCTTGGGTTCATCAGATTGTTCCAGATGCTGGCGATTGCTTTGGTTGTAGATATCCCTAATTTTTACAGGTTACTGAAATCTCTCTGACAATACATTGTTCTGACTTTTAAAAAATATAGACAGAATGGCTTATGAAAAGTATCATTAAATGGATGATTTGACGTACTAATGTAAAACCCCAGTGTAGCTCAACTAAAATTAGCTCAACCTTAAAATTAGGTTTTAGACTATAAATTTTAATTCTCTGAGTTTTGGGGTTTGTTTTGTTTTGTCCAAAGTCTCATAGTTCTTGAGCAGGAGCAGACAGGGCAATGTTAGTTTTTGCATTTCATTAGACCTCAAAGTTCTTTGGAAAGAGGGACAATTATGGAAGTTATGATTAAAAGTGGAAGCACAGAAGTAGGGCATGGAAAGGAGAGGGGGCTATCCCAAGAACATGCAGTACAGCAGAGCTAGGGCTGGCAACAAACCACTGGATTCAAGCCCACTCTCCCTTATTAGGCTGTTCGGGCTCTTTAAAATTTTCACCTTCACCCAGTCCCATATTTGGCACTTCTAACTAGTTCTTCTGGGATTTAGTCAAAATCAACTTCCACAGCCATTTTGATATCACAGAATCACAGAATCACAGAATTTCTAGGTTGGAAGAGACCTCAAGGTCATCGAGTCCAACCTCCAACCTAACGCTAACAGCCCTCCACTAAACCATATCCCTAAGCTCTACATCTAAACGTCTTTTGAAGACTTCCAGGGATGGTGACTCCACCACTTCCCTGGGCAGCCTGTTCCAATGTCTAACAACCCTTTCAGTGAAGAAGTTCTTCCTAACATCTAACCTAAAACTCCCCTGGCTCAACTTAAGCCCATTCCCCCTCGTCCTGTCACCAGGCACGTGGGAGAACAGGCCAACCCCCACCTCGCTACAGCCTCCCTTGAGGTACCTAAAAAGAGCGATAAGGTCACCCCTGAGCCTCCTCTTCTCCAGGCTGAACAAGCCCAGCTCCCTCAGCCGCTCCTCGTAGGACTTGTTCTCCAGGCCCCTCACCAGCTTCGTCGCCCTTCTCTGCACCCGCTCAAGCACCTCGATGTCCTTCTTGTAGCGAGGGGCCCAAAACTGAACACAGTACTCGAGGTGCGGCCTCACCAGAGCTGAGTACAGGGGGACGATCACCTCCCTCGCCCTGCTGGTCACGCTGTTTCTTATACAAGCCAGGATGATGTTGGCCTTCTTGGCTACCTGAGCACACTGCTGGCTCATATTCAGCCGACTATCCACCATCACTCCCAGGTCCTTCTCTGCCTGGCAGCTCTCCAACCATTCCTCTCCCAGCCTGTAGCTCTGCTTGGGGTTATTGCGCCCCAGGTGCAGGACCCGGCACTTGGCCTTGTTGAACTTCATGCAGTTGACCTCAGCCCATCGGTGCAGCCTATCCAGATCCTCCTGCAGAGCTTTCCTACCCTCGAGCAGATCGACACACGCACCTAACTTGGTGTCATCTGCGAACTTACTGAGGGTGCACTCGATGCCCTCGTCCAGATCATCGATGAAGATATTAAAGAGGACCGGCCCCAGCACCGAGCCCTGGGGGACGCCACTAGTGACTGGCCTCCAACTGGACTTGGCTCCATTCACCACGACTCTTTGGGCCCGGCTATCCAGCCAGTTTCTAACCCAGCGAAGCGTGCGCCAGTCCAAGCCAAGAGCAGCCAGTTTCTTGAGGAGAATGCTGTGGGAGACGGTGTCAAAAGCCTTGCTGAAGTCAAGGTAGACCACATCCACAGCCTTTCCCTCATCCACCCAGCGCGTCACTCTGTCATAGAAGGAGATCAGGTTCGTCAGGCATGACCTGCCTTTCATAAAGCCATGCTGACTGGGCCTGATCGCCTGCTTCCCCTGCAATTGCTGCATGATGACTCTCAGGAGGATCTGCTCCATGAGCTTTTCTGGCACTGAGGTCAAACTGACAGGCCTGTAGTTTCCCGGGTCTGCCCTCCGGCCCTTCTTGTAGATGGGCGTCACGTTTGCTAGCCGCCAGTTGATTGGAACCTCCCCTGATAGCCAGGACTGTTGATAAATGATGGAAAGTGGCTTGGCCAGCTCCTCTGCCAGTTCCCTCAGTACCCTTGGGTGGATCCCATCCGGCCCCATCGACTTGTGCAAATCCAAGTGCCATAGCAGGTCACCAACCAGTTCTTCATGGATAGTGAGGGCCACATCCTGCTCCCCATCCCCTTCTACCAGCTCAGGGTACTGAGCATCCAGAGAACAACCGGTATTGCCGCTAAAGACTGAGGCAAAGAAGGCATTGAGCACCTCCGCCTTTTCCTCATCTCTTGTAACTAAGTTTCCCCCCGCATCCAGTAAAGGATGGAGATTCTCCTTAGTCCTCCTTTTTGTGTTGATGTATTTATAGAAACGTTTTTTGTTATCTTTAACGGCAGTAGCCAGATTGAGCTCCAGATGAGCTTTGGCCTTCCTAATTTTGTCCCTGCACAGCCTCGCTACTTCTTTAAAGTCCTCCTTAGTGGCCTGCCCACTTTTCCAAAGCTTATAAACCCTCTTTTTCCTCCTAAGATCAAGCCACAATTCTCTGTTGAGCCAGGCCGGTCTTCTTCCCTGCCAGCTCGTCTTTGGGCACGTGGGGACAGACCGTTCCTGCGCCATTAAGACTTCCCTCTTGAAGAGCGCCCAGCCTTCCTGGACCCCTCTGCCCTTCAGAACCACCTCCCAAGGGACTCCACCAACTAGTGTCGTGAGCAGCTCAAAGTCAGCCCTTCGAAAGTCCAATACAGCGGTTTTACTGGTCCCCTTCCTGGCCTCGCCAAGAATAGTGAACTCCACCATTGCGTGGTCACTCTGCCCAAGACAGCTCCCGACGATCACGTCCTCCACCAGTCCTTCTCTGTTTGTGAAGAGAAGGTCTAGCGGGGCACCACCCCTGGTAGGTTCACTAACCAGCTGCATCAGGAAGCTATCTTCCACGCTCTCCAGAAACCTCCTAGACTGCTTTCTCAGGGCTGTGTTGTGCTTCCAGGATATGTCAGGGAAGTTGAAGTCCCCCACGAGTACAAGAGCTGATGATTTTGCAACCTCTGTCAGCTGCCTGTAGAATTCCTCATCCGTCTCCTCATCCTGGTTCGGCGGTCTATAGCAGACCCCGACCAGGACACTAGCCTTGTTGTCCCTGCCGATCCTAACCCAAAGGGACTCGACCTTGTCATTCCCAACCTCGAGTTCTACAACCTCGAAAGACTCTCTAATATAGAGAGCCACACCACCACCCCTTCTATGCTGCCTGTCCCTTCTATAGAGCTTATAGCCAGGCATTGTAGCACTCCACTCCATATAACGAAGTAAAGAGCTGATAGGAACATCATCAGCTCTCTAGTTGAATGAAAACTTTCCATTACATAGCACAAGCATTTAGACTGAGTTCCGCAAGTGGCAAGCAAACACAGAAAATCTAAAATTTGCCCTTTCTCATGGATTTGTTTCTAAAGAAACACCATTAACACGTTGATGACTATTTGACATCTTCTTCCCAGACTTGGCAGCTTCTTGACATTCTTAATCAGAGCTGCTTTGTCAAACCTGCTTGCTTTTCTTCTATGGGAAACGGGTGTTATTTACCCTCTGTAAGAGCACATATGCACCTACCGTCAGAGGGACTTAACAATAATGTTACATTGCTTTGCCCACATTCCTAGTTAGTTTATGGTTTTAAAAGTTTCTGTTCACTGAGCTAGATCTGTAGCAGGTGCAAACTCCATTCATTTCAACGAAGCTGTAGTGGTTTGTGCCAACTGGATATAGGTTTTCACTGAGCTTGGCATTAATATTTTTCCAAATAGGAAAAGCAATACTGAAAGCAAAATGAACAAAACATTGCTTGCCCTTTTCTGCATTGGCTGTGCTTAGCTTTGTTTCCTTTCACAAAGTCTTTCAAACCTAAATGTGGATGTGGCAAAAAAAAGTAAAATAAAAAAAATCCTCTAATATCTAAGGTGACAAATGGTTAAAGCAGAGCTAGTAACCATTCCTATAATCACTGTTTCTTTTGGGTTTTGCACAATTTTAAGCCTGACTGGCTGATACATAAATTAGAATAACTCATATGCAGGGAGGAAAATGTAAATATTATAATGTTTATATACATCTCTTGGTGATGTATATTTCTGGGAAGTAAGAACACTCTGTGCATGGAGACTGTGCTGGTCAATTCATTGATCTCAAACCAGGGCTGTGTTCTCTGAATTCAATTGTCCTGCCTGATACAGTTGCATGCTGGTTTTGCCCCATGAACTGTGATGGGACACAGATTCCTTCTTGGTTTTGATTTCTCCTCTTCACTTTGTTGTTTTGTCTGTTTCCATTGGAAAGTGAAAGATTCTCTCTTGGAATGTATGTATGAGATCCAAATAGTACTTCACGATCTGAGACGCAACTCAGAAGAGAATATGAGACACTAAATAAATTTAGATAGATCCTTTGTGACCCTTACAGTATGTTTTGTTTTATTTTTCTCTCCACCCCACCCCCATTTTGTTTTAACTACAGTTATTTCTCTTGCTGTTTGCTGTTTGTTTTGCCTGAAGATCTCAGAGCAGCTCAGATGGTTCCATTCTTGACTAATTTAACCCTTGGTCTCACTTCTCATCAGCTTTCTTCTCTCTGTTTTATATCAGAGAATGGAAGCGAAGTGAAGGAGGGACAGGAAAATCATGTAGTATAATTTCTATAATTTTATGTTTTTGCTGCTTGGAATGTGTGATTTATGAACTTCCACATTTTGTCTTTTATTTATTTACTTTTATTGTACTTTATTTTATTTTATTTCATTTTATTTCATTTCATTTCATTTTTTTATTTCCTAGAAAGACTAGCTTTAATGACCAGAAACCACTGCAGTTAGGGAGGGAGCAGGGCCATGCCAGCTTCCAGCATTCCAAGCCAAATCTCCATCCAATAGTTTAGATTTCTTTTCAACTGTATACAGTTCCATGGTTGGGTGGAGAGAGGAAAAGGGAGGCCCCAGAGTTTCTACAGCTGTCTGTGGCAAGTTTCTTTGCTTCTTTTGAAATTAAATTGCCTTTCCCAGAAGGTTGTCCCTGCCACCATCCATCATTGGACTAGTTTTATGTCATATGAGAGTAAAACAATTTTATTCCAAATTTCCAAGACAATTCCTATATGGACCAATCTGAGCTTTGCTCCAAATGAACTAGATTCTGTGACAGCTGCTTTTGAGGTCTCTCCAAGTTTCTGCATATTCCTGTAAACTTCCAGCTTCTAAGAACTAAGTATTTTCAACATACTAAGATTTCTCTGAATTACCCATTTTAAAATTTAACCTTCTTTGCCTATCACAAAAGATACTGAATGCTGAATCTTCAAGCCTGTGAGATTGTCCTCAGTTATGCAGAGTTAAGAACCCAGTGAGACCTGGTGGTGTGCACACTCTAATTTAGACTATCCAAGGGATTTGACAACAGAGGACAGTTACACTGATCAGTTTACTGCTGAGTAAAGTGTAGGTGAATGAAATCTCAATGAGACCAAAGATTTATTAGAAGATTCAGGGAAAAGCAGAGAAAAGAAAAGAGAAAAGAAAAGAGAGAAGAAACAATCAAGTGCCCTTTTCCTCTGGACTTCTTTGATCCCACGACACTCACTTTCCAAAAAGGTATATGTTTATTTTTTTTTTGTTTGTTTGTTTGTTTCTTCCCTTAAGAAATGTAGGTTATCTTCATTTTCAAAGTTTTCTTCTTGCCACTTTCCCTAAGTATTCTGCATTAACATCATCACAATTTTATTTCATTTATTTTCTCTCAACTGTTTGTTACAAAAAAAAAATCACCAAGTTCCACGTTTCTCCCTCCCTGACCTGACAGTTATGCCCATGAACACCTTTTTTCTTTTATTTGTTATTTTGTGGGCTCCAAATAAGAAGGGCACTGGACCTGCCATGGAATATATGTAGGTATGTGCTTTGACCTCATTCCATGTAGGTCTTGCCAGGTGCGTTTTCCGGCTTACTGCTTTAGATGTTCCTTTTAATTTTTCCAGTGTGCCAGATGTTCCCTACATTGCATTCTCCCTGGGTGGATATTGAGGCAGAGCCCTCCTTTCTCCCAGGCTCAGCCACAGCTGTGAGCTGATAGAGATGCCTCCCCTCTCTGCTGTGAGCTTTAATCGGGTTCTAAAGTTTCATTATCAGAGTGATCCATTCTGGAAGATATTTCACACCCCCTAATCCCCAGGCAAGTCCTAACAACCTTTTTTAATACTTTTTTTGTTTTTTTTCCCCTCTTTTCTTTTCCTTTTTTCTTTCTCTTTGATGATGTTCTGCAGGTGCTCTAGCAAATACAAGGCTCCAAGGCCTGCATCTCCCAAGACTGCTGCAGTTTTTAGCTCTCAGCCACCATTCCGGGAGCCACTCTCCTTTTCATGGCCGACAGCTGGTCTTTTTCAGGAGTCGTTGGCACATAGTCAGGGAACTCTGATCATATGCCTTGTAAGATGCTTAGTGGCTGACATCATTTGCCAAACGCCAGCTTTCCTTGACAGCCTTTTTCTGGTATATCCAGCTCCACAGATCCTTGGCTGCTGGGTGTAACTCCCCATCATTAAAATGTAACTTTGGGCTCCTTCATCACAAAAGTAGGTTCATGAGGATGCAAGAGAGTGTAAAAGAAAGTCATCTGAAATTTTCCCTGTGATTTATGTGCAGATCATCCCTCAGAGATTTCCAATAGCTGATATATGCTATGTTAGCAGCTAACATCATTAATGAATGCATGTTAGCTAATGAAATTGCAGTGATTAGAACTGTAACCAACCCTATCACTGCAATTATTGTCCATAATAATTAATTTACAGTTACAGGAATGCATTAGGAAGTGTGACTGATACTACATTTTGCTATGTGGACACCTAACATTTATTTAGCTCACCATCTTGCAAACAATGTTTAAAGTGCTTTCTTTCTTTTCTTTCCACATAATTTTTCACTAAGGAATGTCTCAGGATTTTGGTGTAGTATGATTCACAAGTGAATGCCTCAGGAGAGAGAAGAAAATCCTAACTGCTGTTTTAAATGGTGTGGCTTCTAAAAATTTACTGCCAAAGGACAGCAATAGATTGTGACCTCCTAAATGTCAAAATATCACCCCAATGACTCTGTGTCAGGCCACAAGATCTGAGCTTAACTAAGCCAAAGTCTTTATCCTCTCACAGTTTGAATCAGCAGCATTTTAGTGTTAAAAAAAAAAAAAAAAGAAAAAAAAGAAAAAAAAAAAAAGTGTTCATCTAGCGTAGGTAGTGATGGGTCATTATTTCAAACATATCCTAAATTTAGTCCTTGTTGCTGTCATGATTCATCCAGCCATATTGCAATACAGGAAGTAAAGGAAAAGCATCACTGTAATGTAAATAACCCCCTACTCCTCAATATCTCTCTGGCTACATATTTTTTTAAGCTCTTTGGCATATAGATTGCACCAGATTCAACCTCCTTATGTTCTTATTGCTGTTTTGCACCAAAATATTCATCAACTCAAATAGAAATAAAAAGTAGGTAACAAACAAGTGGTCTTATACCTCCTCTAATGAATCAGTATAGTCTAAGCATACAACAGAGACAACATATTAATATACAAAGTATTACTAGGGAGATACATGAGAAGCAGCAAATACCTCATGCTCACTCTACAAGGCTTAACATTTAAGAGAACTCCACATAGTGGAAAGTGTTCCCCAAACCAGCACTGACAAGAACCATGGCACCCGTACAGTGGCACTAAGTGCTGTATAGGACCTCAAAAACTCTCTATGTTCATGAGTGTTTGAAAAGACCCTCATTTTAGCACGTCTAAAATAGCCTGGCATTACCATAGCTCGACTTGCTGGTTCCCCATTTAATTTGGTCAACACCATCTTGGAGATCTCTGGAAAATTCTGTTTTATGAAAGAAGAAAAAGCCAAACTGTGAGTAGCCACCTAGATTGCAGCAGCTGGCCTACTTCCTCCAGACTTTGCCGGCAGACTAATTATTCTTGGCCAAATGATGCAGGGAACTAATTCTTCAAAAAGGCAAATCAAGTGTTGTGTTTTTGTTTGTTTGTTTGTTTCCTTACTGGAATTGAAGTCTTGAAAGTGTAATAATTTTCCAAATGATTGTATTAAGAATGACAAAGAGAAGAAAATCATCAGGGCATCATTGTCTTATCCTGTAATAAGGTCAGAGCTGAAACTGCTGGTACCACTCAACTGTCAGCAGAGTCAGTGAGAAGTTGAGGTCCCCAATCTTGCATGCTTTACCTGGGGAATGCTCTTTACATATTAGTTATCTAGCTTCCCCTTCCCGCCCTCTTCCCCCTGACTTTTTTTTTTTTTGACTCTGTAGCGAAAACCACTAATGCGGACATTGAGGCTTCCAGAAGACCACTTAGGTTGCTCCATTCCTGTGCAGTTAAACAACAATGTTCTCCAATATTTTTATTAGAAATATGTGAAAGAAAGACAATGGTCCAGAAATTGTTCTTGAGAATAATCAAAACTGTAATTGTAACAAGTACGACAGCAATTGTTTGAGAAAAGAGAAAACAAACAAACAAAAAAAGAGCACAAATTTATTATATATATATATATTTTTTTTTTTTTTTTTTTTTTGTGGTGGGGGGGAGAGAGAGAGAGACACCTATATTTACTTGCTTTTGCTAGATTTAACCACACCAAGAAAACACTATTCACTGTTAAAGCTCTTGTATAGTCCAGTGAAGCTACTTTAAAAAGTTATCCCTTTTCTGGAAGGAGAACCTGAGCCTTGAGAATCTGTAACCTGTTCTCACTTAAATATTGCCTGAAGGTACCTGAAGACATGAGTTATGGAACAAAAGAAAAATCGGAGTAGCAAATTCAGTCCTAACAATTCTGACATACCGTCTCCTGCTGAGCTGTCACCACCTAGCAAATTCATTGTAATGTTCCTTGTTGTAATTCAGGTTAAAGTCATAGGTGCATAGCTGACCATATTTAAATGATATGTCCTTGGTTAAACACATTTATTTCTTAAGCAAGACAAATCACGGTTTATCAATGTTATTTGCTTTCACCAAGTCAATGGAATCACAGTATCTTTTACGATGGAAAGAACCTGAGGAGACCTTTACTCACTGCTCAAAGTAGGGTCAAACTTTAATTTAACTGGGGCTTTGTCCAGTTTGATCTTGAAAACCTCCAAGAACTAAGATTGCATAAACCTTCTGAGCAACTATTTTCAATCTCTGACAGCTCTCCTGCTGAGAAGTATTTTATTTATAACAAGGCAGACTCTTCCTTGTTCTAGTTTATGATCATTTTCTGATATCCATTCATCATGCATATCCATAAAGAGCACAGTTTCATCTTAATGATAAATTCTACTGTTTTGAAATGAGTAGTTCAATTTGGAAAGTGATAAATTTCTGCATAAAACATTTAATAATTTCAAAATATTTTAAATGTTTTTGTTTCAAGATGACATATAACTATTAAAAATATATAAAATATAGTGTGGGTGAGGTCTTATTTAGTTAAAAAAGGAAGTGTTTTGTTTGTTGTTCTATTGGCCCCTAAACTGAAAAAAGTGTACATTCACAAAGTTCTAGGAAAGTTTTAAATTTATACTGTTTTAGGAACTGAAGGTGTAAAATTGATAGAAAAGTTCTTTTCTGTCAACTAAAGAGAATAATACAAATTTCAGTCTACAAGAAGAGCTGTAATTTGGAAAACACAACATGTGATGGAAGTGGATTATAGTACCATTCCTTTCTGATGTATTACTTCACTGTTACTGTAAGCCTTGTCTTTTTAATATGGATTTAATAAAGTCAGGCACCACAAGGAACTCTGATCTTTTCAAATTGAAGAACTCAAAATGTTTCCATAACTGAACCTCTTAATTGCTGAACAAGGAGTCAAGCTCTTTCCTGCTTTGGATTGGAAAGTGTTTTCATTTTATGTGTGTAGTGACAGAATGTATAGACTTCATGTCTGGGTATAGGGATGGAAAGTAAATTCTAACATACTTTGAAGTTTATTATAACAGAACTGCAGAGATTCTTTCTTCTCTAGTGCTTCAAAACCATGCTTCCATTTCCTTGCATCCTTCCAGGATAAAGGGATATTCATTTTTCCTACAAATGCCGGTTTGGATTATAAAATGGTCTGTAGATGATTTCTTTTTCAGAGCTGGAATTCACCAACTGAGAAAATCTAATAGAAGCTACTTCCTGGCCAATCCCATAGTACAGTTATGACACAGAAAATATAGTAGCCTGTGGAAAATTCTGAAGCAAATGACATCACCTGGATTTCCAAGAAGTTTCTGAAAAATAAAAATAAATAAATAAAAAGGCAAATATTTGTCACACTTGCAGGTTCATTCATAGCTAATAACTGGTGGGATCTGCAGTCAACAATGTGCCTAAATTTACGGAACTTAGAAGTGTTGTAGATGCTGAACAAAATAATCTTTAGGCTGGATGTGCACACAGGGATTCAGTGCAAGAAAAAGGCTTTAGTTTCTGAATGAGTGTGATGCTATGAGAAGACTGTATGAGCTGTATTTGATTGAATTCAATTGTATGTATGAGATGATTTTGATTTAGAACAGCAATTGAGGTAATACCTCTTGCCCAGGTCCTACTATGACTGTTGGATGCTGATGCTGCTTTATCTGATCCAAAAATAAAACCTTGGATACACCAAGGAAAGATCACTTTGAAGATCCTCTGGTGATATTATTTTTATGTTTTTCCTTATCATTTGCTACCATCCAGTGTTGAAGTAAAGAGACCAATCACAAGAGGTCTTTGATTTGAATCAGTTCAGCCATTATGATTTTGCTTTTCTTTGTACCATCTTTTTTTTCAAAAGTGCCACAAAAGTCTTGTGTGCAGTGCAGTTGATGGTGTGTAGAGATTAATACTCAATCAATCTCTAGACTAAAAGTAGGAATGTCTTTGATAACTTATGTTAGTAGGACACAATATTAGACTGCAAAATTAGTAGAATAAAACGGGTTTCCATGCATTGTGTAGGCTTGAAAGCCGTAGGTAGACACTTTGTAGCAAAGAAAATAGGTATTTTCCAGCCACAGACAGTGCCCAGCACATTGCCTCCTCAGTCCCCACCCAGCTGGCAAGACTTATCCTGTCCAGGTTAGTGTTTACACTGACACTGCTCCAGAAGGCGTGAGTCTGACCAGACATCAGTGCCATCCTCCCAGCTGCTCTGCAGAACCAGTGTTCTCTTCTGTCCGCTGCGTGCAGCAGCCATCTGAAATGACTCTGAGAAACTCCACATAAGGAAGCATATTGATGACTGTTGTGAAGCATAAAGGGACACTAGCATTTTTGGATAAAAGGGGAGAATTTGACTCAAGTTCCTTTGACTTCTGTAAGGTTTTTAATGACTCAGCTCAGCATGGAAGATTTATTGCCACCTATCAGTCATCCCCCTCCCTAACTCTGCTAGACTTTGACAGCATTCAGAATCTGGTTTACCACAGACTGAAAAGATCTGTAGTGTTCTTTCGGTCCCCAACCAGCATTATTATGACATACATGTATACACTGTGTGCCTCCTTTTATATATATTAATAAATAAATAAATAAATAAATAAATAAATAAATAAATAAATAAATAGGGTTCCAGGCAACTAAACAAACAAACAAACAAAAAACAACAACAAAATCACCTTAAACCCTCACTAGATCAGATTTCTGATTTCACTTCAGACAAATACAATCCTAACCAAATGGCACAGCAAAGGGGCTGTGGCACTGAGTGGTGCTCAGGCAGAACCAGTCTCAGGCAGGTGAAAGTAATATATACATCTGACACCGTTATGAACAGTACCAGAGGGAGGCAGAGGAAAGTGAGTGTGAGTGTCAGGAGCACTGCTAGGGTAACTTGGTAGGCATAGCCTCAATTCCTCGTTCTCTCCTCAGACTCTTCTCCCCATGACAATCATATAGTGAAGCATTCACCCCTTTGACTTTTGCCACTTCAGTTGTGGCTGTTTAATCAGTTAGTCTCTCCCTAAATGCAACAAAGAAGTAAGTATATCTAGAGGATAATCTACCCTATCCAGAAATAAATGTGGAAGAACAGCTCCTGGAGATCTCTTCACCCCATTTGCTACAGAGGAAACTTCAGTGACTACTCAGAGTGGGCAACTCACTTTCAGATGGCTGAAGTTAAGAACAACCATTATTTCTACCCCCTGTACATTGGTATCCCATTTAGTCAGAAGCTGAGAAGAGCACAGAGGAGAAATGAGAGAATAAATATTTAAAATGAAGGTAGGTATATAGATTAAGGATGATCAGTATGGAAAATACCTCGCTTCCCTCCCCAGTGCCTAGCTTTGGAGCAGTACACAGCATAAGTACTCTTATTCACATTTGCTCTATAGGGTAAGTGTATTGCTTACCCTCTCTTGTTTAAACGTTACAGCCACAAAACGAGCTAATAAATTTCTGGCTGACATGCCTGACAGAGCAATAAGTAAAAACAGGAAAGCATCTATTACATATTACCCTGAATTTATCAGCTCTCCCTTCAAAAGGGGAAATAACACAAGGCAAATTGTGGGAAGTTTTTTTTTTTTTTTTATCTGCTAGAAAAATATGCCCTGTGCCCCAGTCAAAAAACAAGCTGTTGTGAAGTAACCACATTATTTAAAGATACAAGTCAAACAGGAAGAGGAAAACCAAACAAGCATGGCTTGAAAATTTCCCACAAGTGTGATCTGACAGTCAGAAGGCAGTGATGGACGTGCTGACAGAGCCTGGGCTGCAGGGCTTTTCCAAGGCCAGAGGGCTGGGAAAAGGAATGAAGGGGACTCTTTTCCCTTGCAAATATATTTCTATATATTTCTACTGTTTGCTTTACGGATGTTGTTAAAACCAAATCAATATGTCAGCAGCTGAGATTTTACCTCGTTTTCCAGCCTCAGGTCAATCCTAAACATGGAGGTGTGTCTGAGATACCACCAGCTACCAATGCAAGAAACCACAGGCAGTATTTCTTAGAGTGAGCAAGCAAGTTTAAGCCACGCTCCTTTAAACACTTCAGTCCGTGAATAATTTAAAAGAAACTGAATTTAAAACTGAATGCCACATAGTGGCGAACATAATGTTTGATCACTTTGAATATCTTGGCTGGTGAAAGGGTCCATGTGGACCCTTTTGGCTGGCACCTTGAAAGCACATAGTATGAACCATGCCCCTTGAGAGATTTTGTGATGGAAAAGCTGTCCCACTATTAGGATGGTACCACTTCTCATTTTATAGTCTGTTTTCAGGGCTACTACAGAGCTCTTATTTGATGTGATAATCCTTTATCTCCTCAGTGTATATAAATATCTCAGGGGTGGGGGACTGAAGGATGTAGCCAACCTCTTCTCAGTGGTTTGTGGGGATAGGACAAGGGGCAATGGCTGCAAGTTAGAGCACAGGAAGTTCCGCACTGACATGCAAAAGAACTTCTTCACAGTGAGGGTGACGGAGCATTGGAACAGGCTGCCTAGGGAGGTTGTGCAGTCTCCTTCTCTGGAAATATTCAAGGCCTGTCTGGATGCCTACCTGAGCAGCCTGCTCTGAGGAACCTGCTTTGGCAGGAGGGTTGGACCCAATGATCTTTTTAGGTCCCTTCCAACCCTTACAGTTCCGTGATTCTGTGATTTTGTGATTCTGTCATTCTGTGATTCTTACTGTAATGTTTATGTTTGTTTATTTTTCCTTTTCCTTTTCAAAACCAAATCAAAATCCTATAAGCAACAAACAGACAACTCTGGCAGATTTTTGTTTGCTTTCTTTTACACAAAGATACCACTCCGCATATCTCAATGATTTGCAAACCATTCTTGATGAATCATCCACATCCACATCCAAAAGAATGGGAAGTTAAAAGTGTTTTATACAGTAGGATAGATCCTAATTCAGTTGATCTTGTTCTTCCTATATGCATAAGCCTTTTCAAGACATCTACTTTAACATATTTTATTTAAAGTGAATTAAGGCCATATTTAATGGATTTTATAGGCTTTCAGGTCAGAAACTATTATCATAATCATCAGAATTAACCTGTGCCATAAACTTCTCAAGCTACATACCATTAGCCAGATATTCCTTGTTTAGAGGAGATAAATTCTTTCCACCTGTGAAAATGAGGGGGGGGGGAGGGGGGAAATATAAAATTAACAACATGACATATCTTCTATAAAAGAAGTCTATAAAAGAGTCTTGGTTTTAGAGAGTAAAATTATATTATGAATTAATTCATTGGCCAAATTTTACTGTTTCAATAATTCAGATTACACTCACTTTAAAATGAAATTCCAGATTTCAATCAAAAATCCATTTTGTGTTCCCATTTATTTATTTAATTATTCATTCATTTTCAAATTCCTGCAAGGAATACACATGCCACAGAGCTGTTTTCAGCCCAGCTCTGTAATGCCATGACTTTATACCAAAGACTGAGGCAAGTATTTGGCCAGGGAATCATTGTCCATATATTCATATTGCAGTGCATAACATGCGTACTAGATTATAGTTTGAAAAAGAAACTGAAAATCTGATTTTATTTCAGAATGAATTTTGCCAACATATGATTTTAGTGTTTTTGTTTCTAGGTAGCCTTCTAGGCAGAATTAAAGACACACAATACAGAGCAAAAGATCATCAGCCTCCTGACATAAACTACTTTGCTGAAATACTACTTTTTTTTAGCATGTTTTCACATTTATCTGGTTTCTCTGACAAAATGTATTGCCATGAAGAACCAGATTAATACACATGGAGACTTTATCATTAAAGAAATACAAGATGGTTTATTTTATTATGACCAGCAAGAGGGCTACATTTGAAGTACAAACAGCTACAGTGTTCTCTGAGCTCATATTCCTCTGTGTGGCACATGGCTAACTTGTAGTAACCTGGATCCTGAAACTGGGGCAATGCATTTATTTAAATCCTCAGGGAATAAACTACTTCAAATCCAGGTGCTTAATGGCATAACCATGTGTAAACTGAAATGCACAACATACATTCATCCTGCTATTAAAGAAGCACATTAAAAGGAAAAGAATGAGGAAAGTAAGTCAGAAGAAACCTCAAGAATTTTCATCCTAGTAACAATTCAGATTTTGTTGATGATGTTATGTATGACCAGAATTTTACCCTTGAATTCAAGCTGACACTAAAACACTTCTTGGAGGAGAAGCTAAACTCAGCTCCTGATGTTAAGAAGCCAGAATAAAACAAATGATTTAGCCCAGCACCTCCACTCTGACCCTGGCTCAGGGAGAGATGTAAACACATGCTTCACTCTCCCCGGGTACACTAAGCGCCCTTGCTGCATGCTTTCCTGCCAGCTGCTGCAGAGAAACAGACAGGCAAGGCAGAAAGTCAGAAACCACAGAATAACATGCCCTGAGAAGAACTAGGTTCCCCTCAATCAGATAGGAATAATGCAGGTGAATTAATAGTCAAATACTGCAAGAAAACTAGGTGTGTCACTTAGACCCAAATCAAAGTGCTGGAATTCTGATATATCCCAGCCTGGTGAGACCTGCCAAAATTTTCAGTATCACTGTTTGACCCCTAGTCTTAGCAATCTAGCTGGGCTGAGCTGCTTTACATACGTCATATCTTAGATTTAGAAAGTTTGGTGAAAAATCTGCTGAGACAGATTTGATAACAAGAGATTAGCTTAAATACTGTCTCTGCATACCTGATCAGAGGTGAAGCTGTGTCCAGACCGAACAAATCTTTAGTTTCTTTTTTACTAGTTTCATTGTTTCCTTCTCCTTCTGGTGGAGGAAAAACAAGACAAAAATATTTTTTCATGGTATTTTGGCACTTCTGTTTCCTGTTGTGGCCAGAACCTAGAAGTTAAGAAACTTGTGTCTGAAACAATTGAAGTAGCACTGGAAAATTCAAACAGGAAGCAAGAAGTATTTTTTTTAAACAGTGAGGACAATTAATCACTGAACAGCTTTGCCAATGGATGTGGTGGATTTGCCATCATGTTAGTCTTAAACTCCAGTGTCTTTTTCATCTAAGGGCTTCTGATCTAATTTAAAGTATTAGTTTCAACACAGAATGGGTAAGGTAAAATTTTCTAGCTTAACTAGATTATTACAATGATCCCTACTTGTCTTAATGCTATGAAAACTTCAGAAGATTCATTTTAGGGAATATTCTTTCACAAACTGCATTGTGGGAGGTGGAAAGAGGGTAGATATAAGCCAAACATTGCAGTACTTCATGGGTAAGGAACTCTGCTACCATGAAGGTCATTAGGATTAAAGTCGGTGTTTTGTGTCAGGTGTAGGTAGGGATTGAAAAGAGTTCATTCCTTAAATGAACATCCTTACCTGTGTTCAATTTATTGTATTTACAGATACTTCTGTCACATGACCAGACTGACTCTCTGACTTTAGGATTCATGTTTGGGAATGTTGAAAATTAATTGCCTTTGCTTTCTGATTGTTATAAATGAAGTCTCAACTCAGTCTGAATTTAGTAATATTTATAAAAGACAAGTAAACAGCACTGGGTGCGCAGGGAGTCTATGCTCTACCAACACGCACACGCGAACATCAAACATTCTAAATATACAGAACATTGCTTTTACATAAGTCTATTACTATTAATGTCCATGACTGGGGGAGCATAGTTGGCCTGGTTGAAGTGCTCCCATATCTTCCATGACTTACAACAGTCTCCATTTTCCATTCCTTTTCCTGATTACAAACACCAGAGAATTCCAGGGCTCATCGTGGGAACATGTCTCGCTTTAAGTTGTTAAGCAACTCGGTCTTCGGGCCTTATGTATCCTAATCTTCCTGGATCGAAGGGAAACATACTCAACTCCTTTTCAAAACCAATAGGGCCTGGGTCAAAAGGCATGTCCAGGTCATCAGGGGGTGTAACAACAAAAGCCTTCGATGGCTGTAGCAGCAGAAGGGCCCATGGTGTAGCAGTCATATCAGTAAACGAGTCCGCAGCTCCCTCACTATCTGGCAAACCACACGTTTCTGACTGTGGTCCCACATGCCTCTTTAAGGCCTCAGAGATTGCTTGCCAGGTGCTGAGCAATCCCACTGCAACCTTGTCGTTTTTAGTAGCAGAGTCCTGCACCCTGACCTCAAATTGGTCCCATATTTCAGGATCATAAACCATCTGATTGTTAATAAGGAGAATAAGCTGTAAGGTTACCAGGACAGTCTTTTTGTTTCTAAGGATGTATGATTCCCCATAATGTGCAACTACTTACCAGCGAGGGGCAGTTGTGTGCGACGGTCTGCTTCTCTCAGCTTGAGCTTCTCTCCAACTCTGGTGCGCTTATTTCCAGCGACTTTCTGTATGAGTTACTCTGAGCGGTTTGCTGAGTTTGGCCAAACCTATCTTCATGAGGCAATCAGTGTGCCTGTTCCCATCCTGGTCTCCATTCTGCTAGCCTGTCCCTATTCTTTCCTTCTTCCTATTTCTTTATTGATGACATAACTTCATTATATCGTGTTGCCTTTTTCATCTTGAGGACAGGCTTCCCTCTTATACCCTTCTCCCCACAGCAGTCCTTTTCAAAAACAACTTTTCATTGGTCAAACAACTTTGCATATAACAGCAACAGCAAAAACCCATCAACTTCCATGCCTTAATGGCTGGAGACCAAGCAACCCAAGACTGCGTGGCATCTCCTGAATCACCCTTCTTTGTTCCGACTAAACTCTTTTACATTCTTGATGGCCTCATCGTTAAAAGTCTGATGTTACCATCAACCATGGGGCTTGCTGACCCCCATGGCCACACTCTCACACCTCCCCCTTCTTTATTAATATCAACCATCTTCTTGACATGAATTATTGCTCCATATATCACACAATGCAGAGTTAGGGACCTGACTGTTTAACTTTCAGAGCAGTCCTAACTCCTCGGCACTGGAAATAGCTTGCTTAGCCATCTTGTTGCTGCTGGCAGCTGCCCTTTCATAGGCACCTTTTTCACCTGTTAACAGGATCTGGTGTTTCTAAGTCATGACTGGATGTCCCACAGAACACAGGACCTCAGGTGAATGACTTAGTTTCGAACTTTTCTGTCAACAATCACTAGGGCTATTCTTTTATAGGCATATAGATGCCAATAAGTCTTTATTAGTTTGTTGTCTAGACAGCTTTAAGAATCCATGGCTTAAAAGCCACACAAAATGTACACTCAAAATATCGACCTTTTATATTTTATAGTTTGATTTCATTGGATTTGAAGCAATCTGCTCCACCTAAATGTCTGTAAATATGCATAGGCTGTATATAAAAGGCTTTCAAGATCTTGAAGACAGTTCCAGCAAAGCGCACATGCATGAAAGCAGCCCCCCACCTCCACACCCACACATACAGTAATAGAGGAAGGAAAGACTTTCAGTTTCACTAGGAACAGAAATGCCTGTTTCTACTCTCAGGAAAAAAAAAAAAAAAAAAAAAAGAACAACTTCATAGAAACATCTGGGTGAAAGAGAACAGGAGATGTCAAGAGAAGTCAAAATAACAACTCATATCACATGGTTTTGATGTGAATGTTTTTGACACATTTATCATACTTGCCATTCTGGAGGAGAAGGGCTAGATGTATGCCAGGTAAAAAAAAGCAGCAGTGAGAGCCCTCTCTTTTCAGAAAGAGGCAGACTCATTTAAAGAATCCACATTGCATTTCTGAGCATAGCAAATCAGCTGTAAATGCAATTTTACAGTAGTTCTAGGGAGAAAATATGGGTGGGGCACAGTGCAAGAAGAGAGAAAATAAGCAAATGGAGAAATAAAGAGACAGACTAGTTGTAACAGGAGATGAAGAGTTATAAAATAAAAGGTTCCTCTCATCTTGCTAATCTTGTATAGAAGGGACTACATATATATTCTACCAAAACTTTCTTTGTGGCTGAACAATTTTTTTCCTACTGGTTTTGAAGCTCAACATTTTTAGCAAACATTCAGAATGAAAATATGAACTGTTTGAAAAACTTCAAAGTTTTCTAAACTTATTTGCATAGGAAACTATATAGTACCTATCTCCATGGTATCTAAACAGCAGTTTAGAAGCAGAAATTACAGTAAATCAGTAACAGATGGAGAAAAATAATTTTTCAGACATATTGTGATTAAATCAGTGGACGATATTGTAAGTGTTGTTCATCTGTCTGTAATGTAGGTTTAAAAATTCTTGCAATTCTTTCTAATTTTATGGCTGCCTTGAGAAAAAGACACAGGGTTCCTGTTTATGATGAAATATACCAAAAAGAGAACATTACAAAATCATCATTAAAGATGATATGGGGCCTAGAGCATCTTCCCTATGAGGAAAGACTGAGAGACCTGAATCTGTTCAGCCTTGAGAAGAGAAGACTGAGAGGGGATCTTATCAATGTTTACAAATAACTTGACTGTGGTAGACAGAGGGATTTGGCCAACCTTTTTCAGTGGTCTGTGGAGATAGGACAAGTGGCAATGGCCACAAAATGGAGCACAGGATGTTCTGCACCAACATGCAAAAGAACTTCTTCACGGTGAGGGTGACGGAGCACTGGAGCAGGCTGCCCAGGGAAGTGGTGGAGTCTCCTTCTCTGGAGATATTCAAGGCACATCTGTACATGTACCTGGGCAACCTGCTCTAGGGAACCTGATTTGGCAGGGGGTTGGACCCAATCATCTCTTGAGGTCACTTCCAGCCCCTACAATTCTGATTCTCTGATTCTGTGATTATATACTAAAAAGATAGCGTGAGAAGTAAAGTTGCTCCAATTGATAGCTGCCTTTTGTCTCTCCTTTGGATCACAGCAATGAACTTTCTCCAAGGCAATTCTGCAAGACAGAGACCTATTTCTGAGCAGCAATGTGGATGTGAGCCTGTCACTGTCATATAGCCTCTGGACCAGAAATTGGTCCTTGACTTCTTTGTTTAGCTAGAAAGACATATCAACAACTCCTTCAGGTATGAATCGCTCTCAACATCTTTAATAACTACATTTGCTTGCATGCTTTCTGTTTAGAAATGCCCTTTCTGTTACCAAGAAGAAAAATGACTCCCTGTGAGCCTCCAAACAAACTGAAGGTTATCATGGTAAAAAGGCTTAGTAAGAACATTTCTTGAAAGGAGACACAATAGGAGGAGGATGAGAACTGAGAGAATTTCTACTTGAACTTACGAAGTTGTGCTAATGTCAGAGATGAGAACGAGGAAAGAGGGATATATAAAAAGAGACAAATTCAAAGCTCTAACTCCGGATACTATTAAGCAGTGAGTTTTTCTTGGGAATGTAACAAGGCCAGCATTTCATGTGACAAGCCTATATATTTTCTATCTGGGTTACTATTCTACAAAGCATAGGACTTATTATAATCTCACTTCATTAAGCTTTATTCACTTTGTTACTACAGTATCCAGTGAAGATCTATGTTTTTGTCCTGGTCAGAGTTCAGAAGATTTTTCATGCCCTTTTGTGAAAAATACTTCCTTTTCACTCTTCCTTTCTCACTTTTTTTTTTTTTTTTTGTTTCTACTAAGACTTGAAAAGGATAAGTTTGAAAACTGAATAATTTGCTTTCTTATCTATTTGTTTATTTGTTTATTTTAATTTAGTGAAGTTTAAACAATATTCATATCAATGTGCTTTAGTTTGTGGAAAAAAAAAAAAAGACAATTGGTGTCTGATGTGTAGGTTTTGACATCTAAATGTGTTGCCCTAGAGATGACATCTTTTCATGCAGCCAGAGCTAGGTGTGTATTTAATGAGATGAGTAACGACTCTTCTGATTATAACAACAATCCCTCTTCCAAGTACCAGAGTAGAGTAGGAGGGATAAATCCACATGGAAATACAGACTTAGGCATTTGAGACTCTGCTCAACTGAGTCTGACCTCTCTTTCTCTTATGCTTCCCTCATGAATCAGATTGGAGAGAGAAAGATGTGTGGAGCCCTATGTTTTCACTCATGCTCTGCAGACATTTATTTTTTCATTGTATGCATGGAGGTCTTTGTAGCTACTTTTTTAGTGAGGTATGGTTAGAAAGGTAGCTTTTCTTCCTGTAGGTATTTATAGGAAGAAATCTTCAGTAGCTTAGTTCAGAGAAGGTTTAGAAACATATTTAATAATCTGACAATTACAAAGCAAAGATCTTTACTTAAACATAAAGACATAGTCATTCTGCTGTCAGCAGACAGGAATATTGCTGAAAGTAGCTCATGTCACAGGTGGGTTTGTGCATGGTGTAAGTATTTAGGTCTAAGGAATGGTGTACACCAGGGAATGAAGTGTCCAGCAGTATCTGAAATGCTCCTCTGAAACTCAAGCTCAGGAGTGCCACATGCAAAATACTACTGCGTAGAGTGTCAATGCAGTAAAATATCCCATCCAAAATCTCTTTTAACAGCTGCCCGAAGAGGTAACAAAGATCTTGGATAACTCTATCTTCATAACAGATAAAAAAAAAATAATAATAATAATCTTCATAATAGATAGCAGAACAGCAAGGGGGCATGTTTCCAGTTTCTAATTTTCAGTATGATTTCTTAGTATCTGGGATATAATTGAGAGGAAACAGAAGGAAAAAATTATCTTATTACACTTTAAAAATTGTATTAAACGCAATCACTAAATAAACAGGAATACACAATGGATTTTGGTATAGGAGGTAAAGAAGTCCCACCTGTAGCTATTAAGTTCTTGAGCTCAGTATTTGGTTTGTGGAAAATGGTGCAAGTATGTATGTGTGCCTGTGTTTATATAGTGTATGTGTGTATAAACAGTATATTAAAATAATTGAATAAAACAATTTATATAAAGATGACACATATAATCATGTTATCACACTAAAAATAAATATTATATATATATAGTTTTATTTCTATCTGTCTATTTTAAATTCAAGTTTTAATTGCCAAAAGATAGACCAGCATTATCAAACACATTTCAAAATAAAGAAAAACAGAAAATTCTTTCTCCTCATGATACTTGGAATCCTTATGGCCTCCATTATTCTCAAGTGAGCAAAGAAACAATGATCTTTTTGACCTCTCTTTCTAAAAGACTTCAAATTGTGTATTCCAGTGAAAGAAATACAGAGTAATTGACAAAGTAAAAAGTTAAAATATCAAGAAGTGACAGAACTGGAATCTGGAGATCTGTATTCCATCTAACAATGTGATGTAGAGCTGTTTTGTGGGCTGTACCTAAATGGATCTTCATAACGCCACCCTGTCTGAGCTCAAGATGGCACCTGTGCTCTTTCTCACAAACTTCCTCTGCTCTCTTCCTCAAGTGTAATACAAGCATCAGGTAGACATAAGCATTACTGGGTGCTACTGTGCTTGCAAAGATGTTAATTAGTGGGTCAACCTGAGATACTTCCAAACTGGAAGGTTCTCTGTGAGAGGAGTACTTCTGCATTTGAACACCCAGAACTCAAATTTCCTGAATCTCTTAACTGTTAGCTAATGTTAGTGGTGAGTTATAGAAAGCCTTTTGGTTCACTTCTCTTCTTTCATAGGAATGAAACTTGTTAAGAAATAATTGTTGGGATTGTTGCAAAGGGTTTTACTTTATGACCAGTCTTCTTTGAGATTGGTAAATTGAAGTTTTTGGGTTCCCTAGCTGGTAGAAAGAGTAGTGAGATCATGGTAACTCTCCAGGGTGAGCTCTGTAGCTCAGGGCTAGCTGGCTCTGTTGAACCTCCCATTTTCAAAATTTTCATGCCTTTCCAAGAGAGCTGTTTTGGGGTGCATCTCTAACATCTGTGATTTTTTCTGATGGTAGTTAGACGTTTACAAACTCCAGTTGTGCATAGCCTTTACAAATGGGATTAAGCACCTTCCTGTATTGTTGTTTTCGTTTTTGTAAGTGACAAACCCCCTACAGCCCCACTGCTACTCAAAAGAAAAGGTACTCTTGGGATATTTCTATGAAGAAGTATCTCTGTTCCACAGAGCATAATTATGCCTTTTTTAATCTTAACATCTGTATTAACTTACTGAATTCTTTATCAAACATTTCCAGATATTCTTTCTTCAAAAGTGTTAGAGAGATGATCCACCTAACTTTGCTTTAGCCAACTAAGAGTGAGCTATCCTTGTTAACAAAACTAAGGCTCCAGCTGGCTTCCTGAGATGTTTAAAACATTTTAAGGACTGCATACTGTTCTGGTATACATGGTCTTCCTGCTGCTAGGAACCAACCAACCAAACAAACAAACCAATAATGCTAAGGAGTAAAAGTAAATGTAGGTTCCTTTCTAGGGCTGAAATATAAGAGCCATTTCCTTGTTAACAGTATAATAGACCTTTGTACCAATGAACAGGAAAGATCTCTGTCTAGAAAAAAAAAAAAAAAATGTAAGATATGCAAATAGAAAATACTTTTTTTAAAAAAATATTATTATTTATTATTACTTGATGTTTCTATAAAAATGCTTCTTTCTAAGGAGATACTCAGCTATGCAGGTTAATGTCTCTTCTTGCCACCTTCCTTTACAACTTAAAACTTAGGAACATGTGCACACTTATGTATGCAACAAACAAAGCCACTGCTTACATTATAATCTCCTCAGGGACAGCCAACTGGGAAAGACAAATTTAGCAGTGTTCTTCTGGCTTTTTTACATAGTGTAATGCCATTAAACTCAACATCATGTAGACAATGAACATTACAACAAAATACAGATTCTGTTTATTAGCTGCCTTACTTTTTTTGAGAGGAAGCACATGTCACATTTGTTTCAGACAACCGCATCGGGGTCCCACAGCTCTGATTAAATATGTATCCTTTGTTCAGCTGCATTGGAGTCAGTTTTGGCCTACATATGCATTTCGTTAATATTTTAAATAGGAAAAAAACCACCAACAACAACAACAACAAAGAGAGGAGAAATTAACAGTTGCTGAACTTCTCCAATTACCGCTAATCACATTTACACCCTGGGGTCTGTGGAATTAGAAATCAATTGGTGGCTTCCCCTTTCTACAGCAGGCAGTAAATGTGACAATTTAGAAAAAGGACTAGAAGACATCTCAATTCAGCTTAGATACCCTTGTAAATATCCCCCAGTGAATTTATCACTTCAGTGTTTGATGTGACATAAAGATTATACAGCATCATTTACTAAAATGATAAAGTGTTCTGTGTGATTGATACTGAAAAAACTCGGTATCATTCCTTTTTATATATAAATATATTTTTCTTTCCACTGAACCTGGGGCATTTGGAAACTACATCCCAAGCAAAACTCTGAAGTGAAATCTTGCTGGAACATTTGATGGGCTACAAGGTTTCCTTTCAAGGTTACGAAAAATGAGATCTAAGAAAAAGGTGTACCAAATACAATGATCTGATTTGTTTTATGAAGTGGAGAGCACTTCTCCCAGCATCTGATGGTGATTTAGCCATGCCAAATTGGTAAGGGGGTTATTGTCAGTGTCACTTAGTATGATTTTTAATTAAAGAGTTTCTCCTTAAATGTTTAGATAAACTCAGATTGGCCATGTACATGTTTTGAGCATCATAAATGATAAACAAGTGGGGTCAAGCAGTCCAACGTTACTTATGATTCCTTAATCTGGGAAAAGCCTTAGCAGGAGTCCATCTTGCAATGCACTTTTTCAACATGCAACACATGGCTGCAAACTCATGATCCTATCCACTATTTAAACTGAAGGTGGAGAGAAAGGAGATAGATCATCTGAGCAGAAATCAGTATGTGGGGAGAGAGAATAACCTTTCTAATAGTTCCTTTCTAATATTCCTTCTACACACAAGCAGGAGGTAGGAGAATAAATGAATGTCTGCCAAAAGACTGGTATGGAGGAAACAGAATATCTACCCAAGCTTTTTGATTTTTCAAAACAGGTCTGAAAAAAAATATGTTTTCCATGGGAATATGCATTCTGAAAGGCTTTTGCAAAGTTTATCTGTATGTGTAATTTTAGTCTTTACTGAAACAACAAAGCAGAGTGAAGTGAAAAATAATGGTGGGGTAAAGAGGAAGGGTAAGTTAACCAAACCTTTTTAAATGTAAGATTCAGTTCACGTTCACACTGATGTTAAGAAAAATAAATAAATAAATAAATAATCAAACAAATAAATAAATAAAAATCTAGACTTCTTTCTTTATTGTCTATTACTCAACTGTAAGACTTAATTGTAGAGTTTATTTTACAGTATTCCATAAATGCATCAGTTGACAAAATCCAAGCTTTTGCTCAACAAATGATCTCATGAGGTATTCAGTCATTGGCGTGGTATTACTACTATTTATGAAAATGTTCAGTGAAAACAGTGACATCTCCAATAAGGTAACATATATGACAGATATTATTCTGCAGTTCAAGAAAGACTTTTCAACACAAATGTGTTGAACTCCAATATTTTATTTCATCACTGGAAAAAAAATATACAACTGACCTTTTGTCAACTCAGAGATCTATTAAATTTAATGGTTGATTTCAGAGAAGTAAAAATTGCATCATTAGACCTAATATTTAATTGAATCGAGAAATTCCTTTTTTTTTTTTTTCCTTCATGATACAAGATAGTGTTTTTCTGTCCTTCAGACCAAAATAAGATAATTTAAATAATAATTGTTTAAAATATAAATGAATGTACAAAGGATCTCTCATATTTTTGATTACACATTGGATCAGTGATAACATTTTAATAACATGCAGTTACATTAACTTTTTTTAATCATGCACAAGAATGAATAAATCTCAGAGAAGCTGCTAAGCATTTTTAACGTGATGTGACTGAAAGTTCAGAGGTTTACTCAAATCTTACATAAAAGATTTTTTTATTTTTTATTTTTTTGCTTTGATCACTATAATGTCATTTCCATATGTCTCTATATTTTATCAGTCGGGTGTCTTGTCTTTCATAGTTTCTGTGAACAAGGCATGACATTTAAAATACAGGTGTGAACCATCTCAATTCAACTAAAATTAATATAGCTAAAGAATGAGTTCTGAGTTTCTCACACAACAACTTTGAAAATACTGATGTTTTGCAAAGCATATTTATATGCCAGCCCACATTAAATGTGTTCATGACCTATGTTCTCAAGGCACAGTCTACCTTGAAATTTAAGTGAAGCTCTGTAAACACTTTGCTTATATTTGCTGAAGGGTTCATAAACCTTTTTTAAACTTTTAGTAAATCAAAATTCAATATGAGATTTCTTAATATAATTTTGACTTTCTAAGAAATATCTGCTAACTGAATCTTCATGTTTGATAATGTTAAAAATAAGGGGGCTAATTTATTACTATTACTATTACTATTACTATTACTATTGCTATTGCTATTGCTATTGCTATTACTATTACTATTACTATTACTATTACTATTACTATTACTATTACTATTACTATTACTATAATAATGATTTTTAGCTACTAGTTCAAATCCACTCAAGTCTTCACTTAATCCGGATTCAGTTCATCATGCCAGGTAAAGCTGAGATGTTTGTTACTTGTGACAGTTACTTGTGACAGAATCTTGTGGATTACTCATAGGATTTGAAAAATGCTACCACAGTCACCACTGTCCAGCTAGTTTACTGGCTGACTCAGCGGGATGGTATAAGGGGAATGGAAATGGGGGCTGCGGTCAGTCCTTAATGCTTCATCTCTGATGCTCGGCCCCTCCTCCACATGGGATGCCATCCCCAAACTGAGCCTGCCGGGGCTGCCCACAGGCAATAGCTCTCCAAGAACTGCTCCCACATGGTTCCATACCATGGGGTCCATCCCCCAGGAGCAGACTGTTCCAGCACAGGTCCTCCACAGGCGACAGCTCCCCCCAGACCCACTGCTCCTGCGTGGGCTCCTCTCCACAGGCTGCAGCTCTGGCCTAATCTCTCTCAGCCTTTCTTCATAGGAGAGGTGCTCCAGCCCTCTGATCATCTTTGCAGCCCTCCTCTGGACTCACTTTAACAGGTACACATCTATCTCACAGATAATTTTCCTGAGATGGAATGAACTGCCCTGTAACTTGTCCAAATTAGATTAAATGAATTGATCCCATGTATTCATTTGTATATGTATATATTATATATATTTATTTTTTTTTTTTTCCCCTTGCTTTTTTGTCTTTTATGGGGTATACTCTGGAAGCATATCCTGCATTGCATCTGAGAGCAGTGAGATATTTGGCATTTCTTACCTAGTAATAGGAGTGCTGGAATCGGCAGCCAATTTTCAAGACAAGTACTTTGAACTCATGGTTTTGATCCTAGAAACCGGTAGAAATCTGAATGAGCTCATGGGCCCTGTGGGAGGAACACTCTTTTACAAAACTTGGGTTGATGCCATATAGAACCATAGACATGATGACTGTGTTTTTTTAATGACCCTACTATTCTCTCAGGAACAATATTAGTGAGTATTATGAGTCAGTGCTTTTTTGTAGTAGCTTTATTATGTATATGTGGAATTACAGGAATTAATGGTCAAAACTTTAACCTTCAGCTAACAAAACAGAGAGCTGGAGAAAATTTTTAACTAAAAATCAACTTTTATTTCTATTTTTAACTGCGTTTATATCAATATATTGATTGTGTTGTTTATAATGAATATGTCTCTATAATGAGCATGTCTCTAATATTGTTTTTTCAGTTTGTGATCTCCTGTCCTTGACCAAAGCTGACATTTTGACAGGATTCTCCTACTCTTTTTGTAGGAGTTTCCAGAATTGTCAATAAGGAAATCTAACTATTCTCTAGAGATATTAAACTGGCAAATTTTACAGGCACTAACTTCACACACAATCAGAGCTAGGTCACTGCATGTAGTACCAGCAATCCCTCCTTTCTCAAGTCTATAGAGACAAGTTTTCATTATTGCAACACAAATCCCTGTCGTCCCCTTTGCAGCTTTTCCTAGTACTACCTACCATCAGCAAGTGCCTGGAGGCAGAAGGTGTGCACTCTTTAGTGATGAAGTAAAGGTACAAATATCTACACCAGTGCTAACCTTAGCAACTTCCTCAAGGGTAAAGGAGCTCCATGAGGAGTGAGTAGATCTTGTCCCAGAACTCTCTAGTTGAGCAATTACAAATATATTTCAACATTTCCAATCTAAATGTGTCCAACTTTTCTGTTTGTTCTGCTTTGAATGAGGTAGGTAGCATATTAAAATGCACAGACCATATCCTAACCATCTCGTAGCCTAAACAGACAGGTCATACGCAGGATAACTCACTACGTTGCCCTCGTCCTCTTACCTAGTCAACCTTTGCTTTTTCTCTAGCAAACTGGGAACAGATTTTTTGCTTGCTAATTAACTCTAAAATGCTTTCTACCATCACATCTTCAAACTTGCCCCTTAAATATTATGTGCATGTTAGTGAGATAATGAGTACAGATTTCAGATTCTCTGCATTTTCAAGGCAGAAGAACTGAGATACAGAAATGTTAAGTTATAATTTGCCTTACCTAGGTTTAAACATCTCAGAATTAGATCTCTGAGCTAGTAATTTTAGGCAACCTTTATATTCATAAGGCAGCTGCCAAAGACAATTATTTGACCTATCTCTTGCTGAGATGAATTCTTTCCTCAATTTTATTAATTAAAAAAATCTGTTGCCATAATGTAAATACACACCTATAGTGTGTGTAGATAAAAACGTCAGCAAGTGTGTAACTGAGATGACAGTTTGTATTCCCTAACAGTATTTCAGTGTAGGCACTTTCTCATCTGAAACATTACTGTTAAATTTTATTCACCATAATTCTTCAGGTGCAAAAGGGTACTTCTGAAATATATCTTAAAGAAGATGTAGTCTAATCCACAAAGATTAAGACAAGGAAAAATTATAAAATAGATGGGATATTTTTAGCTATACTTATTGCTAGCCATTACAAAGGAATTGTAATGTTGTTAGGTGTCTCACAGAAGTGGAGAAAGCTAAGTTGGTTGTGTGAAGGTATCTCCACTCTATATGACTACAACACAGTAATTGGTGTGTGATTTTTACAGTAATAGAAAACAGGCAGAACTATGCTCTGGCAAGAAGAGTAGATGCCATGAAGAACCTACACCCTTATTTTAAGCTTTTTTACCTTCCAAAACTAAGGACAACACCAGCTGCCTTTTAAGAATTGACCCAGAGTATTTTAATTCCTAAATTCTTCAGAAAAAGTGCTTTGGACTTGTTTTTGACACTGGCCAATATCACATCAGGGTAAATTTTAGTAGTGTATCAGTATAGATTTCAATAGTGACTTGGTTTATCCTGAATTAGTGGCATTATAGAGAGCTTCTCATTGGTCAATGAGAAATCAAAGTTAAAATGTATTAATGATTTTGGAAAACATTTACTGTCTAGGAAAATTATTCTAACATGTTTTCACTATTGATTTAAGTACTTACATGTATTACATTATGTATGTACATTATATGTACACCATTGATAATGGTGTAGCTTTTGGTGATGAGGGACTGCCCACAACTAAAGTCACCTGTTTTGAAACAAAACATGGTTAAAACCACATTACTTCCCTGTCATCTCTAGGCTTTCTTTACATTTATTATCATAATTAGGAATTAGTTACTCTGGAAGCACAGCACGCCAGACTAGGTTGATCACTGATACAGTAATGAATGAAACAAAATTAAACAATAGGAAAAAGTCAAAGAGAAACGTAGCATCTGGAGAGCTGATTACTAGAAAGTAAGCAGAATATGATGTACCAGAAGACTACCAAAAAAAAAAAAAAAAAAAAAGGCAATGGAGAGCTGAGGATAGTAAATGGTTCAATTCAATGACAGAGGAAAGATTAAGGAGTTTGTGAGATTAGGAAGTTAGCTATAAATACCCTTAGAGTTAGCTGAGTTGTTAGATTTAAAGACTACTTTGTAGGCAAGTAAGCAACATCACTGATGAATAAGAACAAAAAGAGAAGGAAGGAGTGAAATAAAGATGTGGATAAAAAACTGACTGTAATCCTTGATGATAGTTTTAACTGTAAATGAGAGTTCATCATTCATTCAGAGGTTAAAGACTTCAAAGATTCACAATTTTTTTTTTTTTTTTTTTTTTTTACTTAAAACCAATCCCCTTAGTCTTGTCACTGTGCACCCTGACAGAGTCCCTCCCCACATTTCCTATAAACCCATTTTAGGTACTGGAAGGCTTCTGTAAGATCTCCCCGGAGCTTTCTCTTCTCCAGACTGAACAACCCAGACTTCCTCAGCCTGCCCCCACAGGAGAGGGGTTCCAGCCCTCTGATAATCTTCATGTCTTTCCTCTGGACTAATTTTAATGCTCCCATGTCCTTCTTGTGCTGGGAGCCTGGAGCTGAACACAAGGCTCCAGATGAGGTCTCATGAGAGCAGAGCTGAGGGGGAGAATCCCCTCCCTCACCCTGCTGGCCATGCTGTTTTTCATAGAATCATAGAATCATAGAATATCCTGAGTTGGAAGGGACCCTTAAGGATCATCAAGTCCAACTCTTGACACCGCACAGGTCTACCCAAAAGTTCAGACCATGTGACTAAGTGCACAGTCCAATCTCTTCTTAAATTCAGACAGGCTCGGTGCAGTGACCACTTCCCTGGGGAGCCTGTTCCAGTGTGCAACCACCCTCTCTGTGAAGAACCCCCTCCTGATGTCAAGCCTAAATTTCCCCTGCCTCAGCTTAACCCCGTTCCCACGGGTCCTGTCACTGGTGTTAATGGAGAAAAGGTCTCCTGCCTCTCGACACCCCCTTACGAGGAAGTTGTAGACTGTGATGAGGTCTCCCCTCAGCCTCCTCTTCTCCAGGCTGAACAGGCCCAGTGACCTCAGCCGTTCTTCATACGTCTTCCCCTCCAGGCCTTTCACTATCTTCGTAGCCCTCCTCTGGACACTCTCCAACAGTTTCATGTCCTTTTTATACTGTGGTGCCCAGAACTGCACACAGTACTCGAGGTGAGGCCGCACCAGCGCAGAGTAGAGCGGGACAATCACCTCCCTTGACCTACTAGCGATGCCGTGCTTGATGTACCCCAGGACACGGTTGGCCCTCCTGGCTGCCAGGGCACACTGCTGGCTCATATTCAACTTGCTGTCTACCACGACCCCCAGATACCTCTCTTCTAGGCTGCTCTCCAGCATCTCATCGCCCAGTCTGTATGTGCAGCCAGGGTTTCCCCGTCCCAGGTGCAGGACCCGGCACTTGCTCTTATTGAACTTCATGCGGTTGGTGATCGCCCAGCTCTCCAACCTATCCAGATCCCTCTGCAAGGCCTTTCCACCCTCATTCGAGTCCACAACTCCTCCAAGTTTGGTGTCATCAGCAAACTTGTTCAAAATACCTTCTATTCCTACATCCAGATCGTTTATAAAAATATTGAAAATACCGGCCCTAAAATGGAGCCTTGAGGGACCCCACTGGTGACCGCCCGCCAGCCTGACGCAGCCCCATTTACCATAACCCTTTGGGCCCTGCCCGTTAGCCAATTGCTCACCCATCGTATGATGTTTTTATTTAGCTGTATGGTGGACATTTTGTCCAGTAGGATCCTATGGGAAACCGTGTCAAAAGCCTTGCTGAAGTCCAAAAAAATCACATCAGCTGGTTTCCCTTGGTCCACCATACGGGTGATCTTATCATAAAAGGAAATCAGGTTAGTTAGGCAGGACCTACCCTTCACAAACCCATGCTGGCTGGGACCAATGACTGCTTTGTCTCCCAGGTGCGCCTCAATAAGTTCGAGAACCATCTTCTCCATGATTTTACCAGGCACAGACGTGAGACTGATAGGCCTGTAATTGCTAGGGTCTTCTTTCTGACCCTTCTTGAAAATCAGCACAACATTTGCCAGCTTCCAGTCTACCGGGACCTCTCCAAATTCCCAGGATTGTTGAAAAATAATTGGGAGAGGTTCCGCGATGACGTCCGCCAGCTCTTTCAGCACCCGGGGATGAATCTCATCCGGACCCATGGACTTGTAGGGATCCAGGTGGAGTAGCAAATCCCACACACGTTCAGGGTCGGTTGGGAGTTTGTCATCCCCACCGTCCCGGTCCTCCAGCTCAGGGCACCCTGGGTCCTGAAGCCCATCATCGGCATTGAAGACAGAGGCAAAGAAGGCGTTAAGCGTCTCTGCTTTGCCTATGTCATTGTCTGTGAGGAGACCTTCCCTATCAAGGAGCAGCCCTATGTATTCTTTAGTTCTCCTTTTTCCATTCACATATCTAAAAAAAAACTTCTTATTTTCTCTCACAGACACAGCCAGCTTCAACTCTAGGTGTGCTTTGGCCATACGAACTTTCTCCCTACAAACACGAACAGCATCCCTGTATTCTTTCCATGACACCTGGCCCTCCTTCCAGTAGCGAAACACTCTCTGTTTCCGCCTAATCTCCATTAGAACGTTCCTGGTCAGCCACGCTGGCCTCCTGCCCCGCCTGCCTGACTTGCGATATTTAGGAATTACCTGATCTTGTGCTTCTAGGAGGCATCGCTTAAAGAATGACCAGCACTGGTGGACATCGAGGCCTTCAAGAGCAGTTTCCCAGGGGACCTTGCTGACTAGTTCCCTGAGCAGCCTGAAGTCCGCTTTCCCCATATCTAGGGATGAGGTTTTGGTGGCACTTTTCCTTCTGTCACCGTAAATTTTGAACTCAACCACTTCATGGTCGCTATGACCGAGGTGGCCACCAATCACCACATCTCCCCTCAGACCCTCTCTGTTTTCTAGCAACAGGTCTAGGAGGGCACCTTTCCTAGTTGGCTCCGTTAGCACCTGCACCAAGAAGTTATCATCTAGGTGCTTCATGAACCTCCTGGACTTGCTCATGTCAGCCGTGTGGCACTCCCAGTTAACGTCTGGCAAGTTGAAGTCCCCCATAAGGACAAGGGGAGTTAATCTCGAGGCCTCTCTTAGTTCTGTAAAGAATAATTTATCGGCACTATCGTCCTGGCCAGGCGGTCTGTAATAGACTCCCACAACGACATCCCCTTTATTCGTTCGTCCCTTGATCCTTACCCAGAGGCTCTCAACTTTGCCATTGCCGACCTGAAGTTCCACACAGTCCAGCCCCTGCTTCACATACATCGCCACCCCTCCACCTCACCTACCCTGCCTGTCCCTCCTGAAGAGCCTGTAACCATCTATCACAACACCCCAGTCACAGGACTCATCCCACTAGGTTTCGCTTATGCCGATGATGTCGTAGTTGCGGGACTGGGCCGGGACTTCTAGCTCATCCATTTTATTCCTCATACTGCGTGCGTTCGTGTAGAAGCACTTCAGGTACATCTCCTTACACTCAGCACCTTGTGGATCTGACCGAAGGACCTCACTGGCACACAGCCCCTCTGATTCTAGCGTACCATCCCTTAGGTCTTCACTGGCGTGCCTGGTTTTAGCCCCTTCCCCCTTCGACTCTAGTTTAAAGCCCTATCTATCAGCCCTGCCAACTCCTGACCAAAGATCCTTACCCCTCTCCGAGAGAGGCGCATCCCATCCAGTGCCATCAGGCCCGGTGTAGCATAGACCTTCCCGTGATCAAAGAACCCAAAATTCTGCCGGTCACACCAGAATTCTGCCGGTCACACAGTTTTGGTGTAGTCCAGGTTATGGTTGGCTTTCTGGGCTGCAAGAGCACATTGCCATCTATATATGTTAGAGTACACCTTCTCTGAGACTAAATGATCTTAGGTGAGTATTCTGGTGAATGAATTACAAGGGGAATACTATTTAAAAATAAAATAAAATAAAATAAAATAAAATAAAATAAAATAAAATAAAATAAAATAAAATAAAATAAAATAATAAAATAAAATAAAATAAAATAAAATAAAATAAAATAAAATAAAATAATAAAATAAAATAAAATAAAATAAAATAAAATAAAATAAAATAAAATAAAATAATAAAATAAAATAAAATAAAATAAAATAAAATAAAATAAAAATAAATAAAATAAAATAAAATAAAATAAAATAAAATAAAATAAAATAAAATAAAATAAAATAAAATAAAATAAAATAAAATAAAATAAAATAAAATAAAAATAAAAGAGTATTTTATGTCCTAATCCAGAACACATTGGTTTCCTACCATTAGCTGCAAAAAGCTTAGAATTAGATCCTGGATGGAATAATTTGGCTTCCTTTTGCAAGTAACTCCTGAGGAAAGAAATGAGATACAATCATGAGATCACTTGTTACAAATTATTCATCCAAATCTACATATAATCTAGTAAAACATCCTTAAATCCAACTAGATGTGTTTAGCTTTAGAAAACGTCCAAGTTTCTCTGATACCCAGTTTCATGTGAAAACAGGAGTGAAAAAGAAAATGTAGTGATTGATACTCCCTCTTTTTATTTTCCCTCAGCTTAGATCTCTGTTAGATAAAATATATCCTCATTGCTTTGAATAAATAAAAGAAAACATGGAGTTGGGAAATCGTTTGCTGAATGTGAAGCAGAGGCAAACTGTGTGTTGGATATGCATAGGCTGAAATGACCACAAAGGCCATTTGCACTGAACCTTTAAAAAATCTTGTAATATTTATAGATATGGGTAAAGGAGCTTCAAAGCAGGCTACAAAAGAGGAAAGTATTGTTATCTAATGCACACAGTGTATCACCTACACTGGGTGCAGGGAAAATGAGAGTCAAAATAGATTGCTAAAGGTTACCTTGAGAAAACAGAAATAGGGAAGTAATCAAAACCATATATATATATATTTTTTTTTTTTTTTTTGAAGAGAGGAAGAAAGAGAGGAAGAGAGAGGGAGAGAAAGAGAGAGAGAGAGGGAGAGAGAAAGAGAGAGAGAAAGAGAGAGAGAGAAAGAGAGAGAGAGAGAAAGAGAAAGGAAGGAAGGAAGGAAGGAAGGAAGGAAGGAAGGAAGGAAGGAAGGAAGGAAGGAAGGAAGGAAGGAAGGAAGGAAGGAAGGAAGGAAGGAAGGAAGGAAGGAAGGAAGGAAGGAAGGAAGGAAGGAAGGAAGGAAGGAAGGAAGGAAGGAAGGAAGGAAGGAAGGAAGGAAGGAAAGAAGGAAGGAAGGAAGGAAGGAAGGAAGGAAGGAAGGAAGGAAGAGTGACCTCCCTTAAAGTCATTTCGTATAAGACCTAACCTAGATCTGGACTGTGGAGAGTTGAGACTTGTAAGTTAGGTCCTTTTTGTCTTCACTCATTTATTTCAACAATATATTTTCTATATATGAGCATTTGTACAGGGGAATAAGATGGCTTCTGGCTTGCTTGAAATAACTTGCAGGCAATTGTGAAGTTTTCCTTAAAAATTAATATTGGAGCTTCCAGCCCCTTTCTGCCTCCTTGTTCAAGGGTAGTGCCAGAAATCCAACTGCATTGTCCCCTTCAGAAGCAGGTGCAACAGCCTGATAATAATCCAATAAAAATCCTATTAGCTGTGTCTCCATGACACTCCTAGTATCCATGGGACCCACAATATCTTTAATGTAGACAATAAATCCAGACCATTTCCTCCTTCAATTGCTCCCAATATGGCTTCATTCCTAGCACTGCTCAGCTAACCTTTTGTTGCCACATTTTCTCATGAATGCTGAATCACTTTCTAATCTTTACAATGAAACAAGTGGAATCCCCACTAAGCGAAACGCATCAGTCAGGTTTAGTTATCCAAGCGCCATTGCATCCGGGTGCATTGCTGTGGATTACAACCAGCAGAGATTCAACATTGACTGTAAAAATATCAGTTCCATATCTGCAAAGTTTGGGGGAGGCTTTGTGGCAAGTACAGTCTGATTTAAACAGCCTAGATTAACCACAACTTGGCCAGAGCAGATAGTGCATCAGTAGGTTGAAAGGACATCTATGTGTGGTTAAAAGGTATACAGTGAGTTAAAACAAAAAGATTTGAAATTGGAGCCAGCTTAACCAAAAAAGTTAATGAAAGCAAGGACAATCACATGCAGGAGGGGACAATACATCATCTTTTTGGATCTCCCCAGAGCTATGGAAGCTTACAGAAATTTGCTAAATGTAAGCTTACAGCTTACAGCTTTGTTAATCACAGTAGCTGAAGCCAGCCCATGAGTTATCCACTCATAAAAGACAGGGTGGTATTGCTAAATGAAAGGATAATTTATTGTTTGAACCAACATCTGCCAGTTGGTCCAGGTACCATCTGTGCATGGGCCTGTGGCAATTCTCAAGGTAAGACTCACCTCCATAACTATCAGAAGAGCTTCAGCAAGCACCACTGAAGCACATCAAAAGGCTCAATACACCTCTGGCTTTCTTAATTTCTAAGCCCACAGGCTACCTTCATGGCAGCTGTATGTCCCAGAGACAATGGAAGGCAGAGCCTGGAGAACTTAGAGACTGTTTCAGAGGCTGCTTTTGCAGAGGAGCAAAGGATTATCCATCCTGAAGGCTCAGTTTCTGCTGAAATGTTTGCTTGGTTGAAAAGTCAAGTTTCAGATCAGTCCTTTTGAGACTCTTCCTATTCTATCAAAAAGTTGAAAATTAATTTTTAGGGAATGGACTTCAACACTGTGTTTATATTTATTACTCTGTAGAAAAGGCAAGTTTTAATATGTAGTTAAAAAAACTGACAAGTGGTTGTGAATGACTTAGCTAAAGGACAGTAATATGCATAGACAGGCTTTTCAAAATTCTGTGCACTTTGTTGTGATTTAGACTACCTCTTTAATTACTTTTTACAGCTGGCTGCTTAGATTTGTACATTATTTATAGACTTATTTCCATACAGGTCTTGTCATATGATCCCATTTTGGGGGGAACTAAATAATTTTTGTGCTCTCATTCCAGCCCAAGCTCAATATCCAGCATGAGAACAAGCACCTGTGAAAGAGAACTTCCTCCTGGGACAGAAGTGTACTCTCCTGAGAACCTCCTGGGTATAGTAAACTATAACACTCATTATATGTGGCCAGAAAAGTTGTTTCTGTGGCTGTACGCACAGGAGCAGTGACAACTGGGGCTGTGAGGCTGCCTTGTCATGCTCCCTACCCCATTGTCACCTAAAACAGGTGCACCTGCAACAAGAGTGTAAACCTCCTTGAACATGAGTGAGGGTCTGGCCTTCTGGGCTGCTCAAATCTATTTGAACACATACATATGTACACAGAGCAAAGAAGATATGCATTGCATCTCAAATGCAGAAAAAAAAAAAAAAATCCCATATTTTAAAAGGAAACATGGTTATTGTTGTCTGCCAAGGCCAAGTGATTGAGTATAAAAAGGACTAACTTGCTGTTGTAATGAATTAAACAAACAAACAAACAAACAGAGAGTGAGAGAGAAAGCACAAGGACTTATAAATTAAAATTTATAGATCATGAGCGCATAAGCTCAGAATTAGTCCCACATGGAAATTTTAAGTTCTGGTTCTCCAGTAAGATTAGCTTAATGATATACAGCATTAACAGTAGCCTTTAAAGTAGTACTTAAAGCAACTGATGGACTTAGTGCCAACTAAGAGGACAGTCTCAGTTCCAAGCTGAGACAGGAAATCAGAGGTACCCAAGAGGAGAGGGATAGCAACAGTAGAACTATTTTAAGGAGATGCACAGTGTTCGTATTGCTGAAGAGCTTCTGTGTATCAGAAGACCAGAGCAGACAATCTTGACCACAAAGGTCACAATTCTTGTATGTCCAGCAATATGAGTCCTTCCCAAGGATGTGAGGGCCCAACTTAAAGCAAAGGTCTTTTCTACCCATCTTTTTCCTGTTAGAGCGTACTCTTCTGCTCCTTTTTCATCTGTAGTTGTTGTTTTTTTCAGCAAAGATTTATATGTGAGTAGCTCATAACACATCTCTTTTGTAACTGTTGTCCTTTCAGTTCTCTTTCTTTGCTCCTTAGAGACTGCAGTCATTTCCCTGCCACCTTTGTTTTTACTGGGTTGAGTAATCCCATGAGATTTTATCTTTGCTCATTCAGCAGTTCCTCTTTCTGAGAGCTCCTCCAGTTCCTTCCCTAGTTCTGAAGGCTTTCTCTGCATTTTGGACACAAATCACCACTCTTGATCATGGATAACCACAAGTAAACCACACTCCAAATCAAACTCCACTGACATCCTGAAATTACTGTAATATGTATTTCCAGGATTTATCTCAGCTATTTGAAAAAGGTTCTCCATCATCCTCTAGCTATGAAACATTTTGAATATATCAGGAAAGTTAACAAAAATAGAGGGATTTTTATTCAAAAATAAGCTAATGAGAGGTCAGAAATAGTACCACTTATAATATTTGCAAATAACAACAAATCATTGGCAAAGCCTAGAAGAGAACTGAGAACATAAGATGTAAAGTCTCTTCCTAGCAGCCAAATGAGTAGACTGGTTCTGCATCCTCATACTGAAAGAGGAAAGGATTTATTGTTTCTTCCTTCTTGGTTTGTGTGTTCATGATCTCTTAAAGGGGACAGGTGAATTGTGAACATACCATTTAGGTGAATTGTGAACATACCGTTTAGGTGAATTGTGAACATACCATTCTGCCCATTCTGCTAAGGGGGTGGTAACCTTGGCTCCCAGCAGGTTGAAAGTTTATAGACAGTAATAGCTTAAATATTTTTCAGGTAAGATTTCCACATGTCTTTCAGACCTTTTACACATAGTATTTGCTTGAGGTCTGTGCAACATAGGTCATTTTCATGCCATCTTAGTAGTATAGAGGGACATACATGGATTTTTTTATTTTTTATTTTTGGCCTACAGTTATTTTGTGAAGTTCTTTGAGAAACTTGAGTATTTACTTGATGTAAAATATTATTACTTATTTCATGTACAGAAAGTGCAAAAGCAAAATTTCATTCCATTCATACCTTCCCATCCTGCACAATGATTAGCAATACTTTAGCTGATATTTTTAACACCATGTTCATTTTGGGCACACATTTAAAAATAGATAAATAAATTAAAATGAGTTTCTTGTTTATAGAGCTTTGCAAAAGCCATAAGACAATAATCAAATACATGTTTCTGAAACTTCACGTTCCCATCTTCATCCTTTCTGATGACTTTTGAAATTCATAGCTTCTTCCTTTCCATAGCCTGTTTCTCTCAGTCCCATATTTTCCCTTCCAGGTATTCCAAAAAAAGGAATATCCCCAGCAAGATGTTTCCTCAAACACCCTGCCAAATAATCTTCAATACCACTTTTTATTATTTTTTGCATTCCTTAGTCTTACTATAACCTTACTGTTCACCACTTCTTGAGCCAACAATGTACTTTGTCACTAAACTTGTCTATCTGATACATATCCACCCTATGTTCTCTGGCATTCCAACAACAAAAATTCCCTGCTCTTCTGCTCCGATTGCACTTGAATGCTGTTTCCTGTGGCTGTTCTTGTCTGTGCTTGAATGAAAAAAAGAAAGACGAGAAGCAAGTAAATTAGTAACCACAATCAAAAGATAGAGGAGATCAAATATTTGCTGCATAAAAAGAATATGGCATAATCCAATCAGAGTAGGCTAGATGTTTTATTCTTCAACTATTCTCATTTTGTCTTGACTTGTCACTTAAAGAGGGTGGACAACTTTAATCAAAATACATTCAGATAAATGGTACACCATCCAAAGAAGACTAATTACTTAAATGCTTACTTTAGGTTGGAAAAATATTGATGGGATGTCTTGTCTAAATGTGTCCTGGGTTTGGTTAAGATAGAGTTAATCTTCCTCCTAATAGCTGGTATGGTGTTGTGTTTTGGATTTAGGATGAGGATAATGGTGAAAACGTGCTGATGTTTTAATTGTTGCAGAGCATTGCTTACACTAAGCCAAGGACTTTTCAGCTTCTCACAACTGTCCCAAACTGGCCAAAGTGATATACCACACCACAGAACTTCATGAAGAACAATTAATGCTGGGTGGCTGGCTGAGGTGGGGGAAGCACTGCTCCAGGTCAGGCTGGGCATCGGTCAGCAGGTGGTGAGCAATAGCATTGTGCATCAATTGTTTTATGCATATTAGTACTAATAATACTATTATAATTATTAGTATTTACATTTCTTTTTTCTCCTAATCAACTGTCTTTACCTCAGTCCACGACCTTTCATTTTTTTTAAATTTTTTTTCTTTTCTGATTCTCTCCTGTGTGGTGCTTAGCTGTTGCCTGGGTTAAACCACACCAAAATGAGAATATATAAACACATAGAAATCATGAAAATAACTGAGAGAAATAATATTTTCCTTTTTTATTTGCTCAAGGTGTTTCTAGTGACGCCTCCCTTCATCCTAACACATTTTGGTCTCTTTTATCACCATACTACACTCCTCCCTTGGCATACATCTAACAGTTAAGTCCCACCACATGGTTTTTTGAAGCTCATTCAGCATTACATCCAACCTGATAAATAATGGCCTGGTGGATTGTGTACACACACAATGAGCTCTGAGATCTCTACACTCTTTTTTTCTCCCTGTTTAGGGTGGACTTGTAGATCTGACAGACAAGGCAAAAGGACATAGCATTAAATGTAAGAATAACAGGTCAAACCAAAGTCTTATCTAGCCCATTATCTTATCTGCACTAGCATTAATAGCTGACATTTAGGAGATTTATATCAGAGCAATGAGATAGAATAGCACATACCTCTTGGTATAACTTCTCTTTGCTATCTTCCTATGAACTTTCCAAGCAGCAGCTTGTTTCTCAATGACTATATTTAATAATTAATATCTGACCTCTACAATATGTTCTGGCAATGAGTTAATAGTTTAACCATGCATTTTATTACAAAGTGATTCATCATCACACTTGCTTTAAACCTACTGCCTGACAATTTCATTCAATGCCCTCTGATAGTTATTTGTTAACCATGAAACAAATATGCATTATTTACTATGTACTTTCCTCATAAAACATTAATGATTTTATGAACATTAGTCAAAAAATAGCATCTACCCCGTTTGTCTCATTTTAAAACTGTTAACACCACAGCATCTCCTCATCTCCTCAAATAGAAGTCAGTCTACACTCTACTTTTTGTACTATTCTCCTATACACTTTTGAGACTAATTTCAAATGTAGGCAATAATAGATTTATAGAACTAATATGCATATTTTTTCCTAGTAATTTCTAGTATTTTATTGACATTTTATACCACTTCTGAACATAAGGTGATATTGTCAGTGATGTTCAATGGTGACTTCAATATAATTTTCCTGAATAGTAATTTATGTTTGTGCTTATACTGTGCACACACTTCTATTTTTTTTTTTTTTTCATATACTTTGAATTTATCAACAAAAAAGAGTGGTTAGCTTGGCACATAAAAGTTTCTGATCATGGGGGGGAGACCTAGCCAAAATACTTCTCAATGACCAAAACTATTTCCACAGCTGAGCACAACATTCCTCCTTGTCCTAGCTGACGTGCAGTGTAATTACCCAAAATGTAAACACAATGAAGTTTTTCAAATTACAATGCATTCAAGCTGTTGTTCATTTTGTTAGCATTTTTTCCCATGGTCATTATAACATTGTGATGGGGAAGAAATATCCAACAGGACCCAGAATTCTTCTTTTTATCCCATTGTTGAAATGGCACCAAGAAACTTCTCTCTCTCTTTTTGGACAAAGACCAACATTCTTGCTGATTCTTTCAACTAAGCTTTTACAATTATGGTGTCCATTAGAAACAATTGTCGAGGTCTTTTTGAGACCCGCAGTAAACTTCAGCAGAAGTCTGATAGGTTATGCTCAGATTTTCCATAGGAGATTTTATTTGGACTCAGCAGTCCTCCACATGAATCCAATAGAGATATATTTGTTTCATTAAAACAGGGGGTACCATCTGCCTTTTGAGGGAGTCCTTTTCCATGTCTCTCATTTGCATGCCTGACTTGAAGTCCAGGTGGAAGGTGTAAACCAAACCTTTATTTTGTAAACATGCTTTTTCTATATGTGGTCAGAACAGCTTCTGACTTACAAGAGCATCAAGGTAACACAATTTCAGTGTCATCTATACACAGAGCTTTGAATAAGAAAATATTTGTAAAAAATGAGAAGATCATAATACAGAAGTCATCTGAAGAAAATGAACTGATGGTTTAAAAGGGTATCATTAGGTTCTCTGATAGATACTCTTTAAACATACAAGCTACAAAGCTATCCAACACGGATATTTTCCTCCATTGCATCAACTCTTCTTTTCAGAGGATGAAATTGACAGTGTAATACAAGCCTTCATCACCTTCATATTGGATTATTCCCATTTATGCTCATTGAACCCACAGTTACACTTCAAAAAAGCTGTTTGATCACCAGAAGCACTACAGGAAAACACTGGCAAGTAAAAACTATGGTAAGATTCCTTCCTCTTGACTGAAGATCTCTGTGGTATCGATAGCTATCTGTAAAAGTCATTTGGGTTTCCATTACAGGTGAACGAAATCTGACACTGTTATCAGCAGTTTTCAGAGGCTACTGAATACATTCATGCATGATTTATGATTAGGTGTTTTTTTCTCATATTCAAATAGGATAATTGAATAGTTCAATTCAATATTGCACCTGTAATAATAATAACAATATCAGTTCAATATAATACTGCACCTGTATGATGGCAGGATCTCCACCAGCTCTAATGGAAGCCTAGAAAACTAACTGAGATGGACACACATGCAACATATACACCTCAAATCAGGTGAAAGAAACTGCAACAGTGGTCTCCAAATACAGTCTCAGCTGCTGGACAAACACAAGATTTTTGAGGACCAACCCCTAATGGAATAGGGGAAAGTTTAGGCCTTCACTCCCCAAAAGCATGACAATGAATGAGGTTAGCAGACAAGAAACTAAGGTTCATCTCCTTCTGCCACTGTGACACATACTGTTTAAATCAACCCAAGAACAAGTGAATCACTTGTAATCTCTGCTATTGAAATTAGGCTGAATTGAAATGACTGTTCATAGAGTGGGACTAATTTGTGGTTAAATACAGACACATATATCGAGGACCCAAAGACTCCCTTTGAGGAAAGAAGCCCTAATTTCCTCAAATTGGTTCTGGAAAGTTTTATTTTAATGAGTACTAGTAGTTTAAAGTATTTGGACATACGTGAGTATTTATAGGATTCCTGCAACAAGTGTAAATTATGAAATGATTTATTCAACAAAAGGAACCAACCAGATGCATATTTCCTCTGTTTATCTAATTTACTCATTGTTCCCTGAAATTTGTTAATAATAATGTCCTATTTCTTTCCCTCTTCCCATATGCCCCATTACTAACAAGTAATGAGACTTTAATACTTTAATTAATAACTTCTGGTAAGTCATTTATCATAACATTAAATTGCATAAAGAGCTAATTAAGCTGCTCAGTGAAATTACACTCTGACAGATTCTTACCTGTTCATACAAAAGTCACCCAAATTCTTAAGATATAGTTCAACATCTTATATGTTTTCCCTTACACAGCAGTCCTGTCTTGGTTTTGTTTGTTTGTTTGCTTTTTAATAATGCTACTGTCATAACTAAATCTGACTGAGCTCAAGAGGAAGCAGCTGATGAGCAAATTAACTTTGGTAGAATAAAAATAGGGTTCAATATTTTACTTTAGAATCATGTCTCGGCTTCCTTTCACCAGAAAGCGAAATTTGACAGCATCCTATGGTACTCTATTTAAAAGAAATTCACTCTGTGGACAGGTCTGAAAGCCAGAATTTCACAAGTTCAGTTTTACGAAGGTGTTTCTTTATTTCACAGAATCACAGAATCACAGAATTTCTAGGTTGGAAGAGACCTCAAGATCATCGAGTCCAACCTCTGACCTAACGCTAACAGTCCCCACTAAACCATATCCCTAAGCTCTACATCTTAACGTCTTTTGAAGACTTCCAGGGATGGTGACTCCACCACTTCCCTGGGCAGCCTGTTCCAATGCCTAACAACCCTTTCAGTAAAGAAGTTCTTCCTAACATCTAACCTAAAACTCCCCTGGCGCAACTTTAGCCCATTCCCCCTCATCCTGTCACCAGGCACGTGGGAGAACAGGCCAACCCCCACCTCGCTACAGCCTCCCTTGAGGTACCTATAGAGAGCGATAAGGTCGCCCCTGAGCCTCCTCTTCTCCAGGCTGAACAAGCCCAGCTCCCTCAGCCGCTCCTTGTAGGACTTGTTCTCCAGGCCCCTCACCAGCTTTGTCGCCCTTCTCTGCACCCGCTCAAGCACCTCAATGTCCTTCTTGTAGCGAGGGGCCCAAAACTGAACACACTACTCGAGGTGCGGCCTCACCAAAGCTGAGTACAGGGGGACGATCACCTCCCTAGCCCTGCTGGTCACACTGTTTCTTATACAAGCCAGGATGCCGTTGGCCTTCTTGGCCACCTGAGCACACTGCTGGCTCATATTCAGCTGACTATCCACCATCACTCCCAGGTCCTTCTCTGCCTGGCAGCTCTGCAACCATTCCTCTCCCAGCCTGTAGCTCTGCTTGGGGTTATTGCGCCCCAGGTGCCGGACCCGGCACTTGGCCTTGTTGAACTTCATGCAGTTGGCCTCAGCCCGTCGGTGCAGCCTATCCAGATCCTCCTGCAGAGCTTTCCTACCCTCAAGCAGATCGACACATGCACCTAACTTGGTGTCATCTGCGAACTTACTGAGGGTGCGCTCGATGCCCTCGTCCAGATCATCGATGAAGATATTAAAGAGGACCGGCCCCAGCACCGAGCCCTGGGGAACACCACTAGTGACTGGCCTCTAACTGGACTTGACTCCATTCACCATGACTCTTTGGGCCCGGCTATCCAGCCAGTTTCTAACCCAACGAAGCGTGTGCCAGTCCAAGCCAAGAGCAGCCAGTTTCTTGAGGAGAATGCTGTGGGAGATTGTGTCAAAAGCCTTGCTGAAGTCAAGGTAGACCACATCCACAGCCTTTCCCTCATCCACCCAGCGCGTCACTCTGTCATAGAAGGAGATCAGGTTCGTCAGGCATGACCTGCCTTTCATAAAGCCATGCTGACTGGGCCTGATCGCCTGCTTCCCCTGCAAGTGCTGCGTGATGACTCTCAGGAGGATCTGCTCCATGAGCTTCCCTGGCACTGAGGTCAAACTGACAGGCCTGTAGTTTCCCGGGTCTGCCCTCCGGTCCTTCTTGTAGATGGGCATCACATTTGCTAGCCGCCAGTCAACTGGGACCTCCCCCGATCGCCAGGACTGCTGATAAATGATGGACAGTGGCTTGGCCAGCTCCTCTGCCAGTTCTCTCAGTACCCTTGGGTGGATCCCATCCGGCCCCATCGACTTGTGCAAATCCAAGTGCCATAGCAGGTCACCAACCAGTTCTTCATGGATAGTGAGGGCCACATCCTGCTCCCCATCCCCTTCCACCAGCTCAGGGTACTGAGTATCCAGAGAACAACCGGTATTGCCGCTAAAGACTGATTTCCTTTTGTGTTAACCTGAAATTCCTTTTTTTCATACTGAAACCCAATAAACTCAGAAAGGAATACCGTCACTATGACAAAGTAATTCTCCCTGCTTCATGGCTTAAACTAATCTTTAGGTCCTTGGAGTTAAGGAGGAAATACTCCTCGCAGCTATTGCTGTCAGAACCACTTCATGTACATACCACCTTCTCCCTTCCTCTGACATACATGTTGCTTTGTTCATGCTTGAAAATGAAACTGTATGAAGAATAAGCACTATGCTCTTTAGTATTCTTTATATTTTTAAATATAATAAGTGCTATGTATACTTATATTTATTCTATGTTGCATATATGTATACATAATAAGTATGTATATAAATATAAAGCATGTATATAAAATAATACCTACTACAATTACAAGGCTGAATTATATGTAAATATTCAAATCAGTGAAGGCAATGGCAACAAGTTAGGAGACAAAACTGAAAAGAAAAAAAAAAAAAAAAAAAGATTACTACTGTGAGAGTTACAGTGGGCTGTTCCCACCTCAACCACAGTCTGGGCTTTCTGTAAGAACTTCCTATTTGTTTTCTTGGGAATGAGTTCAATCTCTTGGTTTATTTCTTAAACATAAACATTAAAAGCTATACCTAAATAAGATACACAGATCAAATAGCATTTTCCTAATAAGGAATATCAAGTATTTCTAAGAAGATGTCTATCTTGGTTGCAAAGTTAAAAGTTGTCTATATAAAAGATGTTTATCTGAGTCAGTTCTTGAGTCAATCTATAGTTAAATCTTGCCCAGACCTCAAAAGTGGAATGTATCTGGTAAAATTTAGGCACTGATAATTGAATTTGCCACTTAATTTTATGCATTTACAGTGTTGATCTGTATACTCGAGGTAGTTACTGTAATCTTATTTGGTGGAGATTTAATCTGTGTAGGTTTAGACAGTTCATCTGCCTGTGTACACATCTGTTTTAGTGTGAGTGGAATCTCCTTCTATTCCACTAAAGGCAGTTAAAGATGGTTGGCTAGTGAAGCGATAAAGATACCTGCCTTGTGGATAGCCCAATTTAATCACACGGATACCACTGTTACATTACAGGTATCACACCTACAGCCAGTGGAGAGAAATAGATTTTAAATTCCATTCATCAGACCCTAAAATAGACATTAAAAGTAGGTTAAATGGCATTAAAATGACCTGTTTCTTTTGGTTGACTGAAAAGAAGCCTGAAGAAAGGTGTAAATATTGATCACTTAGGTATCTAAGGCTGAAAGAAATGTCTTTTCTAGTGAAGCAGTGCTAGAGTAGCTCAGCAGTTTCTTGCTCTAAAGGCAATGTGGAGCTGCCTGTCAGAGCCAGTGCCCAGTCCTGATCCCTGCTAAGGCAATCTCAGTGTTGGCGCCTAGCAGACCTCAGTAATACCAAATAACACTAGATTCATGTTTAGAAATGATGTGCAAGTAAAATTTCATGAGATAAAGTCCTACTTCTTTTTTCATTATCTCAGTAAAGATTTGGCGCACCAGACCTGATTAGGTCTTGTTTTGAGTGGTTTGAATTCCAGAAGTGCTTCCTAACCTGTATTCTCCTGTGAATCTAGTCTTTCTTTGAGTGCAAGTTCCTGAAAATTTTGCTTTTTTAGAGTATGTTTTCTAGAAAAGACTAGTTGATTGTACATCATTTTTCATCAGCTTTATTAATTAGGTTAAGTGACTCAGAAATAGTGCTTTTTTCCTTCTCTGGAGCATGAAAGATAGCTTGTAAAGCACAAATTATTACTCTTTACATTGAAAAGTGATGTTTGTTTTCTTTCCTCTTGCATCTCTGTGACTAAATATATTTCTATACATATGAAATGTTATGTGCAGCAATTTATAGGGCAATAATACTTTGTAATTGCTCATTTTCAGTTTTCAGCTCAAGATAATTTTGTTCATACATGAGTGCAAACAAGATGCAGCAGCAAGTTACTTAAACCAGTTAAATAGCCTAGTTAAATATGTAAAACATTCACTGTCTTTGCAATAAGTCCTTTAATAAACTTAGAATGTTCATCTTTAGTTCAGAACATCCCTAAGATTTCAGGGATGCCAACCAGACTAGCATCACATCATACGTAGAGACAGTTGGTATAGGAACATATATTATTTTCCCACTCATATAATTGTTCTACTATTATTAACATGAGGAAAAAAAATGTCTTCCTATACAGAAAGCCCACCTTTACACACACAGTACATGAAGGACACTCAGAATTATGTTACCAGCTACACAGCATTTCACTCACTCTTTACATGTATGGATTTGGGGTCACTGTCCCACAGTATTTGCAATATTTTGCTACAATACCCTGTAATCCACGTCTTCTGTTCTCTACAAGACTGGTGAATCCATCCTCGAAAGAGGTGTGACTTCTTTTTTTTCCTTTGATGTCATGTGCAGAACTAAATGGGCATTCTTTCTGAAGCTCTGATCTGTCTTTACCCAGTTCCGGATGTGGGTCTGG
>NC_140126.1:921041-1025056 GCF_964035555.1 Netta rufina | reverse complement strand
GGCACACTTAGTGACCATTAGTCCTTGATTCCCTCTCTTTAAAGTGCAGATAAAAAGAATGTTATTGCAAGAAGTAAAACTGCCTTTGCTTGGATATTGATACATAAAAGTTTCCCAAAATCCTGGTCAAGGATTAGCAAATGACAAAAAAAAAAAAAAAAAAAAAAAAGTCTGACAATAAAGTCAGCTTTATTTACTTTAAAGTAAATGTGTTGTTTATCCCATAGCTTTCCACGGGCAATTTAATGCTGATTCAACATCTACCTGAAGTATCCGAGGGTCAAATACTTTCACCTGCAATGAGTCTCAGCAACTTGTTTTCTCATGCGGATACAAGCAGCTTTGTGCCCAAGAACAAGCTGTTGTGCAATGCCACTTGTAAGAGGTGGCAAACTTCAAGAAAATTAGGTCCAAATCGTCGGAACAGACCTGTGCTATTGGGTACTTCCATTTTAATGTTGCATGCATATCTCTGTGTGGTCAAAATATTTAAAAATCGGCCATGGAGATAGTGGAAGGGCCTCTTAGAGACAAACCTTAAAAAATGTAGCTCTCGGTGACTTTTGTCACACTGCGAATAAAATCAACATGAAGCATCTGGCTTGAAGCCAGCTATTAGGCCTTTGCTCAGGATAATGTGAGAAGGTTTTTGTTTTGCTTTGTTTTCAAATGGTGGTTCACCAGAATGTTATCTCCAAAAGGGCCTGGGTGACCCTGAGGGACAAGATCCTATCAGCCAAGAATTACATTGCTTTTTCTTCCTGAAAATAAATAAATAAATAAATAAATGAGGAGGAAAAAAAAAAAAAAAAAAAAAAAAAGAGAGAGAGAGAAGCAATAGGGCATAGCCTCTCTGTGATCTGAATTGCTGTCGTCTCAATTTAGAAAATCACATCAGCACACACTTATGGAAATTTAGGGCATAATATAAACAAGAACTTGCATTTAACCTTTGGCTTAGTCCTACTGACATCAATACGATTTAAACACTTTAAAATTAAATAGGTGATTAATTGCTTACACAAGACTGAGTGTTTACCTGACTTCCAATTCTACGACTTAGTCACAGTCAGACAAACTGAAGTTTAATTATTTTCAGCAGTGGAAATAGGAATTGATCAGCCTCTGTTTTAAACAATCTCCCAAGGTACTCTTAGCCCCAGGCCTCAGTTTACCGTGAGTAGTGCTTGCATACATTGAAGGACTGTTTGTTAACATTACCAAAAAGCTGTGAAATCCTGGCAGAAAAGGTGCAGTTTTACAAGAGAACATCCTTATCAAGACTTCTATGACAGAACGTTCTCTCCAAGTCAGCTTCTTTCTTTATTTCTTTTAACCATGAAAAATGAGGCCAAGTCATTTATACAGCAAAGTGAAAATGAATCTTTAAACCAGGGCAAGGGTTTCTTTGTCCTTCTCTACTGCAGCCATATGTTTCTGTCCATCCTTCATTACCTGAAAAAATAGCATGAAAACCTTATTATTCAGCTCTCTATAAGTAGTCCCAAAGCCTAACTACACTGAGTGTGTTTCTGAAGATACTAGTTACGTAGTTTAGGATCAGTCGTTTATTTATATCTTCACTGATAAGGGTGTCCCAAATACTGTAGCTGTCCTGACTGCTTTGATGTTCAGATGATAGACTGGGCAAGGATGCTGTGGATGAATCACTGGAGGTGAAGCATGAAATTTTTGCTCGGTCTGCTGTGGATCCAGACACTGAAGGGGAATGAGTACAAAATCTTTGGCATGGCAAGGGAATCCTGAATTCCTTCTTGCTAGATTTCTAGATGTGTGTGGGGGATCTTTTGAGAGTTATTGCAAGGACATAAATCCAATGGTCTTTTCCAGTCTTAGCCAACCTCTGTTTCTGCCTCTGTTCCAGGAAGTGGTAGCTTTGAAAGACCATATCAAACTAGTACATTGTATTTCCTGCACATCCTGCTTTATTGGAGGTTAATTCCTTCTGACGCATGCAGTCTGCTGCTGCCAATTAAGTCAAATGTATTTTATGCTTTACTTTTCTGTTGCCTTACAGGCTTCTGTTGGAAAATATTTAATAAATAAAACTTGCCAAACATTGTTAAATGATACGGTCTGATGATTTGGAATAAGCATCCAGACTTTAATACATCAGAGGAGTTGAGAAAGGGGAGGAGGAAATTCTGGACCAACACTCAGATGGATAATGCCAACCACACAGGACCTAGCCACCAGCCACAGTGTTAATCTCTTGCTGAACGACTGCTGCAAGAGCAGAAAATGGGACCCTAGCTCAAGCAAGGCATATAGAGCTGTCCCTCATGCAGTGACACTGCTGTGCATTATGCTTTGGTAAAGGAGGATAAAAAACAACCCTACTGGAAGAGAGGTACAGGTACAGGACCAGATGGACTCTTCCATCACAGTCCTACCTCTGTGACCTTACATCTTCTGTCCATTCAGTTGTGGTTCCTGGGTTTATTCTTGTTTTCTACTTCACAGAATCACAGAATCACAGAATTTCTAGGTTGGAAGAGACCTCAAGATCATCGAGTCCAACCTCTGACCTAACGCTAACAGTCCCCACTAAACCATATCCCTAAGCTCTACATCTAAACGTCTTTTGAAGACTTCCAGGGATGGTGACTCCACCACTTCCCTGGGCAGCCTGTTCCAATGCCTCACAACCCTTTCAGTGAAGAAGTTCTTCCTAACATCCAACCTAAAACTCCCCTGGCTCAACTTAAGCCCATTCCCCCTCGTTCTGTCACCAGGCACAGGAAGAACAGACCAACCCCCACCTCGCTACAGCCTCCCTTGAGGTACCTATAGAGAGTGATAAGGTCGCCCCTGAGCCTCCTCTTCTCCAGGCTGAACAAGCCCAGCTCCCTCAGCCGCTCCTCGTAGGACTTGTTCTCCAGGCCCCTCACCAGCTTCGTCGCCCTTCTCTGCACCCGCTCAAGCACCTCGATGTCCTTCTTGTAGCGAGGGGCCCAAAACTGAACACAGTACTCGAGGTGCGGCCTCACCAGAGCTGAGTACAGGGGGACGATCACCTCCCTAGCCCTGCTGGTCACGCTGTTTCTGATACAAGCCAGGATGCCGTTGGCCTTCTTGGCCACCTGAGCACACTGCTGGCTCATATTCAGCCAACTATCAACCATCACTCCCAGGTCCTTCTCCGCCAGGCACCTCTCCAACCACTCCTCTCCCAGCCTGTAGCTCTGCTTGGGGTTATTGCGCCCCAGGTGCAGGACCCGGCACTTGGCCTTGTTGAACTTCATGCAGTTGACCTCAGCCCATTGGTGCAGCCTATCCAGATCCTCCTGATTAACATTGAGGTGATTAATATATTCATCACCTTTGTTTCATAACTGTGTCCTTTCCCCAAAATATCATAGGGTGACAAGCTATATACATAGAGAACTGGATCATATCCAGCTCCTATGCTTTGATCTAATGTCTCAAAGAAATTGTTAATGCCCACTAAACAGATTCTCTCTTATAAAGTGCCTGATTTCCTGTTTCATTATTTTAAGCACAGAGTTAAGGGTAAAAATGACATCACGGAAAGACTGCATAGTACATTGTCATGCCTTAAACAGAACTAAATCCATTACGTTGTTCATATAGATGTTTACCTAAATTCTTTACGAACACTTTCACAACATCCCTAGGTAATATAATACAACAATAAATCACCTAGTACTATTAGACTTACAGAAATCCTGCTGCAATTTCAGTCCATTATTATACATCCCACACCTAGGAAACAGGAACAGAATCTTTTATTTCATTTCCTTCTCTTAAACACAGCATTTTTATGTGTTTGAAAAAGGATATGATGTCCACTAAGGAGCTGGACCAGTCATTGTCCTTTTTTTTTTTTTTAAAGCTAATGCTTTTCAACACAGTCGTTACAAATATATATATATATTTTGTGTGTGTGTGTGTGTGTGGAATCCTATTCCATTTCTTTAGGTCATTACATTATTTTTTTATAAAGGAAGCATGAATTCTAAACCTCAGGCAGACACTTCAACCCTCTATTCCTCATTAGTCTCAGATCACTTGCAAGTTTAATATGCATGCATTTTCTTTTATTATTCAGATCATTAATCAATATATCATAATACCATGCAGAACTCCACTCTGTCCTGTTTGTCAATAAATCATTGGTAATTTTTGGTTTTGTACTCACATCACTGAAATTGTGTTTGGACTATATTCTTAGTAGCCTTAAAAATGTGTCATGTTATTATAAGAGGTACAATCACACCCCATTCCTATCATATCCTAGTGTGTCTTAGCTGGTAATTGCAGATACACTCTAAGTCTCACATGTAAAGACAACCTTTGGAAGATAAGAAATACCCCTTAATTTCATCCAAAAATTTGCATCATTATAGATGATGCAAATGCACAATTTACAAAGATGATGCATTTGCACAATTATAGACTGACATGACTGTTTCAAAGATGTCTTGCATGATTTTTACTGGGATTTTTTCCTACTCTCATATAGTGAAATGTATAGCAAAGTTAGCATTAAGATTCTGGTTTAGCACTCTTTCCCTTTGCTGTTGATATATTTATAAAAGCATCTTTTTAGTTCCTTTTACTGCACTAGCCAAATTGAATTCCAGTTGGGCTTTGGTCCTTCTAATTGTGTCCCTGCACAACTGGACAACAGCTCTATAATCCTCCTGTGCTGCCTGCCCTTTTTTTCAGAGTTAATAAGCTCTCTTTTTTCTTCCTGAGTTCCTGAAAAAGCTCTCTGTTTCACCCTAATATCTATTTTGAATATCTTTAATGATATACGAATTGATGTCTTTCATGAGGCTGCAAAGAGACAATTTGGGGTAAAATGATGGGATGGGGGTGTAGGATTCAGCTGAGAAGTTGAACAACAGAGCAGGAGAGAAGGAAAAAGAGGATAAGAAAGGTAAAAGTCACTAAGCTCAAATGTGAGCAGAATTCCTTTTGGAGGAAAAAAATATACAAAAACACACCAAAAAAACTTCTAAAAATGCTATTTGCTGGTAACCTGCTGTCCTGGTTTCAGTTAGAACAGAATTAATTTTCTTCCTAGTAGCTGGTGGAATGCTGTGTTTTGGCTTAGGATGAGAAGAGTGCTGATAACACCCCGATGTTTTAATTGTTGCAAAGCAGTGCTTATACCAAGCCAAGGACATCTCAGCCTTTCGCTCTGTCCTGCCAACAGGCAGGCTGGGGGTGCAGTAAGAGCTGGGAGGGGACAGACCCAGGACAGGTGACCCAAACTAGCCAAAGGGGTATTCCATACCATCTGACGTCATGCTAAACAATATATAGGGGTGGCTAGCCGGGGGGAGGGGGCCGGACTGCTCGGGGTTAGGCTGGGCATCGGTCAGCGGGTGGTGAGCAATTGCATTGTGCATCACTTGTTTGTACATATTATTATTACTTTCCTATTATCACCATTGTATTATTATTATTATTATTATTGTTATTATTATTTTGTTATTATTATTTTCATGTCTTATTAAACTGTCTTTATCTCAACTCACGGGCTTCACTTTCCATTTCTCTCCCCCGTCCCAGAGAGGGAGGGGGGAGGGTGAGCGAACGGCTGCATGGTGTTTAGCTGCCGGCCGGGTTAAACCACGACAGTCTTTTTGGCGCCCAACGTGGGGCATCGAAAGGTTGAGATAACGACAGATCTGACCAGAGTGTGTTAAACTAAAATTGGTGTAAGTATTAGACCTGCTTAATAGTCACTTGCCATAATGCTGATTGCTTTAATCTCAACTCTGCTGCGCCTGTTTTCCAAATTGAGTATTATAGTACATTATTTTCCATATTTGCTCTCTGTCATGTTGTTTATCCTCTCCGGACCCTGGTTTCAGATCATTATGGTACTGAGTGTTGTAGCAATGGCTTATGAGACGATGAGATATCTGGTCATGACTCTAACTTGGTATTTGTACTCAGTAACATCGTCGACTCTGTATTTTGGAAACTGTATCTTGGAAACTATTAGCAATTATACCTATTGTTTTTCTCCATTAGGGAGTCAATCTGTGGAGGGGAAAGGAGAAGATATTTTTTCTTACTTGATTACTCTCCCTTTCTCCTTCACCACCCCTGTATCCTCCTGGATCACCATGCCTTCCTCCTTCACCACCCTCTTACCCTCCGAGCTTGCTACAATAGCTCTCCAAGATATTGAATATCCTTGGGATACTCAGACCAGCATAGTCTTGTTGTTCTGCCTCCTGAATGCACTTCAGGTTCTGCTTAAAGTTAAACAACTACTTAGGAAGCTCATCCGGAGATCTGCCCAGAGGCAGTATAGTTGTGGGTGGCAGGGAGTATGGGAGGATATGGGCAGGCATCTAGAGCAGTTGGCACCCCCAGTGTTTTGGAAATTCACCCCTGAACAACTGCAAAATCCTCAAAAACTGGCAGAATGCTTGAGAAAAAGGTGTCATGATTCTGGCAGTTCCAAAGTAACACAAATCATTGTAACATGCTGGGGCCTGGCTCATGCCTATCGAGCTGCCATTGATACTGCTATCAACTTAGTGACAGACCCTGCAGCTGCTCCAGTCCCAGCTCCAGCAGCCGCTTCAGTCCCAGCTCCTGCAGCCGCTCCAGTTCCAGCTCCTGCAGCCACTTCAGTCCCAGCTCCTGCAGCCGCTTCAGTCCCAGCTCCTGCAGCCGCTTCAGTCCCAGCTCCTGCAGCCGCTCCAGTTCCAGCTCCTGCAGCCACTTCAGTCCCAGCTCCTGCAGCCGCTTCAGTTCCAGCTCCTGCAGCCGCTTCAGTCCCAGCTCCTGCAGCCGCTCCAGTTCCAGCTCCTGCAGCTGCTCCAGTCCCAGCTCCTGCAGCCGCTTCAGTCCCAGCTCCTGCAGCCACTCCAGTTCCAGCTCCTGCAGCCGCTCCAGTTCCAGCTCCTGCAGCCACTTCAGTCCCAGCTCCTGCAGCCGCTTCAGTTCCAGCTCCTGCAGCCGCTCCAGTTCCAGCTCCTGCAGCCACTTCAGTCCCAGCTCCTGCAGCCGCTTCAGTCCCAGCTCCTGCAGCCGCTTCAGTCCCAGCTCCTGCAGCCGCTCCAGTTCCAGCTCCTGCAGCCACTTCAGTCCCAGCTCCTGCAGCCGCTTCAGTTCCAGCTCCTGCAGCCGCTTCAGTCCCAGCTCCTGCAGCCGCTCCAGTTCCAGCTCCTGCAGCTGCTTCAGTCCCAGCTCCTGCAGCCGCTCCAGTCCCAGCTCCTGCAGCCGCTTCAGTCCCAGCTCCTGCAGCCGCTCCAGTTCCAGCTCCTGCAGCCACTTCAGTCCCAGCTCCTGCAGCTGCTTCAGTCCCAGCTCCTGCAGCCGTTTCAGTTCCAGCTCCTGCAGCCGCTCCAGTTCCAGCTCCTGCAGCCGCTCCAGTTCCAGCTCCTGCAGCCACTTCAGTCCCAGCTCCTGCAGCTGCTTCAGTTCCAGCTCCTGCAGCCGCTCCAGTTCCAGCTCCTGCAGCCGCTCCAGTTCCAGCTCCTGCAGCTGCTCCAGTCCCAGCTCCTGCAACTGCTCCAACTTCAGTTCCTGCAGCCACTCCAGCTCCGGTTCCTGCAGCTGCTCCAGCTCCTGCAGCCACTCCAGCTCCTGTGGCTGGGTCAGAGAAACGAGCTGTAGCAGTGCAAGTCGACCCTGCAGAGGGTATTCCAACCTCTGTGGCAGACCCTGTAACAAGGTCAGAGAAACGAGCTGTAGCAGTGCAAGTCGACCCTGCAGAGGGTATTCCAACCTCTGTGGCAGACCCTATAACAAGGTCAGAGAAACGAGCTGTAGCAGTGCAAGTTGACCCTGCAGAGGGTATTCCAACCTCTGTGGCAGACCCTGTAACAAGGTCAGAGAAACAAGCAGTAGCAGTGCAAGCTGCCCCTGTAGAGAAGGTGAAAAAATGGTATAGAGATTCAGGTCGTTTAGAACACAGAGAGTCTTCTGCCAAATCTAGGTATAGAGTCGACAGAGACGACGACGACGCTGGGCCATCAAGGGTTCAGGAGGAGGAAGATGAGGATGCCGAAAAATCAACAGTAACTATCCGAAGCCTAAACGAGCGTGAGTTACGAGATGTGCGAAAAGATTTTGGTCGCTGTATAGGTGAGCAGCTTGTCACCTGGCTGCTCCGATGCTGGGACTCTGGAGCCAATTGTGTGGAATTAGACGGCAGGGAAGCCAAGCGACTGGGATCCCTTGCTAGAGACGCAGGCATTGACAAAGCAATTGCAGATGGAGCACAATCTCACAGCCTCTGGAGGCATCTCCTCTCAGCTGTGAGGGAAAGGTATCCCTTCAAGGAAGAACTTTTATGTCTACCAGGCAAGTGGACCACTATGGAGAAGGGAATCCAGTACCTGAGGGAATTAGCCGTACAGGAAGTGATTTATGAGGATCCAGACCTCAGACAAACATCCAAAGATCCAGATGAAGTCAGGTGTACACGACCCATATGGCCAGTGCGAAAGTCTAGTGGCGAGTGGAGACTAACAGTGGACTATCGTGGCCTGAACGAAGTGACACCACCACTGAGTGCTGCAGTGCCGGACATGCTGGAACTTCAGTACGAACTTGAATCGAAGGCAGCCAAGTGGTACGCCACAATTGATATCACTAATGCATTTTTCTCCATCCCTCTAGCAGCAGAGTGCAGGCCACAATTTGCCTTCACTTGGAGGGGAGTCCAATATACTTGGAATCGGCTGCCCCAGGGATGGAAACACAGCCCTACCATTTGCCATGGGCTGATCCAGTCTGCGCTAGAGCAGGGGGAAGCTCCTGAACACCTGCAGTACATCGATGACATTATTGTGTGGGGTGACACAGCAGAGGAAGTTTTTGAGAAAGGGAAGAAAATAGTCCAAATCCTTCTGAAAGCCGGTTTTGCCATAAAACAAAATAAAGTCAAAGGACCTGCACGAGAGATCCAGTTTTTAGGAATAAAATGGCAAGATGGACGTCATCAAATCCCAATGGACATGATCAACAAAATAACAGATATGTCTCCACCAACTAACAAAAAAGAAACACAGACTTTCCTAGGTGTTGTGGGGTTTTGGAGAATGCACATCCCAAATTACAGTCTGATTGTAAACCCGCTCTACCAAGTAACCCGTAAGAAGAATGAGTTTGAATGGGGCCCTGAACAACGACAGGTGTTTGAACAAATCAAGCAGGAAATAGTCCATGCAGTAGCCCTTGGGCCAGTTCGAACAGGACCAGATGTAAAGAATGTGCTCTACACTGCAGCCGGGGAGAACGGCCCCACCTGGAGCCTCTGGCAGAAAGAACCTGGGGAAACTCGAGGTCGGCCCCTGGGGTTTTGGAGTCGGGGATACAGAGGATCTGAGGCCCGCTATACTCCAACTGAAAAGGAGATATTGGCAGCATATGAAGGAGTTCGATCTGCTTCGGAGGTGGTTGGTACTGAAGCGCAGCTCCTCCTAGCACCCCGATTGCCGGTACTAGGCTGGATGTTCAAGGGAAGGGTCTCTTCTACGCATCATGCAACCGATGCTACGTGGAGCAAGTGGGTTGCACTGATCACTCAGCGGGCTCGAATAGGAAACCCCAGTCGCCCAGGAATATTGGAAGTGATTATGGACTGGCCAGAAGGCAAATACTTTGGGATATCATCAGAGGAGGAGGTGGGTCGTGCTGAAGAAGCCCCACTGTACAACCAGTTACCAGAGAATGAAAAGAAATATGCCCTGTTCACTGATGGGTCCTGTCGTATTGTGGGGAAGCATCGGAGATGGAAGGCTGCTGTATGGAGTCCTACACGACGAGTTGCAGAAGCTGCTGAGGGAGAAGGTGAATCGAGTCAGTTTGCAGAAGTGAAGGCCATTCAGCTGGCTTTAGACATTGCTGAACGAGAAAAATGGCCAGTTCTCTATCTCTACACCGATTCATGGATGGTAGCAAATGCCCTGTGGGGATGGTTACAGCAACGGAAGCAAAACAACTGGCAGCGCAGGGGCAAACCCATCTGGGCTGCTGCTTTGTGGCAAGACATTGCTGCTCGGGTAGAGAACCTGGCTGTGAAAGTACGTCACGTAGATGCTCATGTGCCCAAGAATCGGGCTACTGAAGAACATCAAAACAACCAGCAGGTGGATCAGGCTGCTAAGATTGAAGTAGCTCAGGTGGACCTGGATTGGCAGCATAAAGGTGAATTATTTATAGCCCGATGGGCCCATGACACCTCAGGCCATCAGGGTAGAGATGCAACATACAGATGGGCTCGTGATCGAGGGGTGGACCTGACCATGGACGCTATAGCACAGGTTATTCATGACTGTGAAACATGTGCTGCAATCAAGCAAGCCAAACGGTCAAAGCCTCTTTGGTATGGAGGACGATGGCTGAAATATAAATATGGAGAGGCCTGGCAGATTGATTACATCACACTCCCTCAAACTCGCAATGGCAAGCGCCACGTACTTACAATGGTGGAAGCAACCACCGGATGGCTGAAAACATATCCTGTGCCTCATGCCACCGCTCGGAACACTATCCTGGGCCTTGAAAAGCAAGTCCTATGGCGACATGGTACCCCAGAAAGAATAGAGTCAGACAATGGAACTCATTTCCGAAACAACCTTATAGACACTTGGGCCAAAGAACATGGTATTGAGTGGGTGTATCACATCCCCTATCACGCACCAGCCTCCGGGAAAGTTGAACGATACAACGGACTGTTAAAGACTACATTGAAAGCAATGGGCGCTGGGACATTCAAAAATTGGGATACGCATTTGGCAAAGGCCACCTGGTTAGTCAATACTAGGGGATCTGCCAACCGAGCTGGACCTGCCCAATCAAACCTGTTACGTACTGTAGATGGGGATAAAGTTCCTGTAGTGCATGTAAGAAATATGCTGGGTAAAACAGTCTGGGCTACTCCCGCCTCAGGAAAAGGCAAACCTATTCGTGGAATTGTTTTCGCTCAGGGACCTGGATACACTTGGTGGGTGATGCAAAAGAACGGAGAGGTCCGGTGTGTACCGCAAGGAGATTTAATACTGGGTGAGAATAGCCCATGAACTGAATTGTACCATGTTAATTACTATATAATACTGTATGTTATCATTACTATGACTACTGTAGGTGACTAATTAGAATGTCTGGAAAAGAGTGTAACCTGAGCATGACATAAATGGTATGGAATAAGGGGTGGATAGATGTCCTGGTTTCAGTTAGAACAGAATTAATTTTCTTCCTAGTAGCTGGTGGAATGCTGTGTTTTGGCTTAGGATGAGAAGAGTGCTGATAACACCCCGATGTTTTAATTGTTGCAGAGCAGTGCTTATACCAAGCCAAGGACATCTCAGCCTTTCGCTCTGTCCTGCCAACAGGCAGGCTGGGGGTGCAGTAAGAGCTGGGAGGGGACAGACCCAGGACAGGTGACCCAAACTAGCCAAAGGGGTATTCCATACCATCTGACGTCGTGCTAAACAATATATAGGGGTGGCTAGCCGGGGGGAGGGGGCCGGACTGCTCGGGGTTAAGCTGGGCATCGGTCAGCGGGTGGTGAGCAATTGCATTGTGCATCACTTGTTTGTACATATTATTATTACTTTCCTATTATCACCATTGTATTATTATTATTATTATTATTGTTATTATTATTTTGTTATTATTATTTTCATGTCTTATTAAACTGTCTTTATCTCAACTCACGGGCTTCACTTTCCATTTCTCTCCCCCGTCCCAGAGAGGGAGGGGGGAGGGTGAGCGAACGGCTGCGTGGTGTTTAGCTGCCGGCCGGGTTAAACCACGACACCTGCAAGAGACCTTTTCATGTAACAATGTTTTCTTTTCCATTTTACTTTTATTTATGTTAGAAAGCACAATACTACTACTACTACTAATAATAATAGACTCTATTCTTCCAGTCTTCAATGATCCATTTTTAAGGATGTTTGATCATATGTTCTACTTCTGCTCCTATGACTCAGAGAAGAGATTTTGATTGTGACATGATCATTGAAAATATTAGACTAATACTAATTACTAAAAAATATCTTAATATTCTGACCACTTCATGTACTTACATTTGTCCCATCTCAAAAAGATAGTAAAACTGTAAAAGATGCAGTGGCAAAAAGGATAATCAGATGGCAAATTATATAAGCTTATCAGACTATGAAGCATGAAATGACATTTTATTAGAAGAAACTAATGTTCAACTTGGAAAAAAAAATCTATAAAATTATAAACATAAAGGAGAAAGCAAACATATATGAAATTGTTAATTAACATCTGAGTGTTATTTCTCACTATTACTTAAAATTTGAGTGCCCTCTCCCAAAACAGAAGATCTAGGAAGCATATTTAAAAAGAATAAAAAAAAAAAAAAAAAAAAAAAAAAAAAGGCACACATACAAAAAACAAGAAAACATTTTATCAAATGATTTGCAATTTTAATTATGGAAGTCATTGCTACAGTGTTGCAGAAACCCAAGACATAAAACTGAAAATATTCAGAGACGTTCAGCTTAGTGTTTCCATGAGGGACAGGTCCTTTGGTAGCTGTTAAACAAAATGGTCACAAAGCTCAGAAAGCCCTTTTGTAAGTTGAATGTTTTTGTTTGTTTGCTTGTTTTGAGACAGTCCTACAATTTTTCCTTGTGTGTCTTTAGGTAAGCAGTGCTGGATAATCAGTGGTTCCTTCAGCATCCCGATACAGCATGTGGATTTATAAACTGCTTTTCTCAGGCTGTGTATTTCTTAATATGGCACCTGTCTATTTTCCAGCAGTACATTGATTTTTCCAGCAATACAAAGTTTCAGAAGAGAGTAAGCAACAGGGAATTCCCAAAGGGTTCTAACTTATAAATCTGTTTTCAGTTCAAACAGGTTTCCTTTAACTAACCCCTGTAATTAGGTACTTGCTTATTTGGGCTAGGAAAACAGAAGTGGCCAAGTCTGTATACCATCACATCTTCCACTTTTGGGATGCAGATTGAAGTACCTATCAGACCTCATCCAAGCTAGTCATCAAAACAGGGATGTGGAATTGATTCATGTCTCTGAACTTTATCACTGAAAAAAGCTATCCAATGGCAGGAAGCCTGAATAGCATTTTACTTCAGCAAGAATACTGCATGACACCTTAATCATTTCACAATCTTTCACATTCCTGCTTCCAAGGTAACAATTGGTTCCCTCAGATGCTTTTCCTGGTTATGGTTTCCTTTTGTTCTGTGCCTTTACCATGTTATTCTTTGCCTACTCGTACAACAATTTCCCTCTCAGCTGCTTTGAAAAGCCTGTTCTTGGCCCTTGTCTCCCTGATGGTGGTTGTGTCTGGCTCTCACTTCAGGTAGGTGGTATGGAGCAGCAGCCACGTCCAATGAATGATGGCATAGGACTTTTTTTACATGCTGTCTGGCTCAGCTATACCTTTGTGTTCACCTCTGCCACTGAGAAGTCAGTTTAATAGTAAATGAAGCATATTTCTAAAACACCACATATTAGCTGCATAGTTAATATAGCAAATCCACTTTCATCGTACACCTGGAAGAAATCACTGCTATTAACTTATTTTCCCCAAGCATTAAAATTACACAAGACCAAATTAACATGAAATTCCTCTTCAAAAGACTCTGTAATAAGTGATTGGGAAAGTGAAGTTAAAAACTTCCCCTCGACAACATTTTTACTGTTTACAAAGGTCAGTCTTCACCGACAGCTTGTATAGGCAATTAATCACTGGAATACCTTGCCTAGAATGAAGGAAATTTTCCTCTGCTTTCAGTTATTTTGTCACGATTTTGACAGCAGAATTCAGAACTTAGTATAAGCATTACTGAGTAACTGTCTACAGCACATTGTCTGCAGGAAGCAGATGAACCATGTCTATATGCTTGACCTTGAAATTTATGACCATATAACACTTAAAAAATAATAATCACTGTCTAGTGTCTAGTGCAACTTTTCTATTTTGTTCTGAGGAATTTATTATCCGGAGTAAGGGTTCTGAAACATTTAGTATGGAGCAGACCACAAATAAGTACATAAATTCCTATACAGACACTTCCCCTTTGCATTATGAACCTGCTAGCCACTTGTTTCTCTCTCAATCCCTGGGATGTCTCTGTGCCAAACCCTGTGAAAGCTTCCAGCAGCAAATATCATCAAAAAACTGTAGTAAGTGTAGTGTTCCTTACAACAACCTTAGAAATTGGAAACAAGCAGAATACCAATCAGCATTCAATAAGCCACCACTCGATGGAGGAGACACGAGTTCTCCTCAGACATTAGATTTCCACCGACTGCAGTCCAGAAAGTTCAAAAATGTCAAACATCATAAGATCATACCTTAGTTCACCAGTAATTTCAGGGCTGCAAGTTATTTGGACCATGTATGAAAACATCCAATTCTAGCAGTCAACTGCATTAATCTCTATTAGCTGTGGATTTAACCCATTATCACTGATTTTCAGCCTCCTTCTTAAGTCAGTTAAAGGAAGAGCTTAGATATATGGAAGCATTAAATCCTGCTGCCTCATGTCCAAAGGAAAGAGTACCAGTCTTTGTTAAGGCTGACCTCTGCTCTGCAATAGCTCAGCTGCCATATCCCAGTGGCAAAGAAGTGGCTCTGAAGTATGAGAGACATCAAAGGAAAAATTCATTCATCTCAACCAGAAAAAAAGTAAACAGCAACAGCAAGAATAAAATGCATTGCAAAAAACAAGGCCAGATTTCCATCTGGGGAAGCAACACCATTTTTAAAAAAGGGATTGGATATGAAATAAAGCTTTATCTAATCCTAGTGTTGTTAACACTAAACTGTGATCCCGTGACACTGTTTGTGGGCTGCTTTCTGAGTTCGTACAACTCCACACTGGTGGGAATCAGGCACAAGCTTCCCATTGGCAAAGACCAGCTTCAGGGCCAGTAAGGCACAGAAATGCAGTTTCCCTGTAACCAGCTGGAGGTGTGAATATACTGGAGTTTACACTAGCAAGTGCATTGTGAACACGACTCAGGAAGTCTATTTAGAAACAGCCATTAATAAAAATAGCTCAGGAAAATAAAACACAGCGATTTGATGCAAACCATGTGCTGGCCCTGGCCTGCACCGCTGCTCACAGGCACGGAGTCCAAGGCCACGGCTGCCGAACTGCGTGAGGCTCTTCAGCACTCAGCATGGGGCTCTCGCTCAGGTCTGAGCAGTCAGCACTTCACGGCTGCTGCCTGGAGGAAAACCAGACAATGTGGAGGAAAGATCCAAAGAGGCAGCCAGAGACACGCACAGGATGGAGGGAGTGATGCTGACGGAGCCGGGTGGAAGAAAGGTGATAGCAGAATTGCAACCCCCATCTCCAGGACAAGGGGAGCTGCTCCAGCCCTACTTTCCCCATCACTGAACCTGGGAACCCAGTTGCAAGTAGCCTTGGAAAATGAAACATGTCAGCATCATGATTCACGTCTGTGTTCAGCCAGTTTTCACACCAGTGGAATTAACACCGGCGTGAAATGAGCCATCCAGGCCCAGTGCACACGTGCGAGCCTGGAGCCATCCTTGTAAACCTCCCATGCAGGACTTGGTTCAGTGCTGCCCAGCCACACGTTAGAAACATGACAAGCTTGTTATTCCTGACTTGGCAAAGCAGTTCACCGTGCACTTAAAGTAGTTTGTGCTTTAACTCGTGCTCTGCTGCGCTGTGGGCCCAGTGGTTTCAGGAGATGCAGAATTCTCTCCTGAGGCCCTGCACCATGCATCTGGAACGGCTGCAGGGTTTCTCTTCCCCATCGCTACCGGGCCAGCCTCATGGCTGGATCTGAGACACATTTGAAGGTTTCATGGAAACATGTTTGCCCAGATTGATCCCTTGCAAAGTTTGTCCTAGGGACACAGAACACCATTTCCTGAAGCAATCTCTCCAGCACTTTATATTCATGCTTCAAAAAGAGAGAGAATGATAAGACAGGAGAAAGGATTTTAGCATGTAGCAGGATTTTTATTTTTATTTTTTTATGGTAATTACATTAACCCCATCTTACTCCCACTCTTTGCCCCTATCTTTTTGCCTCTGTGGGTGTCCCCCCCCCCCCAGTCCTTGCAGCGGTGTCCTCAGAGAGAGCCTTGGTCCCCTGCAACCCTCCACAGTCCGAATGTCCCTGTCAGTGACAGCAGTGCAGACCTGCCCAGGGCTCCCAAGCTGCAGGCAATTTCTGGTGGTGCTGACCAGCTGCATGCTCCCAGAGGGTGATTTTCTGTAATACTTCTGTTTCTCTGCTGCACTCAGAACATCTTGAGAGTGCATAATCACTAGTACTATCACCAAATAATCACTACAATAGTAGTGAGCTGTCAGGATGGAAGTGGGATTTACAGTGCGGGCTTTTCTGGGAGAAGATACAGATGGTAAATGATCTTCTGGGTCATTGCTGAAGTACTCAGTACAGTGCCAGGGAAAAAGGGGTTGGAGATTTAGGAGGAAGACAGAAGGTAGAGTTTGCATCATCCCATTCAGTGCTGACCTGGAATGCCAATACAGACAGTCACCCCATCTACCTGATCAGAGAGAACCTTTGGAACATGGTAAAATGTTCTCTGTCTATTTGTTGGCCATAACAACATGACATCTAGCTTGTCTTGATGATGGTAGTGTGCCTCTGCTTTCACCTGTGTGATTTGGGTTTTGCACAGGGTTATAGAGGAAAAAAAAAAAAAATCTTCCCTTTCCTATAATACTAATTTGAGAAGTTTATTCATTAATGTGATGTGTATCTGAGCATACAGAATCAGGTCCACAACCAAAAATAAGATGAACACATCTGAAGGTTTCAGTCTATTTTTTCAGTGTCGTATCCAATTAAAATAGAAATCCAAATGATTTGCCTCGTTTCCCATTGAGAGCCTGCAACTATACAGAGGCACAGTGAGCAAATTGTGTGATTATTGCTTTTCCCAGAGAAATTGTTCTCTGTTAAGATGAGATATTAAAGTCAGGGCCTGCTGTGCAGAAAACAGGCTGAAGCAAGCCAAGCTTTTGGATGTTCTGCTGTGGTTTGTACTGTTTCCCAGCAATATTGTCATTCTAGCTGTGATTGCTAGCCGACAGAAAAGAATACTACCTACAAATATTTTGGAGGAAAAGTTAGGAATTGTATTAGGTACAACAAGAAAAGTAGCATTGTGGTAAGAAACAAAAACCTTTGATCACTAGTTCATTGTATCTTTACATTTTGTGGTGGTTTTATTGTTTGTGAAAAATGCCAAACTAGCACTGCAGACATTTTGTTCTGGGATCCCCCAGGAGGGCCAGCTACCTTTGTGCTGGGGATGGAGATGGGAAAGAGCCATGCAAAGCTGCATGCCTGCACAGCAATGCATTCTTGCCCTCCCTCTGCAGCCCCATGATGTGACTGGTGGAGGGATGCTGAGAGAGGGACATGAAATGGTGATCAAATGAGGGAACCTCATGCATAATTCATGAGGTGAAGCAAATCTTTGTACCAGACAAGATCACCCATTGAATTGCACTTCAATGGACCATTGCTTGCTTATACCATGCAAGATCGTCTCACTCCATACTGTCTGAATAGGAGCAGTACCAGTCTTTCTTACATTATTCTGAAACAATACACCAATCTTTCTTTTAGCAGCAAGTAGGCAATTTGGACTACAAAGCTCAATCAATCCCTACTTCTTCTTCTAAGGATGCCAGCAGAGAAGCTAATTACCAGCTCTTCTTCAAGGGTAGGTTCATTGTCGGCTAGGGATGAGGATGAGGCCTCTATTCACTCCTCAATATATTATGTTCAAGGACTAACCAGACTGACATTAGTCTTGATTTACAGAAATTCTTTAAGAGAAAGCTGGATTTGAACCAAAGCAACTGCAATGCACGAGGAAAATGTTCCTCCACTCCCTAAAGAGACTGGGTATGGTTCATTTCTCCAGGTCCCTCTCCAAAGTGAAATTTCTTTTCTATACGTTATTATGGATCCAGGGAGGAAGGAGAGGAAAAAAAAAAAAAAAAGAGCATTATAAAAACTGACTAGAAAGAAATGCCATGTTTTTATTCTAATGATTAAGTGAAAAGTTCTGTTCTGATTTCTAAAATAAAATATCTACTAACTCTTGAAGATTTCACTTTAATTTGTTTTTGTCTTTTTTCCTGTAATCTTTCTTCCATCAATAAATAAATAAATAAAAATAAAAAGGTAGACTCGGTGATCTTATGTTTTCTTCAGACCTTTGTGCTTGGGGGTCACCAGTGCCAACTGAAATCCAAGTCAAAATGATCTCATTAGAGACACCCAACATGGAGCACAGAGTGGAGAGATGAAATCCTGCATACAAGAAAAGAGCAGCCCCAAGCTGGTATACCAGAAGGAGATACCTTAGAGGAGAAGAAAAGAAAATAACAACATCATCTTCAACCTGCCCTCCTGCCGTGAAACTGTATCGGGGAATGAACAGTTTCCCTGATGTGAGCCAATCTTGCCATAATGCAATCAGGTGGGGGCAACTGAGTGTAGAGAAAAACAGCTGAGCTGTTAGTTATCTGGATTTACTTTATTTTTTTTCCCCAGGCAAAGAAAATAAACATTTTCTCACATTAGATGATGAACCTTATACATTTATCATCTGCTCTCTGCTTGCAACAAAATGTCATTTATCTTTCTCTTTGTGCTCTGTTTGGGTTAAGAAAGGGTTTGGAATCTGCAAGTCTACGTGCACTCTCGTGTTGCTGTTGTCTTATTCTATTTTCATTAATGTGAGTTCTTTAAAAGCTCCAGAGGCTAAAGGGCCAAGTCTCCTGTTAGGACATGTTCAGAGAGGTTAATGTAAATGTAACGCTGTGTAAAATGCTGCCTCTGGTTGATGCCAGCAGGGGATTGGGTCCACTCTACCTGAGCTGTGCATTAAGTGTACTGCTGGTTTTCAGGATCAAGCAGGAAGCTACTACAAAAGTTTCAGCAGGCTTCAGAAGTTCATCAGGAACTGCAGGTGAAGGAAGCGAGGGAATTTTTTCCATGCTGATGAAAGATGCTCCACTTGAAGTCCTGAGCTTACCTGAAGAACATGCAGGGCCTGATCAGAAGCAAAGACATGATTCCTCACACTGGTCTGCCTGGCTTAGCCAGCTCTAGACAAAGTGCCCTCAGCCATGACCTGAACCCTTACAAGGAGGAGGATTGCTTGGTCTCCACATTCATTTTCCTCTGTCCTCTTGCGTAAAAACAGACAGATGATGGGCTGAAACATGGAGGTGCTTTTTTTATGATGTGAAAAATAAGAGTTGAATGGGGAAAGCCAAACTTGTTCTGAGCATCCTTCACTTCAGAGCCATCTCACAGTCTTCAGGTGGCAGCAACATAGCACTGATAAGATGCTAGTCAGATGGAGCAGCCTGGACATCAGATATTTGGCAGATCTCTTCTGACTCTGAGCTGTACCAGTCCCTGGGCTCTAGTGTGACAGTAATGTCCTCAATAATGTTCTCACAAACAGACGATTGTCCCAGCTTTTCTTCCCTAAGGGCCTTTACAGAGGTCTCAAGGATACCCATCAAAAAGACAATCATTTTACTTTGGTTAGAAAAGGCAGAAAATATTAGTAGATCATTTAGCATAGAATCCAAATATAATTACAAGCTGTCTGATTCCAAAAAGTCCTCCCTTCAGAAACTGGAAAGTTTCACATTCTCTTACCACCATGGTTGTGCTGTTTCACTGGTTAGAGAGACCCGTGAGAGCCTAGGGATCCAACTTTGTGTTCATACCAAGCTCTTTTTCATCTTAAAAGTGTAGGACCTATCATGGCATTTTTAAGCATAGGTAGAACCTGAATTTTTAGTGTCAGAACCAAATGATTCAGTAGGAAAAAAAAAAATCAAAATTTGTAGTAGATTGGTTTGTCATTTCTGATCGCCCCACAGTTTAATCAAGACTGTAAAAATACAAATCAGAATGATATCAGGAAATGAGTTTTTCAACCTTAAAAAATGTGCCTGTTTGATTTCATTAACCAAACTCTTCCTCTGAACATATAAATTTGTCACTGAAACTTAAGGGGTATATTCAGGAGCTGATAGTAACACTGTCTACTGATCAGCACAGCGTGTCTTCTTTAAGATGATGGTTAATTTGTGTCTCCTAAATTTGGGACCATGTACATATGTATCTGGCTCACAACTGAAGACATCCAGGGCCAGCTTATATCTTTAGGCTTGCTATACAAAGTCCTCATTTGTGACAGCCAACGAACTATACATGGGGGTATATAGGGACTGCACATAGCAACAGCCTGGCAAAAGTAAAGGGAGACACTTGCATGACAGCTGGCTCTATGTAGTCACATTTGATTCATTTCATAACTGAAAAGCCTTATGTTGAAATGTTTGTAAGCAAACTCCCTGGTCTGTTAAAGCTAGATAAAGAGGGTGGCTGAAAGTCAAAGGACTAGCTCCACTGAGCAAAATAGAAAACCCCTGTTTTCTTTGAAAACAAGCACATTTATTGCTTCTTGATACATCAGGTCGTGGCTTTGCATCTGTTCTTCTTCCAGTTGAGGGCACAGGATGGATGTTGCCCTCCCTTATCATCCAGAGGTGAAACTGCATGGTACAGCTGGTGCTGGGATCTCCCTGGCAAACAGCAGGGCCACATGTAACTGTCACCAAAGTTCAGGAAAAGCCTCTAACTTGGGTTTCTTCTCATGTGAAGCAAAACCATCAATGTCTTGACTCCTTTACATTCTGTCTGTGACTAGATTGTTCCCAGATACCTTACGGTAACCACAGGTTCAAAATTGTCTTATCTTCTTTGTGATTTAGAGAGCCTGAGGTGTTATACTGCTGCTCCTACGAAACAGTGGGGGAATGCCAAGTGGTGTTACGTTGGGCCCTGTCTCTGTAGGCCCCACTTGTGGAGGAGTGTGCCAAGGCAACGTCCCCAAGGGCTTGTTTTTGTGCCCTTTGTGGAGGCAGATCTCTGTGGAAATGGCAAGTGATGAATACTATTGCAATGCATAGAGAGGAATACTTCTGCCATGGGAAGGGGCCGGAGGAAAAAGTCTCACTTTAGCAAGTAAATAACTAAGAGAAAAAAGACCACATTACAGCCTCCTGTCAGGATGTTCTTCTTGCCATTGTTTACAAACTGCAGGCATCTTTACTGCTAGTTTTCTCCTTAGAGATGACACCCGGGGACCTAAAAGTGTCAGACTAGATATTTGGAAAATTTGCAGGCTGCTTCAGGACACTGATTTATATTCAACCCAGTCCTTTCCAAGAAAGTGGTTCTTCTGAAAAGAATAAAGCTAGAGCTACCTCAACAACAACAAAAAATGTCATTGTCACTAAACCAAAAGGAATGTGACTGAAGCTTCATGTCATTCTGGGAACTTTTGATGTATCACAAGCTTCTGTGGAGAGCTAACTACTTAGTACTTCCCTCGGGCCACACAAAAATAGGTTACTGCAAAAGAAGAAAAAGCAGATAAAATCATCATCACATCTTCTGGTTAGGAATCAGCCTTAGATGTTAGGTGACTAACACCTTTTGCATATGATGCAAGGAAAAACTTGTATGACACCCAAATAAAAAGATTTTCTTCTGTTCTCTGAGCTCTGAAGCCATTATTCAAAGGAAATTACTGAGAGGAGAGTGCCTGAGTACAGCCACTGGCCTGATTTGCTTCCTTGTGCTCCCTGAGAGGGAGGTGCAGGGAGGGCAGCTTAAAAACTTCTCCATTTCTTCGTTGTGAATATACAAAGCCATTACTACACCACAAAACTCTGTGCTGTATTCTGGAACAGTACTTCTTTTTAGAAGCCACATAAGCTTCAAAGCTTTTAATAGGTACCTCAGAGCCTTTCTGCACTCTTTTGGACACGTGGGAGAAGCCATTGGTGGCTCTCACATCTGGGCCATCAGCATTATGTTAGAGTTGCATTGGAGCCATTTTAACTCACAAAATTGTTTCTAAGTTTCCCTGAGAAACCTTTCACTAGTAGAAGATCAAGACAAATGTACCATTCTCAGCGGCATCTTTCCTTGCACTTTAGCTGAAGGTAAGATCAGAGAAGTGTATCAATCTTGTCTTTTTCAAAATACGCACATATATATACATTTAAGCTGAAAAACACTCTTTTTCAGAGAACTCGAATGTCTTTTTTTCTGTCTGAACCACTAATAAAAATATCCCTCTCAATAATATACTGTCCAGCTTTAATATTTCTATCTTCTTGAATCGGCTTTCAGGTAATTCTACCTGGAAGAAATGAGGGTGAAGGAGTTTAATTTTCCTAGTCCACCACAGCTTTTGGGAACTTGCTGTTACAGCTGCACCTAATTTCTGGTGAAAACCATGAGCATCAGGAGCACTGCTCTCTCAGGCCACTGCCCACCATCTAACTGGTGCTAACCCCAACAATGTGCCATCCAAAGACCCCAAATACTCTCAGAAGAGCTGCCTTCAAGACCACCTCACCCTATTCTCTCATGTCCTTGCCCTCCTATCTCTCCTTCCATGTCCACACACACAGTTGTGTTGAGAGAGAAGTTATGCTAGGCAGGACCAGTCCAAACAGTGTCCAGAGGGAGAGACTGTATATGACTTCCTTGCTTTCTAAGCATTTAATATCGGCTAATATTGTTTTCTGTTGACAATGACATGATCGCCAATCTGACTCTCCATGCTTCTTCTAGGGCTACGTCTCACCTTCAGATGCTGCCTGGTCCTTCCCCAAGATCTTTGGCTTCACTGTGGAGATTACTTCCCTTGAGCCCACCTCTTCTACTAACACTGTTGCCTTTTTAGCAATATCTTTAAATCTGCAGGTCTTTTTATTTCCACTCAGGGTCCTGTGTCTGTGTGCATATATGGAGGGTTGTTTTTTTTTATATAAAGAAATGTCTTTTACTGTTTCCTTTTGCTTTTCTCTTACAAAGCCTCTAATGTGTTGTGCTAAAGGTGGGTGGTTTAAAAGAGGCTGGTTTCATTAGTTTTTTATTGTGTTTAAAATGTGGTTCCATTTATTGTGCTAAACACTTGGCAGCCTTTGTCACGCCATGTCTCATGAAGGCACTTGGAAATGAGCACACACATAGAAAGCTGCATCAATTTCCCCCCCGAGCAAGATATGCAGGAGATCATGAAAGCTTTGTTTCTTTAGCTGGCAGTTAATCCTTCCAAACTTGGCCCCCTTTCTGAAATTAACTCATCGAATAATGGACATGCTCCATTAAAGTGATGAAGATAAAAACTCTGCCAGTGTCTGACTTAGTGAGAAAACCATCTTAGTTGCAGGCCAAAAGAACACACTTGAGCTGTGACAAAGGATCTGTGTAATTGAGAGCCAAGACTCCCCTCCTGTTTATTTTGATGAGTTGGTATTCATTGACTCTCTACATTTCTTTTTGTACTTAGGAAACAGGTCATGCATTTCTGGTGGAAAGATTAAAAAAAAAAAAAAAATGCAGAAACTTCAAGATAAATTTTGCTTCATCCATCCTTAGACATGTATGTTTTTCACATCTATTGGTACTATTAAGATTTTAATTTACTGACAGTTGGTGCTTTGATTACAGATCCAGACAGGGATTCAAGTTCACTTATGCTTGGTTCCCAACTCTGTCACTGACTTAATGTGTACTATGAGGCAAGACACTTATCCCTTCACTTCCATACAAAAAAAAAAAAAAAAAAAAACAATTTTTCATATCCCCTGGGAGCTGCAAAATAAAAATTGCTAATACCTGTCAGGAAACATTATTGTTGGTATGCTACTGTGATGAGGGTGATGAGGCATATGTATATAACAAAACATCAAATTCAGTCCATGTTAAAAAACAAGCAAAAAAAAAAATTAACAAAAAAACACCTTTATGATTAGACACGTCTTTTCTGTATGGAAATGGAAATAACTTAAGAAGTCTCATGGCAACATTCCTCAGCCTTTTCATGAGGACACAGTTGTCTCAGTCCTGACCCTTCAGACTTCTTTGAACCATGAAAAAGATGAAAATTCCTCCTTCTTGTTAGTCCAAGACAGGAAAGATGGACCTGATACCTACAAGTGACCGCTCTTCTAGAGAAGCCAGAGAACAATGACCTATGACCCGTGAGTTGCAGACTCATAGCACTTGCTGCCCAGGAGATGCTGTGACATTCTTCATGGTTATAGAAAATTGAAACCCCTTTAAACTGAGAAAACGGTGGATATGATCCAGGTTGGCAGGGAGAGGAAAGATGTTCTTCGCATTACTCATTCATTGCTTCTGCTTACAAAAAAATAAAGACTGGGAGCTACAAGAACAGAAAATCCAATAATGAAGAGAAGTAATAACCCATGAATTAGAATGACCCCACATACCAAAAGTCAAATAGAACAGACATCTTGCTAGCAATGTAGAGGCATGGAAGTGTCTACTGGATTAATTTTATCTGTTTTTATACACTTTAAGGCCATAAAAGAGGATTATCTCATTGAGTCTGACCTCTCACATAATGCAGGCAATAAAAAAGTATTCAGTTACTGCTGCATGGAGTCCAATAATTTGTGTTTGACTAATGTAGTTCTTTCACTAGAACCCTTGACTTTGAAGATTCAGTACTAGGAAAGACCAGTTCTCTTCTGAACAAACTTGCAACTTGACCAATATATAGTGTGGAAGAAGTTCTCAGCAGCATCTATTTCTCAGTGCTAAATCCATATCATATATGGAAGTGTAGTGCCCACTATTGGTGGATCTCTCTCTGTAGGTGACATTCAGTCATAGTTTCATGTTCAATTTCAAGCCAGCATAAGTTAACATAGCAATAATAGAGCAAGCCTTCATCCTCCTCAGTCCCTACAGAACCTCCTTCCATGTGCCAACACAAGCATTGTGCAACCACACACCAAACAGGTTAAGAGAGATGATTCAAACTAATCAATTCAGTGTTTGGGTTTTTGTTGGCTGAATTATATGTCCTAGGCAGGAACAAATGATGAGAGATGTGACTGCCTCTTTCAACAGCACTGCTGGTTTATGCCAGTTTATATGAACCTACTGTTTTGCATTATTTGTCTGTTTTAATGCATTCAGGTCTTTTTGCACCTCCTGAATGCAAATAGCCTAAATATCCAGAGAAAATGACACCCAATGTTCATGAAGTATTACACTGAAGGAAAGTCCTATCAGATATAAGGGATTATTTATAACATTTGGAATAACAATCTACATACAAAATATGCTATATATTTTTATGGAACAAAAGGCAACCATTTTTCCTAAATTACAGAAATACAAACCAAATAATAATCTGCATACATGCTGAAATTTCAGTCTGCTTCTTCACATCATTTCAAAACCAAGTACGATCCTTTTCTTCTCAATCCCCCTGCTCCCTGCCTTGTGGATCTTATGCAGTAACACAATCTCAAATGTGCTAATAGCCACATTTCCATGATATTCATAATTCATGCCAGGGAAATGGCCTCGAGAAATAAAAACTTCCTGCCTCATCAGATCCCCTTGAATAAAAAAAGTTCCTAGGCTACCCGTTACTGAAAGTAGAACTATTGCCTCCATTTTCTCTTGCAGACACAGCCCAAGGCAAAGCAATACAAGTGTCAAACTCTGTTCTTGTAGCATTAAAAAGGCAAGGAAAGAAAGACAAATATAAGGTAAATTCTATTTCACTTCGGCATCCAGGAGATGAAGAAAATCAAAATGATAACCCATTGGCAGCACAGGAAAACAACAACAGAAAAATAGTTAACACCTTGTATTTCACTTTCTATTATACTTTTAATTGGGTACAAATACTTTGCTGCCCATCACCAAAGCACTCCAAGACATGCTACTGTTCCCACCTCACAAACTAATCAACATCCCTGTTGATCAGAAGTGTGACCCATCTCACAACAGTATTTAGTCATACAGAAATCCAAGATTTACTCAGATTTAGACTAGTCACCTCAGCTCCTTCTTCCATCGGTAGGAAAGATACCTACTGATAGCAAACACTGTTTCTTTATCCCAGGCTATTTACCTACAAATCCCCCACCAGGAATTTCTATAAAGTTATTGTTTATAGAATGTGATCGCTTATCTAACTCAGTTTAGACACCTAACTTTTTAGATGGCTGAAGTTAGGTGAAGCTAATCCCATTTGATGAGACTAATGATAAGTTTAACCACATACAAAAGCCTCATCCAAAATCTATCAATATTATGGGAAGCTATCTAATAGGTTCCATATAAGGTATTGCAGCAGAGGGGTTTCTTAGTGTTTGTTGCAGTTGTTGTTGTTTAAGAGTACAGATCTTTAAAATTCCATTCATTATGAACTTTTAATGACACATTTCATCAGGTTTTCATGATGGGATAAAAATGTAACTTGTAGCAAACAAATAATCCTGGGTTTTGGTCAGCTGTGCGGGACAGAAATTCTCAGTAATATGAAATTGTTCCTGAAGGTGGTTGTTTCTGTTGTTGTTGTTTGTTTGTTTGTTTGTGTTTTTCTTGCATATAGTATCAATTTTGCCAAAATATAAGGATTACTTTGTTTGTTTGGTATTGATTTTCTTTACCTTTTTGTATAGATTTGAAGAGAAATTAGCATAAAGAGCAGTGCCTTACCAAAACACAGAATGATGTTTGCAGTCCTAAGACAGAAATTGTAATTATAGGATAAACTTTAAAATCCTATAGCACTTTTTCTATAGGAAAAGGTATTAACTCTTTGATCCTGCCAATCCCTAAATGAGGTGCCTAATCTATTTCGTTCAAGATAGGTTGCCTCATGATTAAACTTGTCACTAATTCTCCATGTCTCTCTTCTTCTCTGAAAGGTTGATTTTAAAGGATTTTTGTTTTGGTGTTGAGTTGGTGATTTTGGTTTATAAAATATAAAGGTCTTTGGAAACTTTGAGAGAAAAACACATTATTTCAGCTTTTCTTTATTATTATTGAGGGATGTATGTTGAAGAATTTTTCTGTGCTTTATCAACTATCTTAAAATGTCTTTTCTTGGATGACAAATTTATTGTCCACTCAGTAATTACAGGTAAAGATTGATGTTGCAGGGCATTAAAGGGGATCTAAATGCTGCCTGTGTCGTGCCACATTCACCCACCACAACTCTCTTCACTAATGCAAGCTGGCAGGAGTCAACTCCAAACACGGTGCTCTCCTGACACTTGGATGTCAGTGGGATTTCCAGCGCTCACTTGGTTGCTCCCTCCAGAGCCTCGGTGCACCTTTTCTGCTGCACTGTGAGCACTCGGAGTTCCTTTCACAGTGGTGGACATGATAGGCTGTGACACCTATCATCTCAGCAAATTGCTGTCTCAAACAATATGAGAAGACGTCACTTAGAGCTTTCCAGCTGGAAGATAAACTAGGTGGCACTGATGCAAAGAACTATTTATATCAGCCCAGCATAACTTCAGTTCTGTGAAGTGCAAGCTATGCTTTGGAGCATAATGAGGGCTAATAAAATTAAATCTGTTCATAGTGAGGATTATTTTCCCTTTCTTTTTAGTACAACTATATGATTGTACCTGATGGTGCTCTTCAACTGCTGGAACATGGAATGATACTTCATGAAGAAAGGCTCTTTTGATCAGCACAAAATGCACTGTGTTATTCATTTGTCATATGCTGTGGAGCCATCCCATCCCTGGTCCTCCTGAGTCTGTGGTAAAGAGGTTAAGCTGTTTAACACCTAATCAGATGACCTGACATATACCACCAAATGTGTCTGTTGCCCTGACTTTGTCTGCTTACTCTTCCCTTGCATGCTTCAGCTGTTCTTCATAGCACATTAGAGGGTTGCTGTCTTTATTAGTCACCAATAATGCATTAATACATTCCTTCTCCTATTACCTCGGACACTAATTTGGCGGAATTGGATACTGACAGTACATTGATGTTGTTAAGGTTAATGACCCAGAGATTTACAAGAGAAGTTGCATTAGAAGTCAAATTGATTGTAATAATTGTTTCACTGAACAGTGTCAACATTAAGTACAGTACGTTGTGCCATGCCATTCAGGGAGGCCCTGTGGCTGTTACAATAACTACAACACTGTCTACATGTACTCCTTACAAGACAACTCACAATGAAATATATTCAGGTAAATGCAGTTCTAATAGTGGATGCCTAAGACATTATAAGATATTGAGGCACTGTGTTTCTAGTCTCTGCATGCCTTCAAACATATTTTGCACTTGCATCCAATTCTGAGGAAATAATTGCTTTCCTCAGCCAGGGATGAGCAGAAAGCAAAATGTGGTGGCTGTTGCCTCCTTTTGGCCTGAATTGTGAGACAATGCATAATACCTCTGCTGTTCAGTCCTAAATTTTACTCAGAAGAGGAGGTGTTTGGCAGTTCAGATGTTCTGCAGTTATACTGTTTTAAATATTCACGCTGTGATATATTTTAGGAAATAACATTGCTATTAAAGTTGTATTCAACTCGACAGTGAAAGGCAGAAATTGAAGCTGTGATGTTATGGGAAACTCCCAGAAGTGTTACCCTTCACCATAAAGTTGTGTGATCAGCTCTGTGCAATTATTAGGAAAACAAAAAAAAAAGAGACAACACAAAGAAAACAAAAAATTGTGTCCTTTTTGTGTCCTTTTTGCACAGTCGATTCCACTCCTTTCCTTCCCTTCTCTGTCCTGAATGTATTTCTGCTCTTTCTCTGCCTCACATTCCTCCTTCCTCTGCTTCTTCTCATTCAGTGTATTGATCTTGCAACTGCATAGGTCACTGTTGAGTGCTGAGTGGCACCCCAAGTTGTGAAATAAAAGGTCCTTGTCATGCAGGAGTCCTGTACAGTCATCTGCACTCCCACGGGACTTGACTCACCCATTTTTGCTACAGTAGTGTCAGCTCTGACTGCAGGGTGCTCACAGCAATGCTGACGATGGTGAGTTATGAGTAGAGCTGAGGGTCAGGAAATTAACCTCTCATACTTTTCACTGACACTTTCTTCACACATCTTGTGTTGTTTCTCAGTCTTTTTTGCAATAATTCAAGACTTCAACCAAACAATATATTTTCCAAGTAGATTCCAATTTTAGCAAGAGCAACAAACGTTCCATGGAAAGAAAAACACTCTCAGTAAAAAAATGTCTGTTTGTTTTGGCTCCAATAATACACACTAATCATATCAACCCTTCTTTCCTCTCTCCCAGTCCCAGCTTGTCTTCTTTTTCAACTAATTTACATACTATATGTTAACTTGGAGAGCTAAAATTGCAAGAGGAAACATAGAAAATGCAGAGGGATTTGTACGCAGGTGGAATTTGTGTGACTAAGTGCAGATGCTTGCAATGTTGACATCTAAACCAGTCACCTTTGGCTCCTCTTACTAGCAGTAGGGAAAATGAAACCTCTTGGCATGACTCATCTCAGTCCAGATTGGATGAACTGCTGCCCAAAAGTATGGCTGGATACAGAGCCTGGCTTTCTAGGCACCTGCAGTGTGAGCCTACAGGTTACAGCTCTCATGAAGGCAACTGGGGTGAAAATCACGTACTTTGGGGCACAGAGTCCTAGTGTAATAAAATTGTACTACAGCTTCTCTTTTGCGCCAGAAAAAAATAAATAAATAAATAAATGTTGCACTCTGCTCCTGCCTGGAAAAGCTTCACTGTGTAGCTAGTGCTTTGACAGATTGTTTGTTAGTGCTGAAGGTCCACCGATTAATCTTTCATTAAGCAGCCACTCTGAAGGCACCTAGATTTGAAGAAATGGCCTATAGATTTGGTTCATCTGTAAACACCGTCATATAGAAGAAGCCAAACCAAAAGTCATAGTGCTCTGGATCTTACCACTGTTTATATAACACATCAATAATACACTAAACACTGACTTTTGCTATATATAGCATGTTGTACAGCTTGCTCTCTATACCACGGGCTTGTTTTGTGGCTGATGAATAAGCTGGGATATTACTTATAAAATATATTTTAGTGGCATCATGTATTCTACAACAGGCCTGTCAAAATACAGTGTCAACCTCTCATATGTCACATAAAATCTGTTTGATGTTCTCCTCACTTGAACTCCTACTTTGCATTGTAATTAGGAGAGATCTTGACTGGGTGAACTTGCTGGATTTTTACATGCACAAGCCTAAGGACACTTTAATTAAAGTAAGAGGGAAACCTGAAAGCACATACAACAAGAAATAAGACTAAAAATAACCTGTTCAAAACCGTTGTAGAGAAGCCAGAGGGACAGGACAGGTCACATATAGGCAACATTTTGTTCAGGGGGAACATATCTATTCTTTCCCCAAAAGTAGCATGTAATGATTATAATTATAAATCATGCTTCACCTCTTGCCATATGCCAGTACTGGCAAAACAGAACGGCAAAATTACTGACTAGTAAAGCTGTCCAAGAAACAGAAAACTCTTTTTTGAAAGACCAAGATCCTCAGTTTTAATTGTTTTAGAGGAGAAGGAAGCTCCCCACGTCCATATGAAAAACAAAGAGTTATCTTTCATTTTGTGGAAATAACCTACTGAAATTGTTCTGAAAGATCATTGTAATGTTTGATCTTCCTTACTTTTGTTTTCCCATGGAAAATTTCATTTCGTTTCATTTCAATTTCATTTTCCATGGGAAAACAAAAAATTTTGGGAAGCATGGGAAATTTTGTTTTCCCATGAAAATCAGTCTTTTAACAAATTCCAAAAATTTCAAAAATTTTCATAGAGAATATGACTTTTATTCCCTTTAAAGAATATGCTGATAGATAACAGTGTATACAGTGACCTCTTGTTTCTTTTTTTTTCTTTTTTTTTTTTTTTTTAATCAATGTGAGTAATTTCCTTTATCCTGATTTTTGTGCTGTCTTAATTATTTAGTTCTTGCCTAGCTACTTCTGTCCCTTTGAATGTCCATATCTCACAGTGCAAATAAATTAGACAGTATTGATGCAAAATCCATTTTCCAAAACCACGGACACATACACCTCACACATTCTTTGTTCTGTTTTATCTCCTGCACCACATTCTGTGACTCAGATACTATTTGATATGAAAAGCAACATGTTGCAAGACATAAATCTCTGTATGTTCCTACTTGTAAAACTCTTCCTTGTATGAGAAGTCCAGTTTTCCAATGAATCTTAATGTAATTATTTATTTAAGATAGGAATCAGATCACAGGCTGAGACACCTACATTTAGCTGTCTACGTGCGAGATAATCTCTGTACAATCCAAAACTCATTTCAGCTGACTAAATGTAGATACCAGGTGCTTAAATTTTCTAGAATATAGCATAATCTCTAATTTTGATTGAGAGGAGCGTGTCTCTCCTGTATGTCCCGGGTCACATCTGCCAGCCCCAGGCAAATGTCTCAAACAATATAAAGCATCTCAGATGGCAATGTACTGGGTCTGGCTGGGATGGAGTTAACTTTCCTTGCAGCAGCCCATACAGTAGAAGACCAGTAAAGTATTTTAGTAACTGAATCAAGCCTCTCCGCAGTGCAAGAGGCTGAACAAAGACTGTTCAGACAACCAGAGCATCCATACAATGAACTGAATATTATACCAACCTCTGTTGACTGTATTTACTAATTCTATACTGATTTCAGTTTCAGGTACTGAGAGCTTAGGCACCTAACTCACATGGGGACACCCTCATCTGAACACTGATTTGTGACCTGTTCTCTCCCTTGAGTACTCCTGAGCTGGTTAGTCCATCATTGCTTTCTAAACCACTTCTAGCTTTCCATTTGCCAATGATTTCAATTTATTCCTAAGACTACACTCTTCAAAATTTTCACTTTGCCAGGATACTACAGTGAATCTATAACCTTGTCCTTATCCAGAAACAGCATTGACCTTGTTATTCCCTGCCTTCTCAACTACTTCAGAGCACAGTATTTAATTTGACAGTTGTATTGGGTTTACATGGCAAGGTTTTGGTAGCAGAAGGCTGCAGGGGTGGCCTCTGTGAGAAGAGTCTGGAGGCTGCCCCATGTTAGATAAGAGCCACTTTCAGCTGCCTCCAAAGGGACCCACTGCTAGGCAGAGCAGAGCCAGTAAGCCATGTTGTTTGCACCTCTGTGAGAGCATATTTAAGGGAAAAAAAAAAAAAATGATGCATCATAGCAGCTGGGAGAGCAAAGACTGAGAACCAGCCCAGCAGCCCCCAAGGTCAGTGCAGAAAGAGGGCAGGAGGTGCTCCAGGCAGGCAGCAGCAGTTACCCTGTGGCCTGCGGAGACGCCCCTGGTGGGGCAGGCTGTCCCCCTGCAGTCCATGGGTCCCACATGGAGCAGATCTCCACACTGCAGCCCATGGAGGAGCCCCCGGTGGAGCCAGTGAATGTGGCCTGGAGGAGGCTGCGGCCCATGGAGAGCCCCCACAGGAGCAGGGAGTCTAGGGGGAGCTGCTGCCCATGGGGGACCCATGCTGGAGCAGTTAGCTCCTGGGGGTTGGACCCTGTGGTACAGAGCCATGTGGGAGCAGTTCTTGAAGAGCTGCTTCCTGTGGACAGCCCCCGCAGAATCATTTTGGGAAGGACGGCTTCTTGTGGGAGGAACCCTATGTGGAGCAGGGGCAGAGAGTGACCGTGAAAGAATGGTGGAGATGAAGCATTACGGACAGACTGCAGTACCCATTCCATGTTCCCCTGTGCAACGTGGGGGGAGAAGGTAAAAGAGGGTGAATATGGTGGGAAGCTGTTTTTAGATTGTTCGTAGTTTTTCACTGCTCTAGCTTGTTAGTAATAAGTAATAAATTATATTAATCTCTCTAAGCTGAGTCTGTTTTGCCCATGACAATAGTTGTTGAGTGATCTCTCTGTCCTTATCTCAACCCTTGGACCCTTCTTGTAGTATTTTCTCTCCCTTTCCCTTTGAGGAGGGGGAGTGAGAGAGTGGTTGTTGTGGAGCTCAACTGTCCAGCTGAGTAAAACCATCACAACGGTAAAGTCTGCTCTTTGTGGTTACACACCTCTTCTAAGAGTAAATATCTTCCCTTTACAGTTCATTCTTGTGCACCCTGGATATAGTAAGAGTTAGATCTGCTTAATTGCAGACCTTAGCAGGTACAGGTTGAGTTGTTTGTTTTCATCTGCTGTGTCCTGACTTGTTTAGAACTAGTCTTGGTTTGCAAGTTCAGGATTCATTTCCATTTTATTTCTCTAAATTTCTCACTGGCGACTTGTTTGTTTTAACTCTCAGTCTCTTTGCCTTCCTTTGTGTGGAGCAAATAATGAGATTATCACCTCACTCACAAGCAGTGCCAGAGGGCCCTAGAAGCATATGTATGCTTACTTGAGCAGTACAATAAAGGGCTGCAGACCTCTACCCACTGTCCCAGATATGTCTTCCTCAGCATCTTTTGCAATTAATGACATAGATACTTCCTTAGGTTTCACAGGAAAATCTAAGTTAACCTCCTACAGCAGGTTGGCTCCTGCGTCTTGCCGTGACTGCACAGAAAAACAGACACTAGAAGCCTTGGTTAGGAGTTGGTCTGAATCACTCATCACTGCCTCAAGCTTAATGCTTATATATGTATGTAAACCACCTACGGCCCTGTGCAACCCACAGAGGCAGCATGACAGAAGCTGTGGCAGGTCACAATCACAATCCCATCTGTTCACAAGAAAAAGTCACTGAATACATTTGAAAGCGAGTACAAACAAAATGAAGACAGGGTTGCAACTGGTTGAAATACGATGGATTGAACACTTCATATGCTTTATCTGCTTTAACGATTTCCAATAATTTCAAAAGTATAAAAATTTTATAAAAAACATCCACATAAAAGTAGATTTAAATGATTATTACTGTTAAGAATTATAAAGTAAATGTCTTCTAAACTTCTCAAATGTCTTTTAGTCCTTCATACCTCAACTCAAAAATAGTCCTCCTTAAAATGGTTATTTGATTCAGCTATCATATATTTCAAAAAAACTGCTAGCTGCCTCTCTATGCTGAGAAGACAATATAGAAAAAGAGACTATACAGAGTGACATAAATAAAGCATGGCTTACAGCATCATTCCTACCAGGGAACATATCATAAGCTTTGCATAAATGATACTATGACCAACATGAAGGTGTGCTCTCTTTTCAGGGAAGGGGAACCGTTTGAAGAAAATGGTTAAAACCCATTTTCTGCATGAGTTCCATGCATGTTACTGAGCCTGTAGACTCTCATGCAATGAAATGAGATACATAAAGTTGGCTTCTTATCCAGAAAAGTCTGCACATTGAAAATATGAAAGTAAACTAGCATATGAGATTCTCAACTGGAGAAAACTAAAGAAAACATGAAAAGATATGAAAATCCTCAGCCAAGTTGGCTTGTTTGTCATTTCCAAGGCAAGTAAAAGATTTGTTGATTATCTACCAGGAAATATATCCAGCTGTCAAAGTACTATTCTGTTAGAGTTGACAGTCACACAGAAGGCTAGGTTAGCTTTCAGAAATACTGGAAGCATCATGATGGGGGAGTAAAAGACACAAAGTACTATCACAGATGCAGTCAGTTGAATTATAAGACTGATCACTGAAAGCAGGAGCTATCTCAGGAATCCACAACAGAAGTCTACAAGAGCAGTATCTTGTCTAAATATGTCCAAGAACATGAGAGATCTAGTTAGCATGGGTGACACATGGACAAAAGCAGAGTAAGCAAAGAGATACACAAAGTGCAAAGCTTTCCCACAAGATGAACAGAAGCAGGGTTGGAAGGGATAGTTCCAACTTACGAAGCTGGAACTTCATTCCAACTTATTCAAAGTATACTAATACACAGACATCTGGGAAATAAATGAACTGCCAGACATTACTACTGGGATACTGTAAGTCAAGCTATGTAGTACTTCAGAAACCAAAGCATCCCAAAATATTTAATTTCAGTCCCAGTTTACTGGCAGAGTTTTGTTATTTATATGAGAGTGGGAATTTGGTCACATCACATCATCTCCGTACGTTAGCCATCAGCTTGACAGATCAAATTGCTAAGCTGCTCATAAAGAAATTCACAGAAGTCTTTAACAGAAGCCTGGTCCAACACTCAATATTGAATTGTAGAGACATTTCCATGGCTATAGCTGCAGATCTTGTTAGGATCAAGTTATTTCTCCAGGACAAACCACACATTGTGAAGCAAGTTAAATGCCTTGAACAGATAAAAACTCAAGCTTCTAACATGACAATGGGCAGTAAGATTATTTCATCCAAGCTTCCAATTATTCTGTTTCCACCAAACCCAAGACAAAACCATGGGGAATACAAACTAGTGAAATGTACTTTCCCATGAGACATGGTGAACAGACCATGGAAAGAACAGCAGTTATCCGATGACTTCAAATTACCAGAAAAGACCACAAATACCACCAAATGCTTGAGGCATCTTGCAGTCACAGGAAAAATTCACACTTAACCCTACTGTGAGGTGTACCACACAAGGTTTTGATACAGAGGAAGGAGAAAACAACCCTCCAAACTTTGAAGAACTGTTTTAGATTTGAAGTTAAAATGTAGTAAAATTAATTAGTACACAAACATACCTAAAATGACAAAAAATAAATGAAAATTGGCATGCATTCTAGTTGTAAATTTTGGGATGTTATAACATCTTCCTAATGTTGTCATTATAGTATGACAGTCTGACAAGGACAAACTCTGAAATTAGAACTTTGATACACTATCACTGGAAAATCTCAGGCTAGTGTATTTGGATGTTGGTGCTTTTTGGTTGTCTGACACAGTTCTGCCCTAGAAATTACAACTTGGGAATTTCTTTAGGTATGCTTTGGGATGTGGTAATTATCCCTTTTTACAATACTTATTTGTTGAAAATCCTAAGTAAGATTATAAATCAAGGCAGCATAAAGATTGAATAGTTTATGAATACTAGAATAGTTTAAGAATAGATAAGGGACACTTTCTATGAAAACATTATGCCAAAACAAGTGGACATTGGGCAAATTAAAATGTGTTCCTCTCCTAGATAGCTACTTTATGGAATTTGCAAGCATGAGAACCTGTAACTGTTTACGTACACCCAGAACTTCAAATAAACATAAAATTCTGCTATTACTATGAGAATAATATTTTAGATCTGTGATGCAAAGCTCTTTGTGTCCAATATGAATAAGCACATTAACTATCAATCAAAAACAAAACAAACAACCAAACAAAAAACGTGAAAACAAAACAGCAACCAGAAGCAAGGTAACCTCACCACGTGGTTGGCTCTTGAAATCCATGTTTCAGAAATGTTAACTCTGCTCTACCAGGAACCTCTGGTCTCCCTAAATCAGGTAGAACATCACACTACAAAAGTGCACAAAGTAGATCATGAGGAAACCACAATTATGTTTGCATTCAAGGCAGACAAAAAGACTGGGAATCTATTTTCTCATCAAAAGCTTGAAGTATTCTTACTCATTGAGCATTGTACAGCTTATCTCCTTCACTAACACTGGTGGATACTGGATCTTTGTTTTCCTACTTGTGCCCTTGTGAGGAACAGTTGGGCTTAAAAGAGGGGAATAGTGATCGACAACCTTGACACAAGTGAACATCTGAAACTTGGATCCTTCTGAAAAGTAAGTCTCAGACTCAGAAGTCAGTACCTTACATATATACATTGACTTTCTTTCCTTTCTCTGGAATTCCTGAATCTAATTTTTAGGATGTTATTTATAATTTCAATGCAAATTAGAAAGAGATAAATATCAACTGGCAAATATCTAACTTCATGTATGTAAGGAGGTGGAAGTGGAGTTGTAACTTCTTAAGTCTAGCACATCTTTGTCCATAAAACATGAATGCTGACCCTGAAAGACTGCTGAAAACTCTTACCAGGTCACCATAGTAATAACAGTTTAGATTTTTTTGTTTTGTCTGTGGGTCAGAAGATATCAGGGCATTCCTTCTGCACTTTGAGAGCTGAAGACAACTAGGAGCTGTGCCTTAGTGATACCAGCTGAAAGGAAGGAGAGGCAGTCACATATCCGCTTCACCAGACTGAACATCAAAATATTTTGCCATGGTTTTACAGAATTACCATACAGCAAATGACCTTGTGTATGATCTTAGTGTATGCTGGTTTTGTGATCCTCTGTCTCACATCAGACCGCAGTGAAGAGCATTAAATGAACTTGTTATAATATTCCTTAATATAATATTAACTTGTTGTAATATTCCATTGGATGCAGGCTAAATGTATAAATACAGGCAATAACCACAGCTCAGATAACCCAAAGAAACTTATTAAACTGTAGTAGCTTCCTTAAATGCGTGAGTCATAAAATTTAACCAAGATATAAATATCTTGGTTTTACCACAGGTTTCCCATTTTAAAATGACCGCCCAGATACAGTACAAGTTTTCTTGTGCCTAAAGATGTTTATATTCAGAATACAAAGTTTTATAAATAAAGTAGCAATAGGGAATTAGAAAAAGTTACGGTGCAAAATTGTCCCTCTCCATCTAGCTGTTCTATCAAAAGAGAAATTTCACTGAAGCTGTCCATCTGTTTCTTAGCCTCAACGTTGAACTCTTTTGCAAGGGTGTTACATAGGGTAACTTGTGCAATGATGGATCTTGTGATACATTTTTCTATCTTGCACAGCACGTCAGAGATTATCTACTCCATTTCTCTTGGAATTTTATAGGAAATAAATACTGCTGTTTTTAGGGAAAAGTTGCATAAAAACATTTTATGAGTGAGCTTATTGGGTTTCCTCACATACGTGAAGAGAGAGGAAGATAGAGATTAATTATTTTGTCAGGAAATCCATATTTCCATAGCTGTACCTAAAGTGAGAGCAAGTTCAGCAAGTCAAAGGCTTTTATCAAAGTCAATAAAGCTTGAGAAATGGGATCTCAGTATCAGGGCCCTGCAACAACAGAAATGGAACTAGAGAGCAATTATCCATCCCCTTTCTCCCCCTTCTTTCAAGGAAATGAAATCTTCAAGGCAAAAGGATTAAAGTGAAAACTACTGGTACAGAAATGGAAATTTCTTCCTGAAGATGATTTGCATATTTTCCACATACCCTTTATCACATCCAGAGCTTTTGGCACCCATGTTCAAGGCTTTGATGTAGGTCTGCAAGTGGCAGGGGGCAAAAGAGAACAGCACTGAAGACACTTTGACTCCTGGCAAGTGCATCAGACCAGCATAAATGACCATAATCATATTATAGCATGGTGACATTGAAACGGTCACAGTTAAGTAAGTGCAGGGAAGTCACAGAGACTAAAATGTCATCAGCTGCTTTTATAGTCGTGATTTCTACTTTCCAGCTTCCTACACCTGTGGGAGGGGATCCAGTTTTCATGATTACACTTGCCACTACATCTCTATGCTTTAACTAAATTATTATTTCAGTTTAAATCATTAGAATAACTCAAAGTTTGAGGCTATGTCAATAAGTCTTTGCAATATCTGCTGGTTTTTAACAATGGCTACAGATGCAAAATTCATGTCTGGATCTGCATCTTATGTAGCCAGACTTAAAATGCTTCCATGTCATTCCTCTCCAATATTAATATTCTAGACAGGTGATTTATCACTTTGTAACATTACATATTAAATATCATTATATTGTTATTTAGATTATAAAGCAATACTCAGTTATGGTTATTTCTCAACCTTTCTCTAATATGTTACAAAAATAAGCACATTGACAATGCTAGGCCTGAACTTACAGAACAATCACAAAAACAAAAACCACCACAAATGAAATGATTCTTCTCCTCCTTCTTTAAGTCATCCCTTACTTGAATTCTCTTCAGCGTGTGTGCCATGTCAAATGTCCTGGAGGAAAATGCGCTTATTAGCTGTCAGGCTTTCAAGCTTTTTTATCAGTTCTTTCAAGCTCTGAAGATATGAAGAGCTGTCAGCTGAGAAGATCCCAAATTGTCCAGGTACACAGAGCAGGAATGAATTCCCTTACATTATCTAGTGGGATTTTAATATAATTTTCATAGAATCATAGAATATCCCAAGTTGGAAAGGACCTATAAGGATTATCGAGTCCAACTGCTGGCACCACACAGGTCTACCCAAAATTTTAGACCATGTGACTAAGTGCACAGTCCAAATGCTTCTTAAATTCAGACAGGCTTGGTGCAGTGACTACTTCAGTGGAGAGCCTGTTCCGGTGTACAACCACCCTCTTGGTGAAGAACCTCTTTCTGATGCCTAGCTTAAACCTCCCCTGCCTCTGCTTAACACCATTTTTACATTTGTTTTCTATAGTATTATCATTTTTCTATGTACCCCATAGAAATAGTTTGAAATGGGTCAGACACTGCATCTGAATCCATTAATTCATATACCACCTTGTACACCAAGCATTGTCACTCAGCCATAATACAGATTAATTTGTTCAGAGACAACTCAGAGTGATTTCACCCATCTATAAAGCAGAGCTGAATGGGAAGTAGCTTAGGACAAAAAAGCCAAATATCCAGGGTAAGTGTTATGCATTGCTTATGTTAGATGATACTACACTGATAACATTTAATTGCATTTGGTACTGAACAAGTGCACTTAGTTATAGTGAGCTATATATAAAAGGATACTGGCAATTCAATTTCAGCAGTGCCAAATATTGCTATTTTCCTCTGATTTTACTGTTCTCAGAGTTATACTTTGTTAATCCAGTTTAAATGTATTCTTTCACATTGAAAATCAGTAAGAGATTCATTTATGCATTTTCCACAAACTCTACAGGAATAGATTGTTTAATCATCACAACATAAGACATAACTAAGGAAAAAGAATCTTCTTATCAATGAACCTCTGTGAAGCATCAAGATTTGCAGTTGTAAGTTGAAATGTTGTTGGTAGGCATGCAAATGTAAAAGCTGTGGGGAGGAACACAGTTTCCCCTTAGTCTTTCCATCAAAGCTGGCCTCTTTCAAATAAGAAAGGAAACGCATGATAAATATAAAATGACTTGGAGTTCCACACTGCATTTCTTTGTCATGTGCTAAACAGGAGAAAAAAGGATACACAAGGCCCACTCAGGCCTCAGAGGTAAGTAGAGGACTTTGTCATGACCGTAGTGTCTTTCCCTTTTGCTGCATGTATTTTAATAAGGTAAGAGATTTTTACCTTTTAATTTTTTATCCTTCCTGTGTGTTGTACTCTTGTCTGTCCTAAACTGTACTAATAACTTACTTGACTTTCTTTTTAATTAGAGTAGTGCAGATATGTATTTGAGGCATAACAGTGTCCTTTCCAAGGTTGTGTACAGCTATTATGTATTATTCTAGGTGAAGGAAGGAGATGGCACCATCAGGTATCATTCTTCCATCAACTATTTGGCAAACAGCACAAAATTGTCATGGAAGAGGTAATCTTAATTCTTAATTTCTAGATAAATTCCTGACAGAATTGTGTGCAGAAATAAATATAGCCCATATTATGTACCTGATACAATCTTCTACAATGTGTAATGTACAAAAAGTTATTATCAATTAGCTGGGAAAAAATAAAAAATAAAAATAAAAAAATAAGCACCTAATAATTATCTAAAATTAAAATGTAGACATTCATTTTTCTTTTTTGTTTGTTTTGTTTGTTTGTTCATTTGTTTTCAATTGGGTGTCTTTCTTTGCTTATTTTATAAACTGAGGAAAGTGGTAAGCAGTCAATGCAGGAAGTTAATTCTTCAGATGGGGCAATTTTACTGTAAAATGTATTGCACAGGAGACAGAATTCAATACATCACCTGAAACTGGAAAAGCCTTGACAGAAAAGTTCCCAGACTTGGAACATTTGTATGTCTGTTTTGCATTTACAGATGAAGCTCAGCAAAACGTTGCAAATTTAAGCACCTGCACAGTCAAGACCTTAGTAGCAGATATAAATGTTTATCTAAAGGATTTACAAATCTCAGATTTCAGGACATAAGATGAGCTTCTTAGGAGGGAGATATGAATCATATCTATGTAACAGCACTTTTAGACACTGTAATCGTTGTTCCTAGTAGAAAAATGCTTCTTAATTAGAGGCAGATGTTGAAAATTTTGAGTTATATGAAAATGTCACAAGCCAACTCTCTCAAAGAAAATAATATCTTACTTCTTGGACTGTCTTTAGAAATTAAGAAATATTGAATCGATAAAATTACACTGAAAATGTATGTTTCTTTTCTGTATTCAGCAATGTTTGTTGCTTTAAGCTAGGCTGAAATAGAAGTCAAGAGTGTAAGATTAAGTGTAGTTTTGGGATAGATGGGAATCCTCTCCCGAAAACTTTAGGTTTATAACCAGCTGAAAAACTGAAATGGACACCTACAAAAAGCAGTTTCTCTCTAAAGCCTTATACTTTCACCAAATTAAATCCATGCCACATGCTCCCCTTTGCAAGACAGAAAATAATAAAATTAAATAAATAAAATTAAATAAATAAAATTAAATAAAATTAAAATTAAAATAAATCTTTTCTATACATCTCTCCTGCATGGTCTTTGCAGACCTGGCTACTTCATTTGAATACAGTGAAGTGTTACAGTCCTGGAGCAGTCCCTTCGGAAGAGATTGCTCAAGTTTTCTCTGGCCTCCCCCTTACCAGTAATACCTTTAGCACTTTCTTTCCCCCCCTCTCTTTTCCCCAAAGAAATAAACTCCTAGTTTCTGTAGATCCATTTAACAGAAAAGCAGAGAACTCCTTCTAGGGTCCTATAGAGATAATTTGTAATGCAACCAACACATAGTGCAATGTCATTCTCTTCATAGCATGGCATCCTTATGTGTCAGAATCTCTTAAAATATAGCCTAATGCAAATCCCACATCTTATCCCACAAGGTGGTGTTTAAACCTGTTTTCCAGTATTAAGATGTTCATGTACAGCAGTTCTTTACTCTGGAAGACAATGTCTCCCCTGCACCTGTATCAACAGAACAGCAATCCTTTCTTCCTGCTTCTCCCAGTCAGATGTATGGCCATCGCCAGATTTCATATATAAATGACTAGCATAAGAGATCACACTCTGCTCTCTTTCAAATTTTAAGGAACATCTTTTCTGAAGTATGTGTATGTACTGCAGAGAATTTTTTCCATCGTGGGATCAAATCCCTTCTATTCATTTTGTGTCAGTTTGGCATGGTTACGCTCACAGTGAATACACATCCATGCTAGGGAAAAAGACTATAGTTAATGAAGGAATCTCTCTGAAAGAGAAAATAATAAAAACAAAAATAAATAAATAAATAAATAAATAAAAGTCATTATAAATATATTCTCAAATATTGGCCTAGAAGTAAACTAGAAGTAAAATTAAATTGTAAAAACTTTTTTTTTTTTCTTTTTTTTTTTCTTTTTTTTAACTCTGAGAGATGGTGGGAATGAACAGAAACATGAAGCTGTTGTTAGCTGTTAAACTGCAATGCAATTTCACCTCATAAATGGTAATTTGAGTATTCTTAAATGTATAAACATACACAGGAACATTTGTAACTGGTAGTGTAATCCATGAATGAAAGTCACTTGTGACCAGGATTGACTCATGGTAAGAACTGGGTATCTAAACACACCTGGAAACCTCTGCCATTACCACTTGAAGTGGTGCCATCTGCATTTGTATTCTATAATCTATCTATATTCAGAGAACTTTTCCTAAAAGCAGAGCTGTGTTTGCTACCACAAAGCTTTCTTCTTGTTTGAGGAGTAGAATACAACTTCTGGAAGACATAATGTATGCCGTAAGAGTCCTACTCCTGTTGGACTGTGTGATAGAGGGTGACCAGTTCCTGTTCACCATTTATTGCCCATCCTGCCAGCCAAGGGAAACCAGCCAAACCACAGGGAGGAAGACTACCTGCTCCCTGGTCTGGGCTCCTGCCCTCCAGTTCAAGTGAAGATATAACCTCTTTTCTCCTTTGTGGAGAACAGCCGAGGGAAGAGGGGGCTTACATGATTGGTCCAGTAGGCAAGGAGCCAGCAGGGTCTTTGGGGCAGGAAGAGAAGAGTAGCAAGCAAGCACACAGTCAGGTGTGCAGTTGCTGAAGGAAACTTTCCTATGGGTCCTGGTAAGGACTGTGCAGTTCCTTACAGTCCAAGAAGCCACAAGTGGAAGAAACACTGAAGAAACACTACAGTAGAGTTGTTGACCCTCACAGACCCTGTAGATATGTAAAGCTGCTTTTTGTCCCAGTAAATCTGAGTTGTGTCTGTTTGAAAACCTTGCTCTTTTCCATGATCTAGTCAAATGTAGTCTTAGAGACTTGAAACCTTTGGATGGCCCATTTCAGCTTGCTCAAGAAAAGATAAAGGCAGTTCCATTTCTGAGTTCTGCTGGATTTGTGATCTATGTTCATTTCATATTTGTTGGTGTTGTTAAAAGACCCACTTACTGAATTACTTTGCACACTTATAGAATTAATTCAGTTATTGCTGGAGGCTGATAGTTATCCAAGTTATCTATGTGTTATCCTCATGTTACACGAGATGATCTTATTTATAAAAAGACCCTTAGTTCAAGAAATTTGGGCACATAAATGGCTGCTCTAGGTAGAAGAATCCTTGGAAAAAACCTGTGGAAAGGTGTGAGGTAAGGATGAAGTATTATTTTAATGTTGAAAGGAAAAAAAAAAAAAGATTAATTTAAATATCAAATTAAACATTCCTCATCGAATGCTGGTGATGCATCCTGGCAAATCAGTGATACTTACTGAACAATTTTTAGCATAGTTTCTTCAGGAAATGAGGCTTGGATGATCATTCTGTCTGTCAGTCCCACTTAATAACTGCTGGATCCATTTATCAGCTGCAAACCTGACAGAGGAGTGATGCTGTCAGATCTACCCAGTCCTCAGCATTCTCAAAAAGAGAATTTCCACTGCTGGGTGGAAAGTGCCTAATTATTAAGCCGAAAAATTTTAACAGGTTAAACATTCAAACTTAAAAGAGTGAATAAATAAAAAATGGGAGAAACAGAAATGCTGTAACCATACAAAAGCAAAGAGGCTTTTTTCTTAGTCAAGGGTATTGTGTGGATTCTCTGGTGTCTAGTAAGGGACTGTGCATTCAGTACACAGTATTTTAACCCAATGTTCAGAAGACAAATACTTTGGAAACTGAAAGTCATGAGTTCTGATACTCAAATTATTCCTCATTCTTCTTAAACTGTGTTATATTTTCATAGGCAAGTTATATCAGAGGCCCTCTGTCACTGACATGCAAAAAGCATGTTGTATGTCTCAGACACGCTTTCATTAATTCCATCGTGCTTTAATAAATTAATGCAAACTAAGAAAGGAAGAACTTTGATTATGGTAGTTTATATTATTTACATTTCTCTGTCAGAAAAGCATCCTTAACATTCTCTAGGTAATAAGAAGGGAATCGATGCTTTGATGCAATGACAGGATCCAGCACCTTCTATTGGCTGCAGTTTTCTAACATGTGTTACTCTCCTGGCTGTTAAATGTTACACACACTAAATTGAGTCATAAAGGAGCATGCACTAGCTAGTGGGTAAAACCAACAACACAGAAAGTCGCTTAGCTGATTAATGTCTTTTGCACCTGATTTTTGAGGTTTCCATTAATTAAAATGAATTTCGTCTCTTGCAGGACTGTATATGTTATAGATTCCTTCTCCCCAGAGCAGATATAATAAGCTGTCTTCACATGGGAGTGTGAAGTATCTCTCGTTTCACTTTTTGGAGAGCTCCATGCAGACACATTCCTTCATGGCATTTTCCAAACACTTTTGAAAGGTTCCAGGCCAAGCAGAAAATCCATGAGAGTTTTTCATTGAATTCATTTTCTGCAACTTGCTCTGAGCTGGAATAACAGTGCACTGAGCAACTTCAGAGGCTGCATTTTCAGGAAAGAAAGGAACCCCCCTTCTCTGTCTTTATTCATTTATATTATTATTTCTCACAATGTTCATATGCACACACACATCAAACATAAATAATACCTCTGATCTGTCAAACAAAGCAACATTGGATGAAGTAATCTGAAGGTGGATGAAGGAGCTTTGTGTCATACTAGTTTCTACCAGTAAAAGGGAAGAGATCCTCATGCTTTTATGAGTGGCTCCAGTACTCACAGGAGCAATGATGCTGGTTGGGCTGGGGCTCACCAAACTGGTGTTCTGCTCTTATGTGCTACATGGCCACAACATCAGTATCTGCGCTATCCATTGCTATTGATTTGTTTAAACTATGCAAATTATGCCTCCAAACTATATGCAAAAGACTTTACTATGTGTCAATTTCTGTATCGGTAGGTAGTTTCTTAGAAGTGTTTTATTTATGTGCAATTGCATACAAAGAGTGACTGTGTGACAATCTGGGCACAGCGGGAGCTGGAGGATCTGGGTTATCTCCAGGTTCATCTAAAATCTTCAGCTGGAGAGCTGCCACACCAATTAGACAGATAATTTGCTGTGATGGTGGCTAAGAGATCAGTCAACAACCTTGTCCCAAGTCAGGCCATCACCTCAAACCAATCCCTTTTTCATCTGTGCAAAGACAAGCTGAGGACTTCCAGGACCAGGCAGGGAATTCATGACAAAGTACATGTGCTGTGCTCAGAGGCACGCCCCCGAAACCCTGTGATAATTACAGGGCAAGGCAAGAGCTTTTCCTTCATTTTTTCTATGAAGCTGTTCTCCCTAAGTTAGTATTTAGCATACAAAGGACAAAGAATTCAGTACCAACTTTTGCAATATATTTGCCTCCCATTCAGGCTACATTTCTGAGCAAAGCATTCTGCTTTGTCAATAAATGGGGAAATATTCTCAGTATTCTTCTCTAACATCTAACGAATTAACCAGGATCATGAATGCCAGACAGGCAGTGGGAAACCTTTGTTTAGATATTGAGATTGCTCTCTCGTACAAGTGCTAGCCAAATATTTCCTTTGCCACTTCTGTGTCTAGACCAAAAGATTCTTATGTTACTAGAGGAAGTATTTGTGGTAAATTGAAGTTGATCTTTCAAGTCCTTTAAAGTCTTGCTAGCAAGGTTGCCAACATCATCTAGTGAAATATCACCTTATGCCTGACATCTGATGCTCAAATAAGAAGTACCCTGATTCCCTGATGGCATTGTGTCCAGGGAAACTAAGCCTAGGTACAGACAAGTGTGTTACTTACAGGAAGCAAAGTGACACAAGACTTCCTAAAATGACACAGTCCATCTCTTTCCATAAACCTAACACATAGTTGCCAGAAATGTTCATACTTGTTAAAGCTTCTTGTTGATCCTGTATTTCTATTGGTGTAATTTGCAACAAGTTAAACAAAGGATAGCATCGCAGTGTTTCTGGTATGCCCTGGTGGTCTCCACAGGAGTACAGGTCAGAGTATACGGATCTGCAAAGATGTGTGTGACTGAATATCTGTGTGCACTTTGATTCTAAAAAGCCCTGAGTGGAATGGAGGATGCCACAGAGTGAAAGCTGTGTGTGAACTGTTGCGTGTTTTACTTCTGACTCTGAAAACATGTGTCTATTATTTACTCTTCCTACTAGTGGGAGGTTATGGCTACTTTTTAATAAAATGAAAAAAAAAATAAAATAGAATAAGAACTTTTTGTTTGTTTGTTTGTTTGCTTTTATGTTGTTCTTAATTTATCAAAGTTGAAGACATCTTCAGGAACAAGAAGGCAACGGTACAGGTCCTCGTGTTCCCAAAAGACAGAGAGGGGCTCCATTAAAGAAGGCCTGAATCTGAAGTGGCTTCTCAAAGCTTTATATGAAAAAAGGGTACTCCCTGCTGTTCTCTGAGGACTGTAACAGCAACACAACAAAAATCTCTCTGAGTGCAGGAGCTATTCTAAAGGGAGTAAATAAGCATCTTCTGCGGCATACACGATGTAAACAGCAGCTCCAAAGGAAACATAACCTCCACTTCAGTGCTCTCTTAGCTGTTTATTTCCTTTGCCTACTGATCTGAATGATCTCACTTGAAGTGAGAAGGCAGCTGCATTCCTGTTTTTCTCAGGAGCCTCTGTAGTTAGTGGATGCAGGAACAGAATGGCAAATAGAGACATGTTTGTTCTAACTTTCTGCAAGGTGCTTGCATGGTTTTCCTGACTGCAGTCTCTCACTCTAATTGATAGCTCTTCCTCAGCTTAATGATGATAGCTACCTCTCTCTTGTTTTACAGAAAGAAAATGTAGTCTGGGGGAAGCAAGACCTTGCAGTAGTATCCACATAACAAGTACTTGTGATACAGCAAGGTCCCAGAGCCCTCTGCTATAAACTCTCCATCCTTCCTTACAGTCAAGAATAATACACCAGTCCCCAAAGTCAAAGCTGCTAAAATAGTCCTTAAGGATTTTGCTAGAGGCTGAGCAGAAAACAAAATGCTGCTGGTGCCATGCAGCTGAGACAGACTCAGCCAGATTCATCAAATTGTGAACTGAGAATTTTAAATCTGAAAGGTCTTTAATTAAAGACTTTTTTTCTCTGAAGCTCTGATCCCTAAATTAGTATTTAGCATACAAAGGATTATCATCCTGATTTAGCATACAAAGAATTCAGTACCAACTTTTTCAATATCTTTGCCTCCCTTTAAAAATTAAAAGTCTTATTTAAAGACTTTTCAGTTGTTTGTCTTAGGGTAGGTGAAGTCTGGTTTTGCTCCTTAGAATCCTGTTTTCCTCTAGGTATGTAATATTGGTACTACGAGAGACTGAATGAAAAGTAAAGGAAAAGGAATTGGAGACATTTGTCTGATCACCAAAGTATTTATTTTTTTTTCCTGAAAATTGCAGACAGCTAGTGGAATTTAGTTCACTGCCATGTTTTAGCAAAGCCCATTTCAATCACCATACATATTTAATTTCTATTCATGTGGCATAAGGAGGCAATATTTGTATTGATCTTTCATATGGAAAAGAAAGGTTTTTTATTCACCCTCCCTATATTGATACTATTTTTGCCCACTATTTTCAGCTGAAAAATCACTGAGAAATACTGAAATGCACACTCATGGGTGACTCCCAGAAAAGCAGGCTGTTCTTCTGTTGCAGTGCTAAGCCCCATGTTTTTAAGGCTCATATTTCAGCAAAAGGATTTCAGTTCTGGAAGAGGAATTGCAAGGTCAGGAGGGCCACTGTGAAGCTGCTGAAAGCCAGAGACCCGTTAACTTTGTGTTCATACATTTAGGCTACTGCCTAGCTGTAAGACGTGTGTTAAAGTCTTTAAATTTAGACACAAGGCAGGTAGAAAATTTGCATGAGAAATAGCAAGCCAGGTGGATAAAACCTTGTCACAGCAAGTACAGAACAAGTTTGTTTAATGCCAACTACCCTCCTTTAAATAGCAGTATTTCCACAGAAAGAAGGACATGCAGGGAGGGATGCGTGGAGCGTTTCCCTTGCAGGGGCAGTGATTTGGAGATGATCCCTTGCTGCAAGGACCCTGTTGCTGGGAGGCAGGAGGAGGTATTTAATGTCTCTTGGCCCTGTCTACTGATCCCACAATGCACATTGTTTCACTTTGTTTTATAGAGAATGCAGGAATCCTTCTCACAGGAGGCACAGTAATATCAGCGTGTTACATTTCTTCCGGTTCAGAGCTGCCTCTCTGCCTGCAGAACTGAGAAATCTGCACTTTCCTCTGCTGCATGCAGCCTTCCCCAAAGTCTCTCGCTGCTGCATTCAGCCCAGGCAACTGGGCATGAAAGAAATGGATGTGTGTATTTTGTTTGTTTTCGCTGTCCACAATGAACTTCTAATCTGGGTCTCAGTGTGGCCCACCTCACTTGGCTTCCTCTGGCCCACACTGCACAACACTTACTGCTGCAGCTACAGCCCTGGCTGTGGGGGATTTGGACAAGGATACAATCGTGACAGCCCAGAGGTTCAGAGTATTCAGACCACATGTGCTCTAAAGGACCACACATTTGTTGAAGTCACTGAAAATTGCCCCCAAGGCTGTCCTCACTGGACAGCCCTTCTGCTGTCTGGAGTGTGTCATAGATCAGCATCGTTGGCTTATTTCTTTTCAGATTGAGCCTGAGAGGAGCCATGTGATATCTACAGCCTGGTCCTTCTGCAGAAATAGAGGACTAGACTCTTGCTGCTAAGAATGTAAATAATACAGGGATTAACTTTGATTGGGAAAAAAATATAAATATAAATATAAATATAAATATAAATATAAATATAAATATAAATAATAATAATAATAATAATAATAATAATAATAATAATAAAGTCAAGGAGCTTATGAAGGATTTGAGGATTTAAGTTTTCTTTTCACATGTGATCTAAAATCCTAATCCCCAGGAAGAGACCTAAGGAATCCTGCCCAGGCATGGTTTCAGGCAAGAATGATACCCTCTTGTTATATTGCAGCAGTCTAACTCCTTTTTCAGAATGTGTAAATGCAGCCACCAGTCTGTCAGTCTTTCTGTCCCAAGCTTTATAACAATTTTCAGTGTTTCTCAAAAATGGCACATATTTCTTCCCTATATCAGGAATGATGGATGATAGAAAGATCTTGTCCATATAATTTTTCCATGGCATGGACATCATCAAATCAAGGAACACATCTTGGCTTGCATGTCACTTACTGAAAGAGCTCATGGGAATGATGACATTTGGTGGGAAGGAGACTCTTTGGGCCTCTGAGGCAGAGAATTCTGCAATACATAGTTCTTACTGCATTTTTTTTTCTCACCAAAATTAATGACCTGGCTTCATAGTTGATGTGAAATACATGATAAATATCCCCTTTCTATATAAAATTAAATTTCTTTTATTCACCATAATACAGGAATTAAAATGGGTTTTCATCTTGAATTCAAGTCTTCTCTGTGTCTTTTCTGTGAAGTCAGTCATATCTGATGCTGACCAAATCTATGCACATGATCTTGAAAAGAAGTAGGATATAAAGTCAGGTTGATTTCTGATGTGTCAGGTCTCCTTTGGGTGGCAATAGACTTCAGGGTAGATGAGATCAAAAGTTCTACAGCAGCCAGAAATAAGCCATCTGAAAGTTAAATTTACCAGCTTCTTAGTCGCCCCAGTGAGATAATCTTGATTCTGGATCTGTGGCCAGGCTTGAAGGATGCTGTCTTTAGCTTTTTTTTCTAGTCTTCACTAAACAAACTGCTGTGTGACCTCACTTACTTTCCCTGTCCCTCTTTTCAATATTCCATCCCTAAGAACACCAGACCTTTGTGTGAATTAATCTCTGGGATATATACAATGATGTCGTACCTTAAAAAGGATGGACCTGCAGAGATTTGAAAGCCTACTCCTGACGGAAGCATTTTCTGATGGAGTAGTTCTTTCTTTTACACTGTCTGCATAAGTATGTGTAATTAGAGGATCAGATATACATGACAAGCCCATGATTTTTCTTCTCAGCAGATAGTTTGTCACTGCAGATACTGTATACTTCACCATGTCTGCAGCTCTAATAGAGATGTCACTCACCATAACTTTGCTGCAGAAATGTCAAACTACTGGCTGTATCTCTTCTAAGTCAGTAGATACTCAAAGCTGGCAGGGAGTTGTAAGGCAGATTCTAGAGGTTTTTTCCTGGTACCCTCTATGCATAGTACAGAATCTAAACCTGGACAATATCAAGCTGGCTTGTATATTAATACCGTGTCTTGATAGTCTATTTGCTTCAGCTATAGCCATGAATACTTAAGGTCTGTACTTTATCTCCAATTTCCTCAACTGATAACGAACAAATTACCATTGTTTTAAAATAAAAAACCACATATTTTTAAAAGCTAAATCTTGAAGGGAAATAATATGGACTTTAAATGAACAATATGTTCTGTTTCCCAGTATTCCTTTCCCTAAAGAATAATTCCTTATATTAAAGACACTCAGTTTAGAGTTATGCATGATCAAGTAATCTCATCACAACTCAGTTGTATCTGATTGCTTTCTATTCTGTCCTCTTCTTCCTACCCCTTTATAGCTTCAGCCTCACCTTCTCTCTCCTGGACCATTGTCCTATCACTGAAGAAAATCCAAGTCCAGTTTGATCATAGCTCTTGGCACTGCTCACAGTCAGGGAAGTTCACATTTGCCAGTCCCAGTCTTTACTGTTGTGGTTGATTTACCAATTTTCCCTAGCTGCTGCAATAATATTTTTGCCTAGTGTTTGCTTAGTATTAGTAGTATTATAGGTTATAGTATTACAGTATTATAGTTTAGTAGTATTATAGTTTGCTTCGTGTTGTGAAATTGCAATTCAACTAATATCTTGTAAAACCTAATTGCATTGTGATTCTGTTTGTATTCATACTATAATTTTGACTGTGGATATCTAACTCCAGGAACATTTAAAAATCAACAAGCACCAAAAACAAAACAAAACAAAACTTTATTTTACATTCAGGTTTTGAGTATATAACTAGGAAAATCTACCAAGATTTTTGTTTCAGCTGCCCCACCTTTTAAAGAGTTTTGAAGTCTGACTGTATTTATTTTCAGAGGCAGATATTAGAGCTCCAAGCACCCACATCAATCTGGTAACCTGTGTAGCTTTTCCAAACATTGTGGGAAATTCAAGAGCTGTTTGGAGGTCTTTCATTAGAATCATAGAGTCGTTAAGATTGGAAAAGACCTCCAGGGTCACCTGGTCCAACCATCCCCTTAACACCAATGTCACCCACTAAGCCATGTCACTAAGCACCAGGTCCAATCTTTCCTTGAACACCCCCAGGGACAGTGACTCCACCAACTCCCTGGGCAACCCCTTCCAATGCTTAATGACTCCTTGTGAGAAGAAATTTCTCCTAATTTCTGACATGAACCTCCCCTGGCTCAACTTGAGGCTATTCCTTCTTGTCATATAGCTAGTTATCTGCGAGAAGAGGCCAAAACATCAACATTTCTAAATCATTAGATGATTTAGAAACTAGTAGACCATGTTCACATCTATCATGCCTGTTTCACACCCTGTTGTGAAAAGAATTTTTACTGAGAGGTTAGCAGGAAGATATGCCCACCAAACATAAAGTAGCTGCTTCTTGACACAAGCATGAAAAGCCTTCCTAACTGCAGCTGACTTATTTTGTCTCAGATCTGAAGTTCTCCTCCTTCTAGTTACACTTTGACTATAATTGTTGGTATCTACAAGTATGAAGTATACTGAACTTTTTCCTAGTTGAGGGTGGTGGGAGGTCAAGATGTATTTTTCATGCTAGGAAAGCAAGATGCGTGAGCTCCTATCTCCAATCAGATGTGTAAGCCCTCATACATTATTTCTAAGTACACAAAGTTTGTAAAATTTTAACCACGCTATAATGAATTTCCTCCTTTCTCACAATAAAGATTTAGGATTGCCCAGGTAGAACTTCAACTTATATCTGAAATCAGGTAGATCCAGATACAGAAAATCTGATATATCTGATATCTGAATCCAGATAGTTGTAGCAAAGTACTGTGGCATTGTGAAAAATGCCTATCAATTAACTTAATGGGCATAGAAGATTTTCACAAAGCAAGAACAACCTCTGGCTTATTAACATCCAGGCTGTTATCTGATTGTTCAAGTAGAACAAGATGTTAACACCAGCATCGTGCAATCTGATATGAAAGTATTTGAAATCCACTCTTTATGTGATTGCTTGCATCTGATTGCAAAACTTCATTTATTTAATATCTTTAACAGAAGCAACAACAGCAAAAAATAATGTTTGTTATCTTATTTCAATGGGTTGAACAAGAAACAGCCATCTCATGCAGATGTTTGTCTGCACACATATATAAATTCACAAAAGCTACTTCATGACTCTCTTGAAACATCTAGTAAGCTGGCTTTGAGGTAAGATGCATGTCTAATAATTTCATCTCTAATTTGCAGACATTTGAAAATGTGAAACATTTTCTTGTCCTTTCTGCATTAAAGATGGAAATAAATTTGATTTTAAGAGTTAGTGTTTATTTGTAACATTAAAAATAAATTTCCAAATGTGCATACAGAATTCTTCATGACCACTAAAAATTTTGACATTTTTTTTTAAAGATAGGTACTTTAACTTTTACCCTACTTGTAATTACTTTATTATTACTTGTTATTACTTTATTATATTTGTTTGTTATTGATTTTATGCATTTATTGTTTCAAGATCTTTTGGGACCATCTTGCAGTTTTGTTTCAGAAAAACATTGCTTATCCTGAATAAGTTAGTTCTCTCTCTCTCTTTTTTTTTTTTTTTTTTTTTTCTCCACTCTATATGGCTTACTTACTTAATTCAATAAATACACAAAAATAAATAAAAAATAAACAAACAGACAACAACAAAAAAAGATTTACAAAACCTCTGAGAAAAAATCTAATACACTTACGCATACAGATTACGTAGTTCTGAATATAAGATTCTGGGGGGAGGTATTTTTCTTTGTTTTTTCTCATCAAAGAGAACGAGTGTGTCAGACAGTCTAACACATGAATTTGTAACTTGGTGCTCTCGTATGCCAACGGTGTGGTTGTTTAGTGCATGCTTTGAGAGTTGATTTTAAAGGTCTTAAAGAGTCTGTTTTAATAATTCATATTGATTCAGTAGGGGATGAAGATGCTTGACATGTTAAATGATTAGCATTTACATTATGAACATGTTAATTACTGTATTTTTAATGCTACCAGCTTTTACAAACCAAGATAAGAGCATTCTTAAAGGGACACCAGAAGATTTGAAAGATGCTGGAAACCAGTTATACAAAACAGTGATAGATATATTTCCCCAATTTCTTTTCACTCTTCTGTCTCTTCTTTTGGAAGCATGGAAGTTTTAGTTGTTTGGCTCTTGCACAGAACATCAACCCCAATCTAAAATAAAAGACCCAGGAAGCTAAAGAGACTATAAAGTTATTTGGTCATTCAGTTTGCATTGATCTGTGGTGACACAGTGCTGAATGGGGTTGCAGCTTCCCCAGCCTCCCTCAGCCACATAGCAGAGGATGCTCTTACAGCCCCAGCCACATTGGTTTGGTTTTCAGGTGAAGTTAAAAACCTTTATCTGCTGCAGTGCTGAATTCACAATGGTGACCATCAAAATAACAGAGTTAAACAATTCACAAATATGCACTAAAGCAGAAGGGAAATTATTTTTGAGCAATGCAGCTTGATACAACATTGTGTTGCAGACCACAGCACTAACTTTTTCCTATATCACAGCACTAACTTCTTCCTATATCTCAGGGCCATTGCAGCCACACCTGGACATACATGTGTGTGTATGGCACATACAAATATTCCTTGAGGAATATTTGTGGTGCTACGGAAGGATGAAAACTTATAGGCAGTCTTGAATGAATGAGGCTGCATGTGGTGGTTTCACACCAATGGCTAACTAAACTCCACCACACCGCTTTCCTACTCCCCTTCCTCAAAGGAAGAGGGGAGAAAATACAATGAAAAAGGGTCAACTGCTGGGCTCTGTTCACAGAAGCCACCCCTGCAGCTCCCCTGCCACCAAAACCTTGTCACATAAACCCAATACACTGTGATAGACATAAGGCAGTCAGTAAATAGAAGTCTATTAATACTAGTCAGGGATGGAAATAATGTAGGGAGATATGTATGTCAGTACCGGAGATGCAGAAAATGGAAAATATCAGAGTTCAGGAAAACCTCTCAGATCAGGCTGGAGTAGCTAGCCCAGATCTTCACAATATCTAGCTCTTACACTTGTATTTTCAGAGGTGTCCTGAGGCAGGGAGCTCCAGAGGAAGAGTCATTTCCATAAATCAATGAGAGAAAACCTTTGATAGGGCACCTATATGAGAATAGTGCCAGCAATTCATTACCTGATGCAGAATTCTGGCCATTGGCAAACCACTGGGGCTACTGAATTGTCCCCATGAATAAAGGCCTGCAGGAACTATACTCAGAGGTTGTATAGGAGAGGGAAAGTAATGAAGACAGAATTAAATCTGAGGTTTTTCTGCACTTAGTCTTCTTCATTGTATTTGGGATGCTAAAGAACACTGATACACTTCATGGCAACTCTGTATGTCCATATATTTTTTAAAAAAGCCCTAACATAAAAAGAGTACTCATGGGTTTTGCCCCTTCAAAGTGCTCCTGTATATTGTCTGAACAGGGTCTTTAATTGCAGTTAAGGTACATAATGATGTCATTAAATAAAAATGCAGTAGTCAGGCAGCAAGGGAAGAAGCACAGGGCAGCAGCCTGTGAGTTTTGAAATTTAAGGGTAGATTTCTCAATTGGGCATTACGTGTAAGCTTGGGGCTACACCTCTAACAGCATGGGTACACGTTTGTCTGCAGCTTTCATTCCTGTCTCTTGCAGTTTGAAAGCCTGAGGCTTTCAGACGTGCTTCTGCATTTTCTTTCTTTTGGCCAGTCTTAGTATATCATACCATGTTTTAATCTGTAGGAGGGTGGAAAGGAGGAGGTGCTGAAAAGCCCTAGGAAAGCAGTATGTTTCTAATTTCTTCAGTCCAACGAAGTGATGGAAAATTCACCAAAAAGATTGTAGTGTGAGTTTCAAGTTTTCAAAAAAAAAATACCAGATATCCCAAAATTTCTAAAATCCTGAAGAGAAGTTCAAATCATGAGGTATTTTTTTAAGGAAGTACAGCTTTGAGTCTGCCTTGTTTTCTGCTGGAATAATTGTAAAGACTATCTTCTTTTTTTTTTTTCTCTCTTTTTTTTTTTTTTTTTCTTGCAACCAGTATAATTAATATCTTAAGCACTTTTGTTTTGAACTCCTTTGGGTTTTGCTTTGGTTTTGTTACTGTTGTTGACATTGTCAAAAATAAAAAATATTTTGTTATCACCTGAATCCAGGTCCATATGAGAAGAACCAAGCATTCTGAAAGGGGCCAACATAGAAAATACAATTCATGGGATATTTTCACCCTGTTTCTTGGATTTAGAGAACTCCATCAAATAGAAATGCTGAACTTTCTGAAAGTACAATTGCCTAATTCAATAACAAAATGTTAATAACCAAGTTTGCCCCCCCTATTGCCTGTATGTTATAGCCTAGCATATGCATCCTCAGTCTACCCAGATAATCCACCACAGAGCTGCAATTCCAGCTCAGTAAGTGTTTGTGCAGCCCAAGACATCCTTTGGTTAGAAACCTTACATAAGGAGATTGCAGGCTGCTCGGTGCAATTTTACGTGAGCAGATTAACAGCCTTCCTGGTGGGTTTTTATTTCTTCGACCAGGTTTTTAGCCTAACACCTTTATTCTTGTCATTTTACGCATGTTCTAAAGGATGTTTCTCATACATCTTGAGCAGTCTATGAGTCAGTATTTTTAAACTTGAAATTAGGCTCCTAAAACTATATTCAGGAATATAAATACCGTCACAGTTTTGGAAAGTGTTAAATATCCTGTAAATGTCACCAATCCAGAGTTTTAAAATTTAATTAGCTTATAATATATAGCTACTTTCCAGAAGGCATTTCTCTGAAAACATATTGGAGATGAATGAAAAAGGCAGGAACTGGTAATCAAAAATGAAATTTCCAGTTGCCCAAATCTTCTGCATTGTCACTTCTGTTTTTGTGGTCTATGATTGTGCATTGTTTTCTTTTAATCAAAACTAAAACCCATGTAAAGGCTCTGACAAGCACTAAAAATGAATTTGCAGTCCTTTTCCCATTTTTTTCTTTACAGGAAGTGCTTCTCTTTTATAAATGTTTTCGACATTTTGAATATGGAAAATAATAATAATAATAATATGCCTAAAATTTTCGAAATGAGCCTTGCAAATTAGCAACATATGTCCTGATGATGAGGTTTAAAGAGGAGCTTTGGCCACAAAGGTGTTTATGTGATTTTCAATAATAAGCAATTACTTTAATTTTTGCTTAGGAGTTTTTGGTTTCTTCTGAAGCCTGTCAGGAAGTTTCTGTGCCCTGGACAACAATTCTTACTTACTCCAGACATGGTTTTAAATCACCTCTAAGTGAACAGAAGCATAGTATTAAAGCCCATATTAAACATTACTGCTGGAGAAGGTCCTGAGAAGTGATGGATTTAAATGCACACACAAGTCATGTATTTATCCTGCCTCAGACCACACATTGTATGTGAAATTATAATTCCCCTTTTCCCAAACTCTTGGACAAATGGGAAGTAGCACATAAAAAAATTAAGTTTGAATAACCTAATGTGAAACAAATACAAATAATACAACTTGGCCTTCAAATGGGATGAGCAACTAGCCATAATGCATCTGCTCTTTTCACTTAGGTCCAAGCAGCTTTTCCTGGAGCAGTTTCCTGGGCTGGATTTCTCATCACTGCCACTGACTGCCACCTGAACCACCACACCATTTTGTCATCAAAATGAGATGCTCCAACTAGTCTGTAAGTAAGCAATAGAAATAAATGCAATGAGGAGATGAATACTGCATAGCCCCAGTGACCAGCAGGAGCTGCTGTAGGTAATCTGGGTTCTTGCAGAGCCAAGATAATGGATTTGGGGCTAAGGCTGTGTCTGGAGTTGAATGTGTTTTGATGTCTTCATATATTTCCCTAATCATCAAGTAACTTTTATTCCCCCCACCCATCCAAAAAGTGAAACAAACAAACAAACAAAAAGTAACTAAGGAACTGAAAAGAAATATTAAAAATGTCTACAGTAGAAACAGTGCTCAGTGAGTGATTCTCTAACTCATTGAGACATGGGAACAGAAAGGGTTCAGGACAACAGTCCATAGCCAGGGAAAAGGCAATGCCAAAGTTGCACCAAGTTACTGGTTTGTGCAGTTACAATCAAGATCATAGGTTTATTCAGGATGTATATTTTGAGCAATGTCTGCAACAGTTATAAAAAATTCTCCAGGTCATTTGTGGTAACTAAGAAGAGCTGGGCTCCATGTTCAGCACAAGGGCTGTTGTGTGTTGCTCTGCAATCTGATAACATTTTCACACATTCTTCAAACAAATGCCTGCTTTGCTGAAGTCCTTACTGATGCTGCAGACACTGACAGGCAGGGATGCAGGCCACCCTTGCAGAAAATACATCCTTTCATGTCTTAATTCTCACTTTTAAACTCCTGTGTTTTAGGTAGACACCTACCTTTCAACTCAACTCACCAAACATTTCATTTTTTGTTTGTTTGTTTGTTTGTTTTGTTTTGTTTTGTTTTGTTTTGACAAACTGATCCCCTGATCCCTTACAGCAGAGCACTTTTTTTTTTTTTTTTTTTTTTTTTTTGTGGCAACTGTTGATATAATTCCTGGCCATAATAGTTATTTCTTTTTCTTGTTGTCTTTTTCTAAATAAGGATAAACCTCTTCAATCCCATAAGGTACTGTGAAGTTGTATGTTCTCTAAGTCACATTAAAGTATTATCAATTGCTTCAGGGATACCCACAGAACCAGCAAATAAGGTTTAATAGAAAATTATGATCCTTCCCGTTGAGTGCAATGTAGCAGGTCTCCTTCCCATAAGATAAGGCATCTAATGAAGGGATTGTTTCAGCCTCTCTAGAAACTGTAGACTTACCGAGTGATTTGTCATTTGGCTTTTCTCTTAAATGCCACAAAACTTTTCCATAAGAAAAAATCTTAAATGTAAATATTTACAGATATGCCTCTTGCTTGCTTCTAAGTTTGTCGAGATCATTTTTTTGGTTTATGGTTTAGTGGAAACAAGTATTTTTTGACTTTTTTCTTTCTTGATCCAAACAGAATTTCAGAATGCTGTTTTGAAACCATGTTTTTTTCTCAGATGACAGCCATTATAGCTAAGCCTTTGTTGGTAAAAAGTGTCGTGTATGTTTGCTTCTACAAGTGGGCTCTGGTTTCAGAGTGGCATTTGAGAGACCTTGATTTGTGCCGATAAATGTAGATTTTTACCTCTGATGAGCACTGCGAGAACAAAAATCCAGGTATAGACCTGTATATTGGAGCTGTAACAGCACATGCTGTGAGTAACTGCAAAGGTAAGATCTGGTGCTGCTTCTCTGTGTGCATATTTGCATTTCCTGAACACTACAGATTTGACTTTTGCACATACTTGCAAAGCTTTTTTTTCTTTTTCTCTTTCTGTCAGAAAGCCTTATGTGTCCTTGTCTTTATCTTCTATATCAATCTCTCCCTATACCAAGACATTAAAGTTAAGACACAGGATCGCTTTGTCTCCAGGAGCACACTCAGACTAGTTTTCCAGACTAATTTTCTGCTTGGGTTACTTTCCTAATTATAATTTGTGTTCTCATCATGTCGTGGAAGAGTACATTTTAAATGAGCTTGCATTACACAGTGTAGAATACCAGCTTTATAGCACTGTCCGTAACCTAGAATACCAATTTTTAATATGTCATAATGCAAATGCCGTAATGATTACAAGTGTGCAGCCTGAGTTCTATTTTTTTCCCCAGTAAACTGAAGGTGCACTTTCCTACTCCATACATACACGTAAGACTGTTGGTGCAGGATGTTGATCTACCTTTGAACAATCAGAGCTGTGTACATTATACACCGTATTCCGAAACACTTAAATATGTGTAAAGGGAAAAAAATAATAAAAAAAATTAAAAAGAATATGCCCTATTTAGTTGTTGTATACTTGCTAATAAGTTTTCAATGGTCTGTTTAGGTCTTTATATTAGTAACCACAGGGGGAAAAATAAAGAAAAAAAAAAAAAGAAAAAGAAAAAATAGTAATGCTCTGAATTAATACTAGAAATATTCCCTGGGAATAGAGAACTCATTTTTATTGAGTGATAGTAATATGATACCTGATTCTAGTGAAAGTAGGATAAGGTAAGCTTTCAACCCTGAGTAAACCACCTACTCCTTTGAAACAGTCTCAAGCAAAATTTTCAGGGGCATCTCATTTAAAACAATTCCTGAGAGACTATTGAGTCTAGAGAGACACTTGAGAAGAGCAGGGCCATTCACAAAAGCATGTGTTTACAAAAAAAAAAAAAAATAAAGTGATACGGAGAGCTATACAAATTTGCATTAATATCCTTGTATATATACCTTGCCTAGCATGATTAACTTAATATATCTGCAGGTACATCATTGAACCAGGGTTTTGTATTATGCAGACCAATGTTGCCTATGTAGTGATGCTCACATGAATACTGATGTATTTTGTAATCTAAGGGGTCATATCCTGCTGTTAGCCTACACCAGGACAAACGGCAGCTCCCTCTCCACTGTGTTGGGCTTGCTATTGGTGATGTTAGAGAGGGTGCCCAGCTTCCACTTCTCCCTGGCCCCACATTGTTTCTGCTGATCTGAGCATATATTGGTCCTAGTTAGTCCCTGTGTGGCAATATTTTTTCCACATCCTTTGTAGCCATCTAGGCAAAATCTTAACATAGCCCTGGTGGATAATAGTTATAGTTCATTAGTTGCAAGTTCAATTCACTTTGAATGTATAAGATAACATGAGTGGTTTTTGTCCCAGTGCAACCATATTCCTTTGAGGATTTTTCATGACAAATACAAATATTTTAGAGCTGGATATGGATGATTTGTTTTGTGTTGTCAAATGTCTGGGTATTGCCTCATGAATGTTGAAGGGGTGCTCCCCAATATACAGTGGGCTCAGGAGGAAGAGAGTGGAGACCTTCCCAGCCTGCCCACTGCACGTAGCCCAAAAGAAGGACAACTACTGTCCAAAGGAAAAAAGAGTCATTCTTCCCTTCTCTCTCTGTACCTAGGGGCCTTTGCCCCTTGTACAGCCTGCCAAAATACAGACAATGGATCTCAGAAATGAACTTGTCTGAGAGAGACCATATGTAATGTTCCACTACCAGGCATGGCAGTAGAAGGGTAGACACAGGTCCTCAGGAAAGTGTAGCTCAGCGCTTCAATCATCTCCCCAGCCTTGAGCAGCTGAGCTGTGGAAATCACTTTGACATAAATCTCTCAGCAGCTTTTTTGTCTGAAATAAATGGTGCATAAAGGAAATGCAAAATTGTTTGGTGGACAGGATTATCTATGTGTTTACTGCTCTCAGCACTTTTCTTTTGTCTTTTGACTATGTAGTTCTTATTGGTGTGAATAGCTGTGCATGAAGTTAAAGCTCCTGAACATGAGCAGGGCGTAAGAGAGCTCTCTAAACCTGTGACAGCTCTGCACTTCTGGTTGCAAGAAATGTCAGCTTAGAAGAATTACTAGAAGCAGAAAGTAATTATTTTTCATTTTCAAGGTTCTCTGTTCAGTGTTAATGCAAATGTAAACTTTCTATAATTCTTCATTGTTATCATCCCCCTGGATGTATTACTTTTATTTCCATTTTCTGCTTTACATATACACCCCCATCACACACACACAGTACACAGTCATGGCATCTCATAATGATTTTTGTATTATTACATCCCTTCTGGTCTATCTTGTTATGTATCATTCTGTTGCCATAATCTGCTGATGATATACAATATTTGTATAAAGATTCAAATCAATGTTTATCACATCAGAGCACTATCATTCAAAAGTAAAGTACAAATCAATAATTCATTAAGCAAGAGAGAAATGAATGATTTCAAATTGCTGTTCTTTTCTCCTTTAATATTTGCAAAAGGAATTGTACTGTTTTAATGAAGTTTGTTCACTTTTTAGACTGAGATTGAATTAATGTATCTGATGGTATTCGGGATATATTCCATAGGATAAGTTGCACAACAGCAAAAATAAACAGATAGATTTCAGTTTTCTAAAACTTCCGATTCATTAAAACTAATCAATGACATAAAAAAAATAACAATAAAAGATTTTGGTGGGGAAAGGTGAGCTATATGGTTTTCCAGGTTGAACAAATAAATTTTTTAAGACATAAATAAAATGATTAATTTCAAGTTGGAATGATCCATTTTTAAAAGGCTCATACACACACACACACACAAAATAAATAGAACTATTTTTAAATTGAGAATTTTGATCTTTATACAGGGAAATATTCAATCTACTATATATTAGGAAGTGTAATACTTCTTGAAAAAATGTAGATGTTTTGTTTTGGGTTTGGATTTCTGATTGAAACAAGCAGAGGAATAGACATAACTGCACAGCATAAATGACTAAGCAGACTAGCTCAGTCCTTTATTTATTTATTTATTTGTTTGTTTGTTTTCTGGTAATCAGCCTTAATTTGCTCCACTGCAATGGAAATAACAGAAAGTATCATAATCTAGTATCATGGGTAAATTGAAACTCAAGAGCCTGTTTTTCTTTTCCGCATCCCTCCAAACCCATGAGCTAACCAGGTGATCTCCCCCATTGAAAGATGCACTAAATAAATGAGTCAGAGGAATTCAAATGTACCTTTAGCCCTGCTCATTTCCTAATTCACCAGCAATAAAGTGGTCATTGCTGATGACACAGGGAATTCCTTGTGGTTTTAAAATACAATGACAGAGTATCCACCAGGAACCACAGAGCATTAGCTGTTGCTTTCACTGGGGATGAGTGTCCTCTGTTGATTGGATTTCATTGCCTGAGCTCAGTAAGGCTTTTATTTATGATGACATAGTTTATGATTGCTTATTTACCTGTTATGCAAAAAAAAAAAAAAAAAAAAAAAAAACAGCTTAGAATCAAATTGTCATATTGACCAAAAGGATATCTGGAGTTTTGAACAAGCTACTTTACCCCCACTCATACACCAAAATTGTATGGGGAAGGAAAACTGCAAACACTGGCCTTGAAATCACCAGATCTCCTTTCTCCCATATCCCCATCCCAAGATTATCACTTCCTCCTAGCTCAGTACTTTTGATCCATTACGTTGGTCCTGTGAGAAATTTTATTTTCCAATGTGAAGTTACAACAGAGTCTGAAATCAGCACAACCCCGAAGTCACTTGCTTGAAAACCATCTCAGACTCATTCATGTTTAGTCTACACTGGCCTCAAGAAGTGATTAGGAAAGTGCAGGGGAGAAAAATCCAGCAAATGCTCTTAAAGGCAGAGATGTGCAGGTCAAGAGGTCCCTGAGCCACATCACTGAGATCATACCCAGGAAGGATGACTTTACACTTCCCCTGTTATTATAGTCTTCCCTGGGGCTTTGCTGCTGGCCACTATCAGACAGGGGATGCTGAGCTGGACCGAACTGTGGCTTGACCTAGTACAGCTGCTTTTGTGTTCCTGATAAAAACAAAGGACTTACCTGAGGATTCACATAAACAGAGTAGAAGTGGCAACATTTGCTGAATGATTATGCTCTTGAGATGTTCACAGGTAATCCATATTAACGGAACAAGAGAAGACAGTATCACTGTTTGTACTGGTAGCTCTTTACGGGACTTTAGATAGAATTACAGTAACTGCTCTATAAATTAAGAATCTGGTAATAACTAAAACTGGAAAAAAACTTTTAATTTTCTGATTCATATCTTTAATCAATTGCAACATATCGCAATTGCATTTTAGTTGTAGCTTTCAAATTGTTTGCTCAATAGAGATTGCTCTATTGCTTTTGATTGACACAATGTTATTGCATTTTTATTGACTTTTACAGTAGTTTTAACAACATTCAAGGTGCATAAGTTAAACAGAAAAGTAACATAGTAACATTTCAAAATGGAAGAAGGCCATAAAGATGCAGAATAGGTATAATTTACAATAACAGGAAATTACAAATTAAGGATAACTTCCTTGCCCTCATGACTAGTTAGTCCCCTTGTACATGTTTGTGACATATGTCAGTAAAACATGAAATGTTTGCCTCCTGTAAAAAGTTAATGGATGACGGAGTTGGCAAATACTTTAGGGTTGTTATTAAGATTATTTTACATACAATTCAGCTGAAATTCAGCTGAAGCCAAGTACCTATACAGGATTTCTTAGTTGTAAAAATGTTAGTTATTTGAAGAACTGGGTTTGGTCTAAATCAAGCAAAGGCAATAAAAAAAAATAAAAATGTGGAGATATAAGTAAGTACATGTAAGGAACATAAGCATAAATATAATCTTGAAAACAGGCAAATGCTCCTTGCAAGCTCTCTGAATACAAGTTGTTTCAGACAAGCCATTAGGGTTCAATAGAGTGTGTGCATTGCCTCTCTTTATGAAAGAGAAGTTATGTGGAAAACTTCAAAGCATGTACTCACTGCGCTTTTTTTTTCTTTTAACTGTATATGTAGTTATATGCACCCTCTGACTACTTGTAACTGCCTTTCCATTCAATGGATTCCATTAAGACTGTGTCCTTTTAGGAGTCTCTCTTCCTTCTTTTGGAGAGCACTTACCTACCTTTTTACATCAATAGTCTTCTAACTGATGAGACCCTGCAGAAGAATTTTTAAAATAATTATTACCAACGATTTTGCAGTGCTCACAATGTCATCTTCTGATATCTATGATTCCTCATATATCAAACAGAAAACATACATTACAAGACTTTACATTATCAGCTGGCTAATACTTTAAGAGTTATGATGTTAATAAAATTTTGCACAATTCTTTCTTTTCTGAAGCAAAGACTGACTTTCTTATCAAATAAGAAGCTTCTGTAGGACTATGCCATTTCACATAAAAGTTCAAAAGAGATTTTTCAACCAGAAACCTGAAGTAGTTTTATTTTGAAAGTACCACTACAGTATTGATAGCAATGTCAAACACATTGATCAGATCTACCTATCAGGTCTCTATTGGGAAAAAAAGAACAAAGTCAAACTACAGAACAGTTCTTCATTATCACCTAAATAAATGTAGTTGGCTTTTTGATCTAGCACCTCTGTTTTCAATTTATTGTGAGAAAGAGGGAAGTTTCTAAGCTTAAGTCATAGCATCCTAAATTAATCTTGCAAAGTTGGTGAAAGGAGTTCATGTAGAATAACCACAAAGAAGACTCAGGGTGACCAGCTCATGAGTAGGTAATCTGACTGTCACCCTGAGACCAGGGTGGACCATGGTAGACCTTTTTATAACACACATCTTTTAGGAGTTCCCCAGGGAATTTCTCCTGGGAACAACACCTGTAGACAAAGTGTGTGTTAGTCTCAGCAACCTAGGGTAAAGAGTTCTGTCCAAAGTGCTCAGAGGACCTAAGCCTTACATTTTCCAAACTAAGTTCACTGAGTGAGAAGAAAAAGCTGATGATATGCAGATATGAAAACCCCCATGGGAAAGAGCATCCCTGTGGCCAAAGGGAGCACATCTGCCTATCTGCTAAAAGTGCCATGTGCTAAGTCCAGTAGCAAATAAATTTCTTGGAGGGGTGTTTTATCTATACAAAAACCTTTGCCATGGACCCAGTGTTTCCATTAGCTGGACCAGTCCAAAAGCAGAATAATAATAGAAGGAAGATTATAGTTGTTTTATAAATTCTGTAGAGCTTTCCCATAAAATGATTGCAAAGACTTCTATTCATAATCCAGCATTTTGCCAATTAAGCATTATTATGTTGTCTTTACACGTGGGACTCACTGCAGTCGTTGTGACCACAGAACTTTCTCTCAGGCATCAACCCACATCTTATTATGATCAAAAATCCTCATCATTAATCCCATTACATTGTTCTTGGTCATGGGATAAATTCGTCAATGGATGATCTCACCCTGTTTAATCTCGTTAGTTTAGCATATTTCTTTTCTAGATTTTCTTACCATAATCTTATCATCACAACCCTTGGGAAGTTTGGCCCCAACTGTGTTGCAATGAGTGTTTGTTTAATATTTCACTATTTGATAAGAAAGTTTGCATTTAACCCTCAGTTTCCTCTGTTGAGATAAGCAAAAACTGCAGAAACAAAACTGCAGATCACTGCACATTATGGATCTCATTAGCTTCCCCTTGGTAGGACCTTGATTTTTGCAGATCTGCTTCTGTGTATCTCTGTTTCTCATAGGCATCTGGAAAGAGGCATAATTTGCAGTCTGCTGCACACTGACTATATTCCTGATGACATCACTATATTTCTATAGAACCTGCTCAGTTATACTGATCTGTGCATTTCTTCAGAGCAGTCAAAAATACAAGCCCGAAAATATTATCTTAACTGCTAGCTAATATTGGATAAGCCTAAATTCCATCTTTTTGGAGGGCAGGCAGGGGGGGTGGGGGTGGGGGGGAGGAGGAGAGTACGGAAAAGGTGTCTCACATCTGAGTTCTTTATTTCTGTAGTGTTTAAAAGGTAAAGGAGGAAAAGCAATTTATATTTTAAAAGTCACACTAGCTCTAGTCATTGGAACACTTGGCTCTTGGAGAAGCCAAGGTTCAAGTTCACTTTTACCTAAAGGGGTTCAAAAGAAAACCTCACAGTTCCTGCAGGGATCCCTACACTCACCAGATCATGCTGTAATAGACACCTCTTTTCTTTTTTCTTTTCTTTTTCTTTTCTTTTCTTTTCTTTTCTTTCTTTTCTTTTCTTTTCTTTTCTTTTCTTTTCTTTTCTTTTCTTTTCTTTTCTTTTCTTTTCTTTTCTTTTCTTTTCTTTTCTTCTTCTTTTCTTTTCTTTTCTTTTCTTTTCTTTTCTTTTCTTTTTCTTTTCTCTTCTCTTTCTCTTCTCTTCTCTTCTTCTCTTCTCTTCTCTTCTCTTCTCTTCTCTTCTCTCTTTCTCTTCTCTTCTCTTCTCTTCTCTTCTCTTCTCTTCTTCTCTTCTCTTCTCTCTCTTCTCTTCTCTTCTCTCTTTCTCTTCTCTTCTCTTCTCTTCTCTTCTCTTTCTCTTCTCTTCTCTTCTCTTCTCTTCTCTTCTCTTCTCTTCTCTTCTCTTTTTCTTTTCTCTCTTTTCCCTTCTCTTTTCCCTTCTCTTTTCCTTTCTCTTTTCCTTCTCTTTTCCTTTCTCTTCCTTCTCTTTCCTTTCTCTTTTCTTATTTTTGGAGTCTGAAAGAGATATCAACTGAATGCAAAGCTCTCAAACCTTCCATGGTTCATGCTTGCTTTAGAGAGGAGAGAGATCTGTGCTCTCAGCTGTTTTTCAAGACTGTTTATGCATTTTATCTAATGACTCTTTCATGTAAATTTTGCTCTCCCTCTGGTTTAGATTAGTGCTCTTGGAATAACAAAATGAGGTGAGGCATAAATGAATATGTGGATTTACTTCTCTTCTCTTCTGAGGCCTCATAAGATTATTCAAGAGTATATGAATGACCACAGTCTATTTTGTTATCTGTTTGTCTATTTCGATATCCCTTGTATTCCACAAATGTCACTTTTCTGAATATTTAAATGTTATTCATGATTCAGTATTGGCCATTATGCTTATCAAGTCACTAGTTACATTATCATTGACCAGTCTAGGAACAGAACAATGCTATATGGCTGAAGTAACACATTATGCGTAATGTACAGTTCAGGGTAAGAAGGTGCTATTCATGAATACCTCCTAGTCCAGAAACTGTTTGTCAAAGCTGCTTAGTGAATGTTTATGAATAAATCAATTTTCAGAAATCAATACTAGCTTGTGAACAATTTCTGAGAATAAAAACAAAGTATTGATAACAACAATCCAGATTGCTCTGAGAAGATTCTCCTTGGAATTATAAATCTGTTTGAGCAAACATGCAAATCATTCATGATCTCAGTCACCCCCAACAATTCAAATAAGCTGATCACAGACAACATGTGCAGCTGTATGAGATGAACTTAATGTGTTTTATTGTTTGGTATAGTTGAACAGATCATTTGCCATACATTTCCAGGCCTCGTATGGCTTCATATGGTCTAGGGAACACCACTATAGAATCATTGCAGTAATAAATCTGGTTTCCTAGTCTTTGTGGTTTAGCCAGATTTTGCCTTCACTACTGTTAAGTGAATGAATTCAGCTATCAACTATTAACATACGCTTTAGTAATATGTCCTTCCATACCTCATGTTTCTGTTTTTATTTCCTCAGACATGCATCTTTTTTTTTTTGTTGTTGTTGTTTGTTTGTTTTCCCTTTTCTTCTTTGCTTATACTGTGACAGTGTTGAGTCACAGTCAAAACATTAATTCCTTCAGCTGTAGTCCACAGCTTCTTATGAGGGAATGCCACTAATATTTTTCTCAGTCCTATCTTCCTTTTTTTTTTTTCATATACCACCTCTCAGTAAGAACCTTTTGTTACTTCACAACACCCATAAACATTTAGATAAAGCTTTTCTTCTCTTCTTTTCTTTCTGTGAAATTAAACACTTTCCAGAAAATCAATACAGTGACCATACACCATTTAAAATCTTAATCAAATTTAACTTGACGAACTGATGTGGTCCATATGCTTTTGGTGTCCAACCAGTAATTCTCCAGTGTTGCACAATAAGTTTACAACAGGCAGATGCTTGTCAAAACATGGGGAAGTGTCAGCAATCCAGACATCTGTCAAAACCTTATCCAGCTTCAGTTGCATCCAAGAACCTTGTCCAAGAATTAAGAACAAACCACACACATTAAGTCTCATTTGCATGCATGCATACAGGTCAGCTATCAAGGTATATGAAATAGAGATTTATTTTTTTATTATTATTTTTTTGTGGGGTGGGGACGGGAGAGGAGGTTGTAATTTTTGTGTAAATGGTTGAGTTTCTCTCTGGCAAGAAAAAAAAATCCTTTCACTAGGTGAACTAATTTCTAACTATTATGTTGTGGGCAAGGAGATATTTCTAGTTTGCTGTGCTCAAGAATCTGAATTTCTGAAGTCCTCAGAAATACTGTTGAAGGAAGGAGTTTTAAATTTGAATTCCAAGGAGAGATTAGTACTTTAAAGGGACATAATTCCAAACCAAGATCCTCTTCAGTGAGGGAAGTTATACATTCTTCCCTTAGGAATGGAGATGAGAGGTGGAGGGAAAAAAAAAAAAAAAAAAAAGATTTGCACAATTGTCATTTGTGGGCATCCATTTCTGAAACAAATGTCAAAAGCATTTGATAGCAAATATCCCTTTTTTTCCTTTAATGTTTGTCTTCTATTAAGGGTTGTTAAGGGGTATCTGGTGAATAAGAGTTCTGTTCTTACAGGTGAGGTCTATAATTACAACAAAGGGTCATTCTCCCATCACCAGCACCTTGACAAAAGTTTCAAGGGTATCCAGAAAACAGTAGCATTGTATGTCCATGTTTCGAGGAGTAACCAAAACAGTGCGTCATTGTGAAAGAAACATCTCCAGTGGTGCTTTGTCATACTGCAGGACAGTAAAGAAAACACACAGCCTTTGAAGGTCTCCTATGAATTTGTAACAGGAACCAGTGTACCATCTCAACCTCTGTATCTCTTTTGGAAAAGTAACAAAAAGAGAAAAATGCTGTAACCAGTTGTATCAGCCATTCACCAGTCAACACAAATGGACAACACTGACACATTTTTTATTTCTACGTGTGCCCACAAAGGAAGCCATGTGGAATAAATTAAAGCTTATGTAAATTCTGTTACTCTGGAAAACAAACAAATAAATAAATAAATAAATGTTGGGTGGCCGTTTGTTAATTAGCTATAATAATTACACTTCCACTAAGCAAAAACAGATCAGTCAGGATTTAGGCTGAAGTAGAGTGGTGTTCAATAAATGCTCTCTCTGACCCCTGCGGCAGTCTGATGCATTCCTGGAAGCTGTTTATCCTGTAAAAGGCAGGAGTGTAACTTGTTCTCAGGAATAAGCCCAGCAAAGATTAAAGGAATAATTAAAGACCAAAACTTCATGCTATATACTATAAAAACCTCTTAACGACATTGGCTATAATGAAGGTTTATATTATAAATAGATTGAAATACTAGGTTGGCTTTCCAAGCACTCTATTTTCAGATATATTGCTGAACTGAGGGTTTTCATTGGATAATTAGTTGTGGTAGAACAAATTTCTGCACCTTACGTTGATTTAGTCCTCAGAGTCTCTGTCTGAGTTTCTGAAAACAGAAAGTATGTATATAATTGCTCAGCAATCTGGCTGGAGAGTTGTAAGAAACTGCAAGTTAATACCCGTTAAGTGCATTTGAAAAACCTTCTGTGTAGGTAAGCTAAACACAGCAAGATCAGTACACAAGAGAAAATGGCATATTCACACATTTGTTCACTCATGCAGGACAGACCACCATGCAAATTGTGTGACCCTGGGAGGAGGAAAAATGCATTTTCCCTTTTGTTCTGCTGCTAGCTGATGATTTGGGGCAAGAAATCTATCTGCTTTGTGCCAGGATTCCTCTGTGTATGCAGTGCTCCCCTCCTGTCCCTGTGGAATATTGGGGTGGGGAAACATGAAGCAATATCTGACACCCCAACCTATACACCAGGCTCCCAGTATCCAGTTCCATGGAGGTATGCACTGTCATTGACCCCTGATAACCAGAAGTTTTCCCTTTTTTAACTTTCAAGAAAATAAATCGTTTGCAAATTCTATGACTTTAAAAATAGTATACACAGACATGAGTATGTACTGAAACCCATCAGCTGTACCGTCTTGCCTGCATGGGCACAGGCACAGAGCTACAACATCATCCACATCTGTACTAAACCATGCAAAGACCTGGGTTTCAGAGGAAAAGCTTGCAGTGTATGAAATTCACCATGGGTGTGAAGCTTGGCATGGTCATTGCCTTTGTTTGCAATCTCTCAAAGTCAGGAAGGGAGTGGGTAAGGGAATCTGTGTTTTATTACAAAGGCACAACTGGGGGCAGTACTGTAATATACAATAAATAATAATAATAGTGCCAAAGTAGATGTCTTCTATCTAACAGTCTGTTTGGTGTGTAAAATATTTAATTTAAGCATTTGTCTTCTTTCCTGTGTCTTTGAAAAGCTATTTTTAACACAAAATCTGACAGCATTCATCCATCTTCTCTGATTTAATTTTACCATTTCAGGGCTCACAATGCAAAATTTCAAGGCTTATTTTTCAGGAGGTCAGACTAGAGAAGAATAGTGATCCCTTTTGGCCCTAAAACATAGAAAGGAGAATATTCTATATATTCACATTGATTTCTATGTTTAACACAAAAGAGAAGCAAAGCTCTATTTCTAACACATATAACAGCACATGAAAAGAAATTACTGATCTGTTAATTTGGGGGTACAAAGTCTATTTTCTAAATAGTCGTCCATAAGGAGCCAAACAGTGCTATTGGACTATGTACAGTAAAACCAGTGTTAGTGGGAATGTTACTACTGAAAAGAAATAGTAACTTTGGAAGCTCTTTGGAAATGAGTAATAATAGCTCTTTGGAAATGAGTGTTGTCCACCTTATACTCATGAATATCAGTAAATTATTAAAAAGGACATTGCTATAATCCTAAAGATGCAAAGTACAATCCCAGCACAGAAACTATGATAGCTGCTGCTCTGGGCCCATCAGATTCTGGTGACATGATGCTGAGGAGGATTTCTATCTTTCCATCTCTCTCCTTATTTTCATGTAATTTCATTCTAGAAGGGTGTAAAATAGCTGGAAAGTCATCCTCATGCATGAAGAATGTGTCTGAAATGGCCAAGGTGAGAGGAACAAGCAGGGCCAATTTGAAAGTTCACACAGGAGTTCATGTATTCATTTCCATATCAGCTACATGGAGCATTGTGGTAGGCATGTGAATGCGGGAGGGCGAGATAGCCCCTAGCAAGCACCTCAGCATGCCTCTTGTTCTCTTGGATTCTGTGTAGAAAACTTGCCTGTACAACTATTTCTTTTGGCTTGAGGCTCTGCAGTTCTGAAACTTCTTAAAAAAAAAAAAAAAAAAAGAGAGAGACAGACAGAGAGAGAAAAGAAAGAAAGTATCCCTAAAGGCCTAGTTCCATGATTTGAAAGCCAATTTTTAACAGCACACATAGCTTTCAAGATTAGATGCCCTGAAGCAAAGTGAAGTTCAGAAAGTTTGGTTTTTTGCTCCACAGGAAATATTTGGAAGTTCCATGAAAATGTGTGCGGCGAGTCCTGGCGAGGGGCGGGTGGGGCAAACCCCAAAATGCTGAAGTGCAAAGGAAGGAATGCTTTAAATAATACAGTGTCCGACAGCTGCCTTGGAGGAGAAACATGCTTCAGGTCTGAAAGGTTCAAGTGTTTGTCCCATCATTTTAATCACTGAGAGGCTTCAACCGACAGACCCCTTGCAGTGATATTGTGCCTCATTCAGATCTGTTTTACAGCTGCTTGGACTGATGTAAGCCATTTCATTTAATGAAGCTCCTCCTGATTTACATCATGATAAGTACAGTTGGAAGAAGCCAGGGAGTGTAATTCTGGCAAAAGCAGTTCCACATGAAATTTCATTAACCTACATTCATGCAAAGATGCTGTTTCTTCCTTTTCTCCCTTTAATTTCTATTATGTTCAGTTCTGAATTATGAAGCTGGAAGTTGGTCCATTCCTGTCTTCACACTTAAGATAAATAGCATAACAGATGTGTCACTGTGAAGCCCTACATGGATAGCTATTTTTCTCCCACTGAATTGCAGCTTGGAAACAATGTTAGATGACAGTTGTGGACATTGAAAATTGCTTGAAATGTGAGGGGAATATTAAATCCTGAACCTGGTCCAGTCTTTAATAATGTGCCAGCCTTTGTCATCAGTTACTTAACAATAGATATGCATTCTACTAGAAAGAAAAAAAAAAAAAAAAAAAAACCTCCATGGTATTATCTCAGTATACATGTATTGCAAATTATATATGGCACTTCAGAACAATTACACATGGGTGCAACATGGTCCCTTATAATTCTTTGGCTTTTGTCTGCTGGAACATTCTTTGTGTAACACAATTCGGCAAAACACAATTCGGCATCCAGCAGGGAACAGGAGTTGCAAGGCACCCTCCACTTTACAGGTGATTGTTGTCATTACTCATGTGGTGCTATTGTGTTGTGTGGTGATTTTTTGTTTTGTTTTGTTTTGTTTGTTTTGCTTTTTTTTTTTTTTCCCCACATGTATTTGTATTATGGCAAAGCTGAACATCATGGTTCCTTTGTGCTGGATACTGCAAAATTCTTCTACAGCTATTGTAGCTCTCAATGGGGTTTCTCCGTGCATGTAAATATATGGCCAACAGGTCATTAGAGATAGGAAGAACACAAAGAAACTGTGAGGGTACCAGTATCACTGAATTAAAGCGCGTTTGTGGTAAGCATCACAGATGGAAATAAGACTTCTCCCCGTGTATATGTAAGGCACAACAGAAGGAGGTGATATAAAGATTCAAGAGGGTGGAAATGCTTAAAGGCAGCTAGAGAAGAAGAAATGCAGCTACTAAAAACAATTTCAATATAATTTCAGTAATAACTACTTCCATAGGAGAAATTCACCATTTAAGCACATGCAGATGACAGCAGAAAGTCTCTGTTAACAAGTGCATGTCTCTTAAGTCCTCAGGTTCTTGGAAAACTGGATTAAATTGGTTTTCTGTGACACAACACCTTACAGAGGAAAATTTCTCTTAGTAATAAAAAATAATATATAAAATAAAATAAAATAAAATTAAATTAAAATAAAATAAAATAAAATAAAATAAAATAAAATAAAATAAAATAAAATAAAATAAAATAAAATAAAATAAAATAAAATAAAATAAAATAAAATAAAATAAAATAAAATAAAATAAAATAAAGAAAGGCAAACATTTTATTTTGTAGAAACCATAGCGGTATTTTTGAAACCGTTCCACACAAGGAGGCTTATTGCTGACTTCAGTGGGAGCAGAGGTAGGCATTTGCTGAAAGAAAAACAAAATTGTCTAAATGTTTTATAGCCAGTACATTGCCTTACACACATTGCAGGCTTCTTAAAATATTGAAACAATGACATTCTAATGTTGAACTTATATTTTATAATTTATGCTGCTTGATTACTTTTGGCATCTCATTCAGTGAGGACAATGAGAAGGAGGCCAGTCAATTCTATGTTTGTTTTTATTGATTGCTATTATTTATTCATTAGCTCGTTTATTTGTGCCATGCTGGCAATATGTATGATGCTATACAGCCACATAAGAAAGCATTGACAATCAATATGCAAATGTAGAAAGGAAGATGAAATTCAACACAGGTGACCTGACTAACCACAGTCTCACTAACTGTAGTATTTTTAAGAATGCTGGGTTCCGGCAATTTTTATTGCCCTTTTTCTGACCGATGTCAGCAAGACTCAGCTGGAGTTTCTGCACTGATTTCGACATGACTCAGTGACAATCTACAGGAGGCTGGGGAGAAGTACAGCTTAATAGGCGTATTATGAAAAAAAGGTTTGATGGACTGGAAAGGGGATACAGAACCCTCTCTGTCCCTTGAGGACTGGTAAAACAAGCAAGCAGCACAATGGATGTAAAATTTTATTTTTATTTATTTTTAAATATTTAATATTAGACTTTGGGAAAACCTCAAAGTCATGTCTGTGAGTAACCAAGAATACCTTCTAATTCTTTACATCAGCCACAGCACAAAATGTGATTAAATAGTATGCTATAGCACAGATTTTGATCACTCCAAAAATATGACTGTTTTTAAGGGAATATTTTTGTTGTTGTTGTTTTTTACTTTGTTTTAAATTGATCAATATTAACATATATTTAACACCTGAAAAAGAGCACTAAAATCACCAGAGAATTGGGTTCCCAGGCCTAGCCTTGTGCAGCCTTTCCAGATTCCATAGTCCATTGTTTAAGACATCATTTTCTAAAGGTGTTGGAGATTTAAATTCAAGTTCATACTTTCAAGCAGAGAGGAAATTTAAACCCCAATTTCCTTCTTCGCAGGTGATTACCCTGCTCATTTGGGCTAACATGGAAAAATACAAATTTATTTGCCACTTCTTTTTAAGACGTTGTGGATGGCATCTAAATTAATTTGTCTGTCTAGCTCCCCAAACTTAAAATATTGTATGTAGTAATGTGTATTTTGAGCATTTCCAATTGTCCTTCACCCCTGTTTCCCTATTGACTCACTAAGTATAACACAAATATGTGAAAATTTTAGGCTGAAATGGTACCTTCAGGAAATAAATGCTTTCCTGAAGAGAAACTATCCACGACGCTGCACTCTAGGCTCAGCCCTGCAATGATTTATGTCTGCACTTAATTTTGCACTAGGGGTAGATATACTGAAGTCATTGGGACAACTCAAGAGTTCAGAAAGTTAAGCACATACATAAGATTTTGTGGGCCTGAGACTATGAAGAAGGACTCTGCCATTAACAGGAATTACAAAGTGAGGAGAGGTATGTAAAGGAGCATAACAAATATATACAGTCCATACAGCATCCCTTAGCCCAGCTATTATATCTTGGGTACTTCTTGCATAGTTTATGAGAGCCATAACAGAAGCAGTCCTTAAAGATTCAAAGTCCTTGAGATCCTTTCTGACTGGTTGGATTAATATCACAGCTGTTCTTTCCCTCCAAATTACCTATATGAGTGCATACTTTGTGTGTGTATTCTGACATGTCAGAGACCATGTTTCTGGAGAGGTTCAAAGATTTCTGAGAACCATTGCTTGGGCATAGTACCACAGCGAACAGAGGTGACTTAAATCCATTAACTTCAAAACTTTTCCAGGATTCTTATAAGTCTTTTAAAAGGCATCCATGTAAAAATATATGCACTTACATTGGTGTTAGGAATTCATAAATTAAATGACAAAGAAATAATATATGTTATTCCTTACCACTGCTGATTACTCTTATGATACTTTTTACTTAAGAACAGAGGACATAAGTCTGGAAGCTAGCTCCTAGACCATGAAAGCAATGCCTGCTGTTGCCTTCAGTCATGACCAGCCAAACCTTCCCTCTATATGGAAGCCTGAAAGAGACTTAATATTGTCTGATAATTGCTTTTTCCATCCTTGAACTTCAGATATATGGCTGTTTCACACACACAAATAAAAATAAATGATTAAATAAATAAGAAGTAATAAAAATAAAAAAAAGATTTTTCTCCATTGTGACTTTGGCCCTTAGATAAAGGGATTAATCAACGGTCAGGAAAAGGATCACCCTGCAGTTACGAGATGGTGGCTTCAGGTCAGCTGCTTCCATTCCAACATTTCCTCTGTCATTGCACAAATCACAAGTCCAAGCTCCTTAACCCTACTTTGTGTCTGCCACTAACTGAGTTCTAAGGGATTTAACTATCAAAATGGTCTTGAGGACCTGGACTTAAGTATGTTTGAGGTTTTGATTCCAATAGATAAACACAGGGAGAATAATTCTTCAATACTCTTTAGAGAAGAGTGTGCCTTTCAATACCTTAAGAAATTTAGGGTAGGAAATATTAATAGTGATGTTAAAAATCTTTTATATATCTGTAAAAATTAAACTTGAATTTGGACAGTTGAAAGTTAGTGGGACAGATTGGTCACATTTAATCACCCAAATGTCTCCTTTAAAAACAGCTGAATAGATATGATTTGGCCACTTACCTATTAAAAAACCTGCTTAAGAGTATGTTTAATTTACTACCTAGTGTTTGTTTCCTAATGCTTCATACCAAGTGAAGAACAAAGATAGAAATACATAATATGAAATCAATTCTGTTCAAAGCCAGTAAGCACAAATAGCATTAGGATATTTGAATTATTTCCCTCTGCCCCCCACCATCTTATATTTATTAAATAGAAATCAAACTGAGGTTTTATAGAATCTTTTGGGAATAAAAATGATCTGATGATTTTTCTTAATAAACCGTAACACCTAGAAATTTGATTTCTGGCTGAATCTTGTATTTGGCAGGGATGTTGTTTGTCATGGAGCACTGCTTCCAGACTGGTTCATTATAAGCTTTGATTTCACAGGTAAGAAATTAAATCAATATGTTTCCCACAAATCCAACTTTCTGTGCTTTGGGGATGAACCAGCTGATGGGGATGTCAGGAAAAGAGGATGAAGAAAAGAAACCATTGCAAACAGATGTGCATTTGTAGAAAACAGCTTTGATTTCTAAAATGATGGTTGTGTGGTTTATCTCAAACCGCTTATATAGTGCTTTGTATAAGCACAGTATCATTAGAGTTACTATCCTCCATACCCCAAGAAATAGAAAGCATGGTACAGAGGTGATGCAAGACCTGTTTTTCTAAAATATATCTATGCTAAATTCAGAGAAACTGCTGTATCTACAGGAATGTTACCCCAGAAATGAATATTTAATCCAAAGGAAAAGTTTGCTGACTGGGTACCGACGGTGAAGTGTCCTCAAATGTAGTCAGTCCTGAATACAGAGAACAGGTAATATTATGTCTGTAAGGCTGTTTAAAATTCTTTGTTTCCTTCTTGCACTTCTAAACCAAGTAATTTTTCTAGACTTGCTGATCTGAATTATTGTATGCATGCTAGTTAGCTGCCAAGCTCTGCCTAACCTATGGCTTCATTTCAGGAGTAGAGTGAGTTCTCTCTCTGACAGTTCTCTCTTTTGTATGTGTGCCTATAAATATATAGAAGTATTTAAAATAAAGTTTATCTGCATTTGTTGCCAATATAAGAAAGGGAAAATAAAACTGAAAGGTCTGAAATGTACATAAAGAAGCCTCAGGCATCTTTGAAAGTCAATCTCATCTCTCCAAGAGAATCAGTAGGTGTGGTGAAATGACATAGTCTTTATGGGAAAGAAGATATCAGTATGGGACTTAGAGGAATCACTAGTGGTACATGTTCCTGAAAAAGTCTCTGAAACTTTTGAGCATGCTTCTGACAGCGAAATCCCATATGTCCTTAAGTCTATGATGAAACTTTTGGCTAAAGCTTTTTAAAATATCTCCTTTTTAAAATTAATTCCCTTTTTGAGACTTCAGTTACCATTCGGAGACATCTGATAAACTATGACATGCAAACATATCCCTTATGAATTACTGCTATTAATCATTCTCCACCCCATGGCCTTTAAAACCTTTTGGGCATATATGGGTAAAGAACCATTATTCAGAATCAATATATGAAGGCAGATATGCAGCAGCAGTTCACTTCCAGAGAAACTGTGCAGCCATCTAGCAATGTTCATAGCATGTCCTGCAGTTTCCTCATCCAATAAACAACCAGACTTAGCAAGGAGAATCTTCTATATTTTTGTCTATACTGCGATAAAACTACAAACATTCATTGTGTGTGTGTTAGAGGCTCTGTTATGTGAAATATAAGGTCTTTTGAAGCAAAGGTTTAATCAGATTGTTTCTCTTAATCTTTTCACAATAAAGAATCGTGTTTGGCACTGCAATACCAATTGTTTGTTGTGCTCACTAACAGCACAAGAAACCTGGGTTAGGTGATCAGCACGGATACATGCAGACCACAATAAAAAGTCCACTCTACAATAGTAATCTAATTGGTACACCCAGCAGAAATGTTACTTAAAGCTTCCACCGTAATCAGTGAAGGAAAAAAATAGGTCCCCATTACACGCTGAATGTCCCTTTATCAGTGCCTATCCATTGTTACTGAAGATGTAACAAATCTAGGTTTGAAGCTCAAAGATTAGGCAAGAATAGTCTTGGCTTTATCATCAGTGGGTATGGATATGGATATGATTTGTGTAGGTCTTCTCTTGTCCCCTCTAGCTCCTGATTTGTGAATTTCTACAGTAAAACTGGAATACTGCATCCAAATCAATGTTTTAAATTGCAGGTTGAAAAACTGCAGTTGCCGAAGAAAGGCATGCAGTTATTTAAAAGCTAGGAAAAAAAAAAAAAAATCTTAGTCAGGCACTTAGGAAATAAAATCTGCTTAATTTATCAAAAAGTGTCCTGAGAGTTAATTGAGTACCTTTAAAGGGATAAAATATCAAAAGTCTTAAAAAAAAAAAAAAAAAAAAAAAAAAAAAAAAAAAAAAAAAACAATACAAAAGGTTTAACAAGCTTAGAAGCTGATGCCAGACAAATTCTAATGGGAAATTATGCACAAAAGTTCTTTGTTCTGTTTGTTTGTTTGTTTGTTTAAACAGTCATTTACTTTTTTATTTTCAGACTTTTATTTTTATTTTTCAGCTAGGAAAGGCAAACTAACAAATGAAGAATTGACTTCTCCAGCTCTTAACGCGTAGACTACAGCTGCACTCGTATCTGGAAGGCATGTTTTTTTCAAACACAAATTATGCGTTAGGCTAAACACCAGTTACATGGTTCAGCTCATTATCTTGCTGAAGTGTGTGGTACACCAGTGGAGGTCAGCAGCAGTGACCTTCTGCTGTCTCCTGCAGACAACCTCTGGCTTCTGCAGCAGGCCCTTTCCATCTGTGATAGATATGGCACAGTCCCAACCAGCTATGTTGGATATATTCCACCTGAGGCAGTCTCCTGAGACCTAGGAAATCTTTGACCAGCCATCAAGGGACCAAAGGAGTAGGCCAAGATCTTGGGTGAAAAGAAAAATAAAAAGGGAAGAAAATATTGTAGAGATTGGAAAAAAAATCTCAAGCCACTAAACAACTTTCTCGTATTTTCCTCTCTTCTTTCTTCTCTCCTTTTACTGTTTCCTGCATTGTGAAGCTTCCCAAAATATAAGTTGGAGGAGGACGGAAGGAGCAATATTTAGGGGGTGAAGCTGGCAAGTCAGGATGGAAAGAAGAGCTGGAGGAAAGTGAGGGAAAAAAAAAAAAAAAAAAAAAAAAAAAAAAAACTCTTACAAAATATGCTGGAGCCACTGGTTCTTACAGCAGGGTGATTCACGGCCAGGCATACATTATAGCCAGGGAAAGTAAATAATAGCAATAAAGCCATAATTTCTGCAGTAATTGGAAGTGGTGCACAGGAACTTATTTTCAATTTGGTAACTATGTGAGACTTTCGATAGCTATTAGGAGGATAATTAGGGGTGAAATGAACATTAAATCAATGTTTGCAAGCAAAAGCTCTATGTGTATTCATATGAGCATGTGTATTTTTGTCTTTATTCAAAAGCAAAAAAGACTTTTTCCCTTAAAGTCTTTTTTTTCCCCCTGTAAAAGCACATTTTGTCTCATTTTCTGCACTAAAACCACATTATTTCCTTTTCAAGCATTTTTATTATGTTCCTTAATTCCTTATGGCTACACTTGTGTAGGAAAGAACTCTGTTAGGTGGCAAAAGGAGAACAAGTCACGCTGTCAACATGAAATCTCAGGGGTAAATCAGTTACTGATGCAAATCAGAAACCTCCCAGGCACAGACTGGAACAAAAAAGGATTTGGAGGCAGGGAACAATACACATGCATGAGTCTGCTTAAAATCAGCTCTGGCTGTACTTCACATTTGGATAGACTGTCTTTCAGTGGACAGGCATTTTCTATTGATGACACTGGGCTCACTGAGCTATCAAAACTCCCTTTCAGAGAGCACCATCATCTCCTGCGTACATTCAATACTCCTCCTTATAGCGTGCATTTAACAGAAAGCACCTTATTACAACAAGCAGAGAAATGGTAACACAGAGGTGCTTGGCTAAATGGAGCAGCTGCTTTTGGCCTGAATAGCTGTTCAGTGTAAATAAGCCATGGCAGTTTTTCAATTGGGTTCAGAGCCGATGCAATAAGGCAAGAGAAGAACAAAACTAACTTGGTAATTAAGAAAAAAAAAAAAAATCAAGGAGGGGAGAGAGGGTTGTGATCTGAAAAATAGCATAAAATAAAACCCAAAGTCCCTCTTGGGCTTTCATTTGAGCAGGGTGGAGTGCACTTCCCCCTAGCCCCTCCAAACTGATGGTCTAAAGAAGATGTCTGTGCTGTCAGGGCGTGATGAAGAGCTTCCAAGCCACAGGGCAGGGCTTCACGCAGCCTTCACACGGGGAAAGTTTTCTGCGCTTGTCTGTGCAGCAACACACATTCTCACAGATTAATTCCAGCTGTGCAGTGCCTTGCTGGCAGAGTCGTTATGTATTAGTAATGCTATCCAATTTGAGCAAATGGGCTCCCCTCACACAGATCTCTCACTGATGCTCTTCCTCTTGCACATACATGGATACACAAGCCTTTATTATCTTCTCTTCTGCATCTTTTTCCTCAAAAAGGCATCATTTTTCCCTCTCTGCATTCTTCAAGGAAAGTTGTCTTTCTTATTCATGTGAAATCCTTACTTCACCTAGAAATAGCACTGAACAGGGCTTTGCTGGCAGCTTAGTTGTTTATAGGCAGGGCATTGTAAGCATATTTCTGATGGTATAAAGCTGGAGTAACTCCACCATCAGGGGGTCATCTGGGTGGAAATCTAAACAAGACTAGCATCACGCTGAGAGCACATAGTTACAGAGCTTCAGGATGAAGCCTGATTCTTTATTTGTCAGCATTCTCAGACCAAGTGTCAATTTACCCAGAGCTCATATCTTCAAACATTTACGCTTTGCCTTTCTTAGACATGTCATTTTCAGTATTTTCTTATCTGGAAATACTGCAGTAACCTCTTCTTCAGAATTAGTCTTATTGTCTGTGATGGTGGCAAGAAGGGGGTCACATCTTGGTCACTTCATTTCCACGACAGACATTCCACAGGTCTGAGACTGTCTTCCTTTGAGAACTTTTCAAATACTTGTGGTTTAAGCCATATATACACTGTCACATATATATGTACACAGGCATACATATAAGGAAATTCCAGCAACTGCATCACCAACACAACTGTGAGCCCATCACCATCCTCTTGTCTGCATTCACAGAGGGACAGAGCGATTGCAGTGACTCAATTTCTTCTGAAACTTTGAGCTGAAGTCTTCTCATTTCCAGATTCAGTTTTATTGTAAGTCAATATATATTATGGCACTCTTACTGCTTTACATGTATGTGTGTACTCATGCATATACTGTACATAAGTGTTCTTCTCCTATGCCAACGGCAGTAATAATGAATGTTATCTCTACATCCCAAAGCACTTTGCCATGCACTGTAGGAACCTACATGTTAAACCAAGGCTTATATAGGATGCATCTTGCCACAAGGTATTCCTCAAGGTACTTTCCCAGAAAGCTTTCCAGCTTCCTTCTTTTCTGAGTGCTTTATCAGTCTGGAAACCTAGACTTGGAGAAAATCGTAGAATCATAGAATGGTTTGGGTCGGAAGGGACCTTAAAGATCATCTAATTCTAATCTCCCTGCCATGGTCAGGGACACCTCCCACCAGACCAGGTTGCTCATAGCCCCATCCAGCCTGGTCTTGAGAACTTCCAGGGATAGGGCATCCACAGCTTCTCTGGGCAACCTGTGTCAGTGCCTCACCACCCTCTGAGTGAAGAATTTCTTCCTTGTATCTAATCTAAACCTATCCATTTTTAGTTTAAAACTATTCCCCTTTGTTCTATCATTACATTCCCTGACAAAGAGTCCTTCTCCAGCTTTTCTGTAGGCCTCCTCACCTTAAAACTTCCAAAAAATCTGCTGAAATGTATATTTGAAAGGAGACCAGAAATAAAGTTGGAAAATAGGAAAATGTGTTGCAATGCCCTAGTTCCATGTCCTGGCACTATTTTGTGACCCCACATATCAGCTGCTCTTCCCAGCCTTGGGAAGCCATCTATTTTTGCTGCCATAAATTTATGGAATGATCTTGGGTAAATCACCTGGATCTGGATCCCCAAAGACATTCATAACAAAATACTATTCAGCTTTATCTGTTGGTTCTTCATTGTATCTGACTTCAGCAAACACTGTGCTGGAATAAAAGTACACAGAAAGCTTGTAATGCTGATAGTCACATTGCTCCAAGGGCACCTGTGTGTGGTTCAGAAATACCTTAAGCATGTTCTAAGTTTTGGAATAAACATGTACACTGTATCAGACTTAAAATTCACCTCTGAATTTGTATAGTAGCAAGAAACTGCTCAGGAAACCAGAAACATCGGAGCATAGCCATTTTGTAATGTACTCAGATCCTGCCTCTTGTGAGCTCCTTGTGAAGACTCAGTTTGGAATCAGCATAGCTTCAGGCCGTACTGAGAAACCTTATCGTACTGCAGGGAATACAATAGAGGTGGTGGTGCTTTTGTGAGGTTCCTGTGGCTCACACAGCTGTGACTTGCCAGCCATGTGGTTCTGGTTAACGTTTAGGAAAGCTGTCCAAAGTGGAAAAATGCTGTAAAAGCAGAGAATATTACTGAAGAGCTGCCCAGCTATTCTATCTTGTCTGTGTGGCTGCTTTGGGTGACTGATCTCTCATTGTTTTGGTGTATGCATCCCCATTGGGGAAGTCAGCTTGCACATTTTATATCTGATGCTGGATGAGGAACTGTACCACATCTACTTGGCTGCAGAAGTTTCTCAGGTGCTGTGCTTTGAGATAAGTTGCCCACCCAGACTCTGAAGTGAAGTATGTTTTCTCTAGCCTCTTGTCTTGATTCATAATCTTCTTATCTCCAGGTATTTTAATATTTGTCTGACAATATTTATCTCCCTTTCTTGGTAGGTCTGGTCTGTATGAGTAGGTTGCTAAGGTCCCTTGGTAAAAGTATGATTACATTTTATGTTTGCCACTGCAGGAACATTAAATGTATGGACACATACTGTAAAAAGTTGACTGATCGACTGTTTAGTACATGTGCAGTATAGTTACATGTTCAATAACATGCAAAATTGTAGATATAAAACAATGTGTTAAATTGCATCAGTTGGAAATGATGTTGACTTATTTAGCAGAATGGATGTTTGCAAATTTTTATTTTCCCTAATCAGAGAAAGTTGATCTCCTTCCATGCCATAAGACACAACATAAAATACGTTCATAACATAAATTTGGGACAGAGTGATCAGGAAGAAATATTTTATCTTTGATCTGTCAGTAGCTCTTTGACGTCTTTGGAGCACATTATAACGTATCATTGCTCTCTAATTCTAGAAGCAACCCTGGCACTTCTTTCTTATGAGGAAAGAGAGTCCCTTTTAAATGGTGTTTTTTCTGTGATACAGCTTTTGAAGAAATCAGAGCCAGAGAACTCTGTACCTGTGGCAAGAGCCAATGAGCCTTTCTGCAGGAATATATTTGAGCCAAAGCAATAGCATGTGGAAAAAAATAATAATAAATAAATAAATAAATAAACAAACAAACCAGCATCTCTGCATAGGGTGAGAAAAGGGGAAAAATAGGTTTCTGTAGTATAATGTAATGCTATTGTATGCCAAACAGTGAGGTTGTACTACCTAAAGATAGCTGGAGTAAAAATGTTGAAAAAAGTAGTGGCAAAATAAAATGTTCCAACTTTGTGACATTGTATTTGGCCAGAAATAATTTAGAATATCATAGGAAGAGGAAGCAAAAGGAGAACTAAAGGTGAAGAGTAAAGATAAGAATGATTCATAAATTGAAAGATGATATTTTTTTCTTTCTTCTTCTTCTAAGGAATAATGCATCCAGTAATGTAACAAGTACTTCTTCAAGGGCACTGAAGGAGTGCAGCTCTTTAGATACTGAAAATAGAAAAACCAAGAAGAATGTGGCCAAAATGTTTGAAGATGGGGGCAATATTTTATTTCTTTAGTAATTGCCATGCATTGAAGCTCAAATTGACTCTGAAGTTGTATTATTGGAAACAGGAACAAAAGAATAAATAGAAGTAATCTGTAGAAACAGGTTGAAGAGGAGTTTGCTCATAACCATAGGAAAAGAAGAATGAAAATAGGAGGAATGGAGGAACATATCTCTCAACTTCATTCTGTATAAACAGACTCTGGGCACTCCACCTCTTTGAAAGATATGCAGTGTAAAAACACATTATAAAGGCTGCTGAAGGCAGTCATGAACTGCTGGTCAAAATGTGTTTTATTGAATAGATTTATGCTGGGTCCTGCACCTGGGGCGCAATAACCCCAAGCAGAGCTACAGGCTGGGAGAGGAATGGTTGCAGAGCTGCCAGGCAGAGAAGGACCTGGGAGGGATGGTGGATAGTCGGCTGAATATGAGCCAGCAGTGTGCTCAGGTGGCCAAGAAGGCCAACGGCATCCTGGCTTGTATCAGGAACAGTGTGGCCAGCAGGGCTAGGGAGGTGATCGTCCCCCTGTACTCAGCTCTGGTGAGGCCGCACCTCGAGTACTGTGTTCAGTTTTGGGCCCCTCGCTACAAGAAGGACATCGAGGTGCTTGAGTGGGTGCAGAGAAGGGCGACGAAGCTGGTGAGGGGCCTGGAGAACAAGTCCTACGAGGAGCGGCTGAGGGAGCTGGGCTTGTTCAGCCTGGAGAAGAGGAGGCTCAGGGGCGACCTTATCGCTCTCTATAGGTACCTCAAGGGAGGCTGTAGCGAGGTGGGGGTTGGCCTGTTCTCCCACGTGCCTGGTGACAGCACGAGGGGGAATGGGCTTAAGTTGAGCCAGGGGAGTTTTAGGTTAGATGTTAGGAAGAACTTCTTTACTGAAAGGGTTGTGAGGCATTGGAACAGGCTGCCCAGGGAAGTGGTGGCATTGGAACAGGCTGCCCAGGGAAGTGGTGGAGTCACCATCCCTGGAAGTCTTCAAAAGACGTTTAGATGTAGAGCTTAGGGATATGGTTTAGTGGGGACTGTTAGGGTTAGGTCAGAGGTTGGACTCGATGATCTTGAGGTCTCTTCCAACCTAGAAATTCTGTGATTCTGTGATTCTGTGATTTCTACATTCATTATAAATATATGTCCTGTCCAGGTCTTTGCAAGAGAACAGAAAACAAAATTGACACCTGGTCAACCTTGGGTTTAAAAAGTCTCAAATTTTGTGAAAGAGTTGGATCTGGATTTTTATTTTTTTTTTTTGCAAAACATTGAAGCTTAGAATCAGTGCTCCTGTACTTGAGGCTTGAACTAAAAGTCAGACTTCCAGGATTCCATCCCTTTTATGTGCATCTATGCTGGCTTGTCCACTGTCCTCTTCACTGTTTGTGTTTTGTCTTCTGTCCAGTCAAACACGTTGTCCATGTCCTACTGCAGGGCTTTGGTATCTCAAGAGTCACATCTTCACTGTATTACAAACAACCAACACTCTGCAAGTTCGCCATCATTCACAAGATGAAGAAGTATCATTTCATTAATGAGATAACATAACTTATCCTCTTGTTAAGTATAACCTTACTTTTTCCACTTTTTAATTTTTAAACTGAATAGATAATGTTCAAGAGACTTCAGTGTGCTAGGAAGGGAACAGGAGGGACAGGTTTTTAAAGGCACAAGCTTACATGTCTCCTTATAAGCAAGTGAGAAACTACAATTTTCAAGTTCAGGGAGCATGCAATGGTTCCAGAGATAAAGTCTAAGGATCAGAAACAGAAAGTAAGAGACATGTATTATTTTGTATGTTTCTCCATTGTTTGGCTGTACCCTGACTCACTGAAGCTCACAGAGACTTGACTGTACTCCAGTTTGTCTCTTTGAAAGACTTGTTTCCCTTTCAGAATTAATTGTATAGAAATATTAAACATATTTTTTCTTAATTAGCCATACAAACTTGAACATATTGGTTTAAACACAAACTACTGGCATAGGGCCAAATTTTTCTCTTCCTCAAGAACTTAAACAATAATGTTCAGTTTGCCCCCTGACAACAATTTTCTGTTGAGTATTTGTGCTATGACCATGACAGCATCATTTTTTTTGTGTTTCCTCACCCACAAAAACATAATTTTCATTATTTTTGTTTTCTTGTTCAGTAGTCATAAACAGTAATGGTGAAATACAAGTTCCTGGAGTGCTCTTCAAGAGAGGCTTAGAAAATTTTATTGAGAAGTGTTGGTAAAGCGATTGAAATAATTGGATTTATAAGTTCAATACCCTACTCTGTTACAAGCACAGTTTACACCTTGTATGATTGTGAATGGAAATGTTAATTTCTTTTCTCCCTGAGATATTTTTAATAATATTTATGAGGTCCTATAACACCATGCAAATTGGGATCATTACCCAAGAAATCTGTATTTTCTTTGTGAGTAAAAGAATACATGTCCATTTCTAATCTAATCGAATCATTGAAGTTTGATTAAAGTTTGAGGAAGCAACAGTTTAGTGGCAAGAGACACAAATTAGGAAGTGAAAGAAACACATTTTCCAACTTGCTGAAGAAGCAGATGTATAGATGAAAGTCATCTATTTTGAAAAGTATTTTTTTTTTATGTTCAGCTGACTTCTAAAATGCAAGTCTGAGATGAGTGCCAAAAGAAGTTGTGAAAAAAGTGATAGGACATCTGAAATAAATCAACATACAATGAAAAGGATGACATGTATGAGTGCAAGTGGTGTATTTTAAAACCTTTTTTGATTGATAGGATAAAATACAGTAATCATCTTAATGCAAATGATCAGTAAGGTTAAAAACAATGAAATTTGAATTAGGAAATGTGTTGAGGACAAAAACAAAACAAACACATGGTATTTGCTACTGATTACTAAATGTTCATACAGTCATGCTAGAAAGTATTTTCTAGGATGTGTCGAATATATTTTAAGTATAAAAATACAGTAGAAGAAGTATCATATGAGATAAATCTGTGAATGGATTAGAGCAATAACTATCTGCCATAGAGGTAGACATGAGTCACTGTGAGATAATCAGACACGTATAACCAATGTCCAGCAATCTAAAAGGAACTATCTGATTGTCCCCTGATCCAGATTTTAACAAGGCTTTGGAAAGTTGAGGAAATTTCCTAAAGACTGTATGTCTGCCAGTAAAATCCTAGCTTTTGAAAGAAGCAGAAGAGATGACTCAGTAAACCAGTTAGTCAGATGTCAGTCTGGCCAAACTAATGGAACAGTTAATTCAGGACTCTGTCAACAAAGAATTAGAGGCTAAAAATACAATTAATGCTAGTCAACATGTTTACATCGAAAGTGGGTCTTGTCAAGCAAACGTGTTATATGTTTTTTGACAACATTACAGGTCTGGTTGATAAAGACAATGGTGTTGACATAATATACTTGGATTTCTCCAATGAGTTTGATTTAGTACCACATGACATTTAGATTAAAAACCCTACATTATATGGAATTAACAGGGCACACATTAGATGGATTAAAACTCTCTGTCTGACAGGTCTTGAAACAGAGTTTTTAATGGGGAGAAATCAATGAGTTGAGCTGTTACTAATGCAGTCTCCAAGGGATTAGGGTCTTAATCTAGCTCTCTTCAGCATTTTTACCAATGAGATGAATCTTGGCCAGCAGTCTGAAGATGCCACAATGGTTTTTAGTTGACCAATACAGAGTGTAGTGATTATTGTATTTGTAATTGCCTGAGCAAAGACTTAGAATATAACAGACTGAATTCATAAACTAAATAAAATGTGCAATACCCCTCAAAGAGTCTACAGATCAGACAAGACAGAAGACACTGAACTGAGAAATAGAAGCAACTGACAGTCTTAAAAGTAGGAAATACAAGGTGATAACTATTTGAATGTGGGATTTTCGTGTGATCTTCTAACGAATATGGTCCTAGAAAATACAGAAATATTAGGGAAGATATGTAATATTGTCACTGTACTATAGTTATAAGAATAACAAATGTTTTTCAAATTTCCAAACAAAATGACACTTGGAAGCAAAAATGGAAATTTTTTTCTTCAGAAAATGTCAACATAAAATATTAGACATTTCCAAATGTTCTTTCGGCTCTTTTGGCCACAGCGATTTATACTGATTTTGATCACACTTCATGAATAACTCCCATCCCTCCAGAACTTCTGTCTTTTCTTTTTCTTTTTTTTTTTTTTTTCCCAAAATGAATGCACTCATTCAAAAAAATAAACAGCCATTCAGCTTTGTTCATTACTCAGCATTAGTAGAGAAGCTACTAAATATCTTGCAGTTGTTTAAAGTAAAATGGAATAAGAAAAAAAAAAAGTTTCTGGAAGGAAAATTTTTTCATTTTATATTTGAAAATAATAAAAAAAATGTCACCATGTGATCTAAGCACTGTACATAGCTGCTGACACATGGAAAATTTGTATAGCAAGGCATTGGGCAAAAAAAAGTGTATTTTAATTTTCCAGATACGAGTATAAGATTATTCTAGAGATAAAACTAAGAGCAAATCAAACGTTAAACAATGTCTAATTGTATACACAATTGTATTCAATTGTGTCTGTATATTGGATCAGCGCATCAGCCAACATAGTGGATTCACTGTTATTGGAATGTTTAAGGCAACACTAGACACCTGTCTAAAAAAATATGTCATTTAATTCATCTTCAGGAAAAAAATAAATAAATCAGGCAACAGACTGTGCATACAGTACACAATCATTGCTTTCCTTTCCAACCACAGAAGCTAGACAGTCAAGTCAATCAAACAAAACTAAATCAATCTTATCATTAAAAGAAGAAAAGGAAAAAAAAAATAATTAAAAAAAAGCTTCTGGAAATGAGAAAGCTTTTATAAAAATATTTTAATTTCATCTTTCATAATCTCAAAAATCATGCTCAGATAATCCAGCATGTTTCAGATTCCTTCTTAAAGAAATAATAGTGCAATAATTGACAACTTCTGAACCTCCATCTCAAGCACCAGTGATATTACACTACCATCTCCCTCCCATTGGCCAGGGTAGAACCCATTTTTTCTGCCTGCAAGTGCTGTTCTGCTGCCACATGATCCCCTCCAACCTCATATATAGCACTGCTCTATATTTACTTAATCTCTCATTTCTGAGTACTGTCTATGTTTAATTCCAAGTCATTTTTCTAAATGTATCCTTGAATGCATGCACTATACATCCAATTTGGACATCTTATTATGTATGCCCGTTGCATTTGTATACATTCCTTTAACTTGGATCCCAACATGCAGCTCATTACTTCACTCTCCCTGCACCTGACATGTTCACTTATTTTCTTGCTCCAGAAGTCAGCATGCCATGTTGATAAAATGTGATCTACTGAAACATGGCTTTTTTTTTTTTTCTTTCTGTTTTTAAATAACAGACATCAGAATATAGAAGGATTTGGACACATTGCACTTTTCTATTCCAATATTCTTTCAAACCAAAGTGTTACTGCTACTATTTGAAAGTATGTTGTGAGTACTTGCCAGTTACTTCTTTCCCCTTTCTTTGCTATTGCATACATAGTGAGTCGTGGACTCAGAGGATGAAATTCTTCACAGATAAAACTCCCATCAGACTCTGGCTTGTGTTAATACACACCATTGTCTTGATATAAATGTTTAGATATGTGTGAAAGAATTTCATACTTAATTTCATACAATAATGATATGCTACAGATATGAAAAATTAGATTTATGGTTCCCCAAATAATTCTTAATTCAGTGTAGATCTAAATATCTATGTAATCCCATGATGTCCCAGTAAATTAGAGAAACAAGGAATTTTTCTACTATATTCCCAAGATGTAAAACTTCAAAGACCTAGACAAGTTGTTGGTTCTGAAAAGATCCTAAAATGCTTATGGAAAAAGACGAAATCCTGAAATTCTTGGGGAAGAATGGAATTTCGAGAGCTGGAAGACTTGGTGGGTGTGTTTGTTTGTTTTTCCTCCAAACCTTGGCAAGCAAGTTTTATAACATGCAGGGCTATTTCACATCTGTGGTGCAAATGCTGTCATATTTCAGAGATGCTTCTGTCTCAGGCAAGGCTGTGATCTATGGCAGGATTCTGTGTTTGTAGTGGCTATCTGTGCCAGCCAAAGTCCTTATGGCTTCCATTGTAGGTTGCACAATTTTCTTGAAAAATGAACTCACCACACACTTTATAAGAAGAGGCCCATGATGCCTGTCTGATTTGTCTTTCCAAGTGAATAAACCTTTTGCTTATAAATAGACATAATCCTTGCTGAGCATCTGAGACTAACCCTGCCCCTTTTTTCCAGTCAGTATTTTCAATACCTTTAGGTTGTAGGCTACATTTATGGATGTGGTGGAGATGTCCATTGCTGGAGGAAGTGGTAATGGAAACTTCTGATGATAACTAAATTCACTCATCATTTCCTTGATACCTTCCAACCCAGCTAAGTGTGTGATCTAGGATGGGAATAGCCCAAGCTGTTTGTACTAGCCACATTTTAAAGCTTTGTCAATTTTAACTGACCACTTCCATGTGAGAGCTGCACTCTTTCTTTTTATTTCTTTGACCATCAAAAGGCATTTCTCCAGATTTACATCAGTCAGTTTATCTAAGTTTACCTTACTGGTGGTGAACTTGTGCAGTGCACAGGAAAGGAAGAGATGGCTGAACAAGATCCTAGCGGAAGGGTCTGCTCTGATGACTGAAGTTAGCTGGAATTCCTCCTTTCAAAAAAGGTCAGAATCTAATTCAAAAATAGGGAAATAAAATATCTCATTAATTACCTCAGAGACTATAGTCTGTATCCGTTTGGCAAGAACATTTCCCACTGAAATCAATAAGAGTGTTTGAGAGGTGAGGAAAACACATCTGGTACCTAGTGTGACCAATATATGATTGTTAGAATATGTTGTACCTTTGTGTAAACCTCCTATGTGCACTTTAGTGTTTTTTGTTTGTTTGTTTGTTTGTTTGTTTGTTTTGTTTTCTTTTTTCCCCAGCAAGGACAAGGATCATCACATGGTACCATGTGCTCTATGTTATATAATGATGATTCACCCCCAAGAGATAGCATAGGATTGGAGATGATGAAAAGGGTATGCCAAGTTAACAAACACTGTGCATGCATTATCATGTGGCTGTGAATTTCCAAACAGATACCTGGGAAAAAAAATGATAGATGCATGTTGATTTATTGAACAGGTTGTCCAGCCTATGTGTAAAATCTTTGTGACAGCAGAGTACATCATGGCATCCTGCAGCTATCCCTTGGCTTACTCATCGCCTACTGGGAAAGGCACCGTCCTTGTTCATTACCGCCTCCTCTTTCCGGAGATACACATTTGCAAGTTGTCTTCCTTTTGTAAAAAAATCAGGCATAAAATTCCTTGTCAGGTTTATTCCCTTGAACATAGTTTAATATATTCTTCCCTTGCACGTGCTCTGAGCTGTTTTCTCTTTGCACATCGCAGCAGCTGCGTGCAGCATTCAAAACTTGAATTTTTTATTTTTATTTTTTTTCTGACAATGAGTTTCTTTGGTGGCTAAATAAGGATGCTTTGGATTTGAAACACTGAATAACCGAAAATGTTGCCTGCTGTGTAAAGGGTCTTCTCAAGGCAATAATGGTGATCCCAGCCAAACTCAACAGATTTGCTTCACCTGACAAAGAGAAAACTATTGGCAACAGTCAGCCCTTACAATCGGAGGGGCATTTCCAGATTTGTTGAGAGCCTTGCTAAAAGTGATTTCATTCAAAACAACATTAGAAGGAAAAAAATAAAATAAAATAAAATAAATAAATGAAAGTGGCTTTCAGCCAGATGGAAATGTATTTTGGAAATGTCTGTTTATGACAATATTTTCCCAGTTTTCATCAGCTTTCGTCATCTGTTTAGTTAATTTGTTGTCTGAAAACCTTTGAAAGAAAGTGTTTTCACAAGTGTGAACTTTCCAGCTCTAGTTTTCCTTGTCTTTCAGAAAGAAAATAAAAGAGATATTCCTTCTGTGATCTAGATGTTGTCCTGCTCCTTAAATCACTTTCATTGAACAATTTGTCAGTCTCTCTATGGACTGAGTCAAGAAGTTAATTCCTATCAGAAGGAACTGAAAAGGAAAGGACTATTGGAAAAAGAAAAAAAAAAAAAAAAAAAAAAAAAAAGAGGGGGGAGAGAGAGAAGAGACAGCAATACTTCATAAAACAAGCAGAAAAATCAATCTGTTTGCCCATTGCTGCCTCCCATGTCCTCAGCCAACCACTTCCCTGGGCCTTAGGGCTCCTGTAAGATGCAAGTGACCTTACTAGAGCATGTGTGCACAGGTATAACTCATCAAAACCCTTTTTATCTCCTCCAGTCTAATCAGACGTGTAGACCTAACTAGCATATCAAGTGGAAATAGGAGCTAAAGTCACAGTGAAGCTGCAGTTTATTTGCATACTAACTCCTCATGAAGATCCCATAGCAAGGGGCAGGATGTTTTCCATATTCCAAGGGTTTTACCCAGTTTGATGTTCTCAGCATAGTCTACTGATTGCTGCAAAGACACTCATGAAAACACTACTGTTTTCATATAGCTGACATATGAATAAGATATATTTGATATATCATGTGAACCTGTTGCTTACCAGATGAGCAGGAACTCATCAACCAAACCACAGCAGGCAGCTAAGCTCATGGCTTCACAAGAGTTGAAATAATGGTGAATTGCTTTAGCAGTGAATTGGTCCTTCTTCCAGAGCAGAAAAAAAAAAAAAAAAAAAAAAAAAAAAAAAAAAAAAAAACAATGAAAAGCCAGGTTTTTCAAAGCAAAGATGCTTGTTGACTAAGGTGAGAGGAAGGAAGGAAGGAAGGAAGGAAGGAAGGAAGGAAGGAAGGAAGGAAGGAAGGAAGGAAGGAAGGAAGGAAGGAAGGAAGGAAGGAAGGAAGGAAGGAAGGAAAGAGAGAGAGAAAGAGAGAGAGAAAGAGAGAAAGAGAGAAAGAGAGAAAGAAAGAGAGGAAGAGAGGAAGAGAGAAAGAGAGAAAGAGAGAAAGAGAGAAAGAGAGAGAAAGAGAGAAAGAAAGAGAAAGAGAGAAAGAGAGAAAGAGAGAGAGAGAAAGAGAGAAAGAAAAAGAAAGAAAGAAAGAAAGAAAGAAAGAAAGAAAGAAAGAAAGAAAGAAAGAAAGAAAGAAAGAAAGAAAGAAAGAAAGAAAGAAAGAAAGAAAGAAAGAAAGGAAGAAAGAAAGAAAGAAAGAAAGAAAGAAGGAAAGAAAGTTAGTTTTATTTCTAACAGCTTTGTGATACTTTGAGCTGCTGAGTTCTCAAATCCAAAGCTATCTTTCATCCAACCATCCTTGTTCCCGCATTCATGACCAATGCTGAACCAAATGCTGGGAGCTAGACTACATTTATAATGGGATTAATGGAGATTTTAATGGATAATTTATGGCTGATCAAATGCTGTTCAGATGGGATGTTGAGCCAAAATGTTATAGCAGACATATTTAAAGGAAAATAATAATGACAAAAAACTTTCATTTCCATTTATAATCTACCTTTGCTTGACCTTAATTCAGTTAGTTTATGCAATATTCATACCAGCAAAAAATCTTTCCTATATCTTTTTAAATAGTTCCACTGTAAGCTTGAGTGGATAGTAAAAGGAAATAGTAATAATGAATAGAGTCTTTTGAAATATTCATAGGGAAATTTAAAGGGCTCAGAGTCTGATCCTTCAACTTTGCAAAACTGGAACAATTTCACAAAATTTTCTGTTATATATCACATATTCTTTCAATTTAAAAAAAAAAAAAAAAAAGACAATTTTCTCAGTTCTGGCATTGAGTGCACCCTCAGTAAGTTTGCAGATGACACCAAGTTAGGTGCGTGTGTCGATCTGCTTGAGGGTAGGAAAGCTCTGCAGGAGGATCTGGATAGGCTGCACCGATGGGCTGAGGTCAACTGCATGAAGTTCAACAAGGCCAAGTGCCGGGTCCTGCACCTGGGGCGCAATAACCCCAAGCAGAGCTACAGGCTGGGAGAGGAATGGTTGGAGAGCTGCCAGGCAGAGAAGGACCTGGGAGGGAAGGTGAATAGTCAGCTGAATATGAGCCAGCAGTGTGCTCAGGTGGCCAAGAAGGCCAACGGCATCCTGGCTTGTATCAGGAACAGTGTGACCAGCAGGGCTAGGGAGGTGATCGTCCCCCTGTACTCAGCTCTGGTGAGGCCGCACCTCGAGTACTGTGTTCAGTTTTGGGCCCCTTGCTACAAGAAGGACATGGAGGTGCTTGAGCGGGGTGCAGAGAAAGGCGACAAAGCTGGTGAGGGGCCTGGAGAACAAGTCCTACGAGGAGCGGCTGAGGGAGCTGGGCTTGTTCAGCCTGGAGAAGAGGAGGCTCAGGGGCGACCTTATCGCTCTCTATAGGTACCTCAAGGGAGGCTGTAGCAAGGTGGGGGTTGGCCTGTTCTCCCACGTGCCTGGTGACAGGACGAGGGGGGAATGGGCTTAAGTTGAGCCAGGGGAGTTTTAGGTTAGATGTTAGGAAGAACTTCTTTACTGAAAGGGTTGTGAGGCATTGGAACAGGCTGCCCAGGGAAGTGGTGGAGTCACCATCCCTGGAAGTCTTCAAAAGACGTTAAGATGTAGAGCTTAGGGATATGGTTTAGTGGGGACTCTTAGCGTTAGGTCAGAGGTTGGACTCGATGATCTTGAGGTCTCTTCCAACCTAGAAATTCTGTGATTCTGTGATTTGGTCATGACCAGTTTTCACATCACAACTTAGTAAGTGCGACTCTAAGTAGATATTTTTTTATTTAATGGTGAAGTCAAAAAAAAACAACAAGTATTTTAGTTTATTTACTTTATTTGGGATAATAAATAAAGGTGCAGAATTCACCAGTCCAGTGCATTTTAGGAATACATTTATTCCTATTTAAAAACAAAAACAAGACAAAAACACAAGAACAAAACCCGCTAGTGATACATTAAAGCTACTGTCTGCACAGTCCTTACAACTAACTGTAAATACTTTGGATTATACAGAACCTAATGAAAGCTTTCTCTTATCTCTTAATCTTGAGCCCATCATGATATTTTATTAATATCCTCAACTTTGTTTAAATAATTGCAGTCTAGATGAAGTCTGTGAAAATGAGACAGTTTACACCAAATGAAAACCTGGCCTTGAGCCTTTGGTAAACATCACATATCTTCAGTCAACCTAACCTTTGCTATGGAGCTTATTAGTATTTAGAATGTAGTAACAACCACAACACTGAGCATGGCCAACTCTGTGAAAAGCAATCAGTTTGCAAGGCAAATATTATCCTCAGTGCTCTGTTTTGTGAAGAACAAGGGGAAATTCAAACTGGTGGTGGTTGTTATAAGTTTGTTGTCATTAGGCAAATCATCATGGGTTGTGGATACAGAACAAATCATTTTATATTTTTATCATCTTCTCTTGTTATAAGATTACCATATTGTAGTACTCACAACACTGTCCATCAGTCAGTCTCCTGAAAACAGTATCTGGCTTTAGACAAAAGAGGAAAAAAGGCATGTGCTTTGAGGACAATCAAATTTATGAAAAAAAATGGTGAAAAACAAGTTCTGTGGAAATAAGAAAGACCTGAATTGTTGTCCTTGTGGAGTAGAAGAAAGCAGACCTTAATGACTATGCAGTTTATTCTAGCACTCACATTGACACATGCCCATGTTGTGCACCCCATGTCCTGGCTCTTGCTGGAGGAAGGAAGCCTCTGGAAAACCTTATGTTGCTCATGAAATATGTTGTTAGCCAAAAGTTTTAGCAGAAGGAAGGAGTAAGCCTACCAGTCCCACTCCCGAGGGGAAGGCTGGGGAGGTTCCTGCTCACACTGGGAACAAGAGATTTTGTTTTGATTTTTGCAGATTTTTAATTAAAGTGTTTATCATTCCACAGGAGATAAGAAGATGTACGTAGAGTGAGGGGATTTTTTTTTCCTTTTTCTTATTTATTTTTCTTTAATACTTCCTCCCATGTGAATAGCACCACTTCAAGTGAAATAAAATTCCCCCCTTGGTCAAACACACCGGAATTTTGTTGGAAACAAAGCATCTGAAGTTGCTCCATTTTATTTCTTTCTCTTCAAATGGTTTGCCCATACACTTTAGGAAGGCAATCCCTTTCATGTCGCATAGCACATCCTCACTGGCAGCTACATCGTGTGCACTTTATTAGAGCATTTTTTCCCCCTAGATATAATGGCACCAATTAAATTACCTTGCAGCCTGACCTTAATCTGGCAGGAATGATTATTCCATGAAACAGTTAGGGCTCTAATTGACATGAAGTGCCTGCAAAATATGTCTTTTGCAGCAGACCCTGTCAAAGTCACATTGATATGCTAATACCTATAGCTGGCAGAATCACTTCATAAAGAGAGACACTGAAAATTGAATTATTTCAATTTCAGTACCTAGGAATCTAGTGATCTGTCTGTATATGTAACTAAGTAGGTGCAGTACTTTATATGGGTAAACAGCTGTACTAGGGCGTTGCCATGGAAACTGCTTGACTCATGACAATTGTGTTAGTGATGAAGTCATTAGTGGTGTGAAATGTACTTTGAGGTTGTCAAGTGTACACTCCAGGAATATTTCAACAGTATTAGTGGAGCCTTTTCATTTGCATAATTTAGGCTTTCACATATGATCTCGTTATGGTGTGGGGAAATGGCATGCCACAACCATGGCACGGTTGTGCTCAACATGAGAGTATTGCTCTTGTGTGATTCTGCAGTGAAATGCAATTGGTTCTTGCATGCAAAATAAAACTCCTTAGACCTGAACCTTCCTTTCCTTTTCTTTTTGTTGGTGGTGGTGTTTTTTAATAAAAAATGTTTTGAGGTATAGCACTGTTCAAAGGATGAACTACTGAAATTTTTAGGGTGGCAAGTGGACTTTGAAGGTCTGGACCTCTATTGTTGTTTCATTGTTATTGTTGTTGTTGTTTCTAATACAATATCTCCAGCTTTATTTCAGAGAAACCACAAGTAGGTTCAGGATCATAAGGGGCTACGTTTTCCTCATTTTAGCTTTTCACTATTTATTACAATTTGTGAGATGCCCTATGCTATAAAGCTTAATACTAGGACTTTTCTTGCAGTCACAAGTCATTATTTTCAGTTCAAAGTATTTCAATTTCAGACTATGGAAAGCTGGTGGATTTTTTGTTGTTGTTGTTGTTGTTGTTTTTTCTTTTTCTTTTTTCTTTTTTTTTTCTTTGCTGATGGGATTATACAAATAAGACCTTAGCAAGTCCTTGACAAAGAATCTGAAGGGATTCCTCTAGTTTATATGGTGTGTCTGGCAGTAGGGTGTCAGTTAATGCTGCAACATTTATTCTTTTATATGGTCTGTCCTTCTTTGTGAGGTGCCCCTGAGCAGGTGAGCAGGGAGGGAGGGGAGGTTGCAAATCTGCTTCCTGAAGGCACACTGTCTCTGCCATGGCAGTTGACTATCAGACCCATTTCTGAATAAATAATAATAGTTCACTGAGAGACATGGCTTAAAATTCAATTTCAAAAAAAAAAATTAAAAGGGAAAGATTACCTATTCAGTCCTCCCATGCAGGTATAAGCATCCATATGTGAACATGCAGGAAACATCACTGGTAGTGGGAGATCAATGCAAGTGCTCAAGATTGTCACCAAGATAAGTTAGCGGTCTGCTAATACCAGACATTGTGAGTTGATCTTATTTCTTTGCAGTGTCAGATCTTTTGAAACACAATCTAATGCTGTATGTTCACTCTATATGTTCAGCCTAATACTGTATAATCATCAGCCTCTTATGTATTAATTAGAGCTTAGCTTTACAATTGGGATGAGCAGAAAAGTAAGCATGAAATCAAAGCTGGATTTGATTAGCATACTTTGACAGGATCCCTACTAGTCAAAGGTATCTTTAATATTGTATTTAAAGTGTGTACATCTGTGTGTCAGGTGGAGGGGAGACATTTTAGCATACAATGGTAGCATAACAGCAATCTATTGCAAATCATCACCAGTTTGAAGAGATTTGAGGTATTCACAAAGTTTGATTGCTTTCTGAATCAATTTGTCTTCCTGTCCAGTGTCCTCCATTTCACCTGAAAAAAAAAAAAAAAAAAAAAGCAAACAAACAAACAAAAAACAAAATAAAATAAAATAAAAATAAAATCTGCTTTTCTCCTTAGAAACAGATTTATTTATTTATTTATTTATTAATGATGACAGGAAATCTTTCTTCTTTTTTGAAAATTTGGGATGATCTATTGGTATGAGTAGCCTAATGAAAAAAAAAAAAAAAAAAAAAAAAAAAAAGAACAGGACAAGCAGATGAAACTCTTGTAGTTTGACACAACCACTTCATATTAAGGAAAAAGATTATACATCAAGCTTCATGCTGAAATCCTACATTTCTTTCAAAATTAATTCATGAAGCCAGATTTCACAGCTTCTTAGCTTTTTTCCCCCTAATCTATTGACCCCTTAGAAGCTTAATATTTCACACTGGCCAAGATGGAAGATTTTGCATGACTGATCCCTAATTAACTTCATTCCATCACAATATGGAAAAGTTGAAAACATCCCTAGGGAGCTGGCTGGATAAATTACAATTATCTTCATAATAAACTGTGAATAAAAAAAGGTGCAATTTTGGCATTATTCCTCCTATGATTTCTCCGTATGCTTTCTGTGACAAATTGTGTACCTTATTTTTTCAGCAACAGCAACAACACAGGCAGGAATTTTTGAGTTAGTCTTCAGGGCCCTATTTCTCAATGCAAACAGTTAGCTCAGTGTAAAACCATGAGCTATGTCTTTTGGTACAAGAAGGTTACGCATCAGCCCTAAAGGCAGTTTAACCTCTTACTTGAGAACCTCTTACTTGAGAACTGCTGTGTGGATTATAAGGAGATAAGGAGATGTTACGAATGGCCAGTTCCAAATATCTATTGCCCCAGGAGGAAGATCCTAGCACTCCATGGTGCCTACATACTCAAAAAAAAAAAAAAAAAAAAAAAAGAGGCCTTCAAGCTATGGAGAGGCTCCAACACTAAGATAAGATGGGCAGGAGATTGAACAGGCCCAAGAGTGGCTGGAAACTGTACTTAACTTCTGTGTGTTTGAAGTTGTATTGGACACACTTTATTCCCTGGACAACAGTTTGCTTTTGAGTTGTGGCTGATCTTAGCAAAATATTCACTATGGAAGACTGAATATGTGGCAGAAAATTACTTAGATCTCAGTTTCTTAGAGACAAGGACAACACCATACTCATTGCTTATGCAGAGCTTGGCTGCTGAAGCTTCTGGTCATTATTACCGGACAAAACTGATGTTTTTACTTTGTGGGTGACATCGAATGTTCTCTACTGTCCATTTGACTTCTCAGATGGACTGAGTAAAATGTCAGGCTTTTTTTCTTTATCTCCACCACAAAATCCTGTCAAAAACTGATAGAAGGCAATACTTTATGGAGTATCTCAGTGCTAATTTGGTTATTCACCTACATCTGTAATTATTCTGTCCTGTGTTCAAGGGATGGCTAGCTAAAATTGCTCTGAGTGTCTCTGTAGATTTTGAAGCAGCTGGACCTGGGAAAAACAATTCCCTTATTCCCCTCCTTATGGCCACCAGCCAGTCCAGAGGAACCAGTTCACTTTCTGGAGCAGAGCTGGCCAGGAAGAGAGAAGAGCACAACCCTGTTGAGCCCCCAACAATGGTTCCATGACTTCTCCATGTTTTTCAGAGACCCCACAGGCCCTTCCTAAGACCTCTGATGATCCTTTCCTGTTCTCTGTGCAACGTAGGTAACATACCTGATGGACACTACATCTATTCAGCAGTGCAGGCTTCTTACACAGATGTTTTATGATCTGCTACAGCTTCTTGCTGGCATCGGTTCACTCTGGCAACATGCTCCTTCAAGTCACATTTTTGCCTTGAAGATGTAAATGCAAACTCATGCAGCTAGCCAAAGCCTTTCTTGCTTTCTGGATTGCAGAACAGTGTCGGGGAGGATTTAGAAATTGTGGTTGTCTCCCTCTTGTATCTATAATTGGCATTTCTTGCAACATTTTAATTCATTCTTGCCTGGATACACCAATGATTTTTCAGGCCATTTTGAATTTGGCTTTGCTTTAGCATAACCTGGTTTAGCAAACCAGGGTGCCGCAACAAGCAGAGACAATGTGTAAAAGGGAGAGAGACTATGTTGTGATGGATGAATAAGGGAAGCACTCCAAACTAAAGACTTTAGGCGGGTATGAAATGACACTTCTGGCAGGTTTTTTCAGGCTTCCCCGTCAATGAAATCCTGATGGGGTGAGTGGAAGTGAGCAGAGAGAAACTTGATCATCTTTGTTCAATCCTCCAGAGGACAGCTCCCTGCAGCACTGATGTGGTTTTTTCTCCCTAGAAGAAGCAGCAGTAGAATGTTAACAAGCTTCATTTTCCGTTTCCAACAACTAGGAAGCGACCTTTGACCGCTTCCCTGGCTGTTTGTGTTCTTGATGCTGATAGAGCCAGATTTTCACAAGACAGACCTGGGTAATTTTCATGGCAGACACGCTGCTGCAAACCAATTAGCAAGCCAGCTTGATAGGGTAAGGTTGCGGAGATGCCCATGGCTACTTTAATAAAGTTTCTTGTGTATCAGTATGATACTATTGATTTTTCTCCCTTTGGACCAAAAGACTAAAGTTCACGCTCTGTAGAAGATAAGTGAAAACCATGGAGATTCTACACCATGTATACAAATTTAACCTTTTGGAAAATAAAATAAATATAAAAATGGAGAGAAAGAGAGAAAGAGAGAAAGAGAGAAAGGGAGAAAGGGAGAAAGGGAGAAAGGGAGAGAAAGGGAGAAAGTGAGAAAGAGAGAGAGAGAGAGAAAGAAGGAAGGAAGGAAGGAAGGAAGGAAGGAAGGAAGGAAGGAAGGAAGGAAGGAAGGAAGGAAGGAAGGAAGGAAGGAAGGAAGGAAGGAAGGAAGGAAGGAAGGAAAGAAAAAGAAAAAGAAAAAAGAAAAAAGAAAAAAAGAAAAAAAAAGAAAAAAAGAAAAAAGAAAAAAGAAAAAAGAAAAAAGAAAAAAGAAAAAAGAAAGAAAGAAAGAAAGAAAGAAAGAAAAGAAAGAAAGAAAGAAAGAGAAAGAAAGAAAGAAAGAAAGAAAGAAAGAAAGAAAGAAAGAAAGAAAAGAAAGAAAGAAAGAAAGACAAGAAAGAAAGAAAGAAAAGAAAGAAAGAAAGAAAGAAAGGAAGAAAGAAATTATATGCAGGCTCCCTTTTGCTTTTGTACACATTATTTAACATTAATGCAAGTTAAACTGTGGCTGCACAGATGATTCTGCTGGCCTAAAGGTCTTAATTTATTACAGACCAAGTCACCAGCAGGGAGCAAGGCACTTTGCAAAGGCACATATGATAACATGATTCCCACATGCAGATGTAGACTTGATAGCCATCAGAGGCAAAGGGATGCTAGAAGTACAAAAGCAATGAAACTGAGGTCCCCTCTACAAGTTACCACTGCTTAATGAGTTCCTGCCCATCAAGGTAAACCAGAATACATATTGTGTGGGTTTTTAGCCTACCTGCTTTGCTTACACCTCTTTCTCTGAGATATTCAGCACTTGACTGCAAAAATGGTGTTTCAAGGAGAGCATCCAGCTGGATGGGGTGGAGAGACTGCATCATGTCATTGGCATTTATTGTAACTGATTGATTGATTTTTCTGGGAAAAAAAAAAAAAAAAAAAAAAACTTGTGGTTGCCACTGGTTGAGTGGAGAAAGGGAAACCAGACCATAACACACACGAGTCCTTTCCCCCATAAGAGCCAGCAATACCTTGAAGCACCATCAAATACCCTTGTTTCTGGTACTGGTTTCCATGTGAGCCCTGTGTGGACTCAGTTTCTGCCTATCTACATACTATTCAGTCCCACTGACCCTAAACCTTTAAAAGTCATGAGCCAAACTCCATAGGTTTGGGGAGAAGTGGAGAGAGAATCAACAAGTGGTATAATTTTCTTTGCCTGGGATTCAGACTTTCAAGACAGTCCTTTGTCTGCAACTTTAATCTGCTTTCGTGAACATGAAATCTATAAAAATATCTTAAACAGAGAAAAAAAATAAGACACCAGAGCTTTGCTGTGATGTAGCATTTTTGTGACAGTTTGTGGGCTCCCTCCCAAAACAGGCTGAACCCCAAACCACATTTTCCTTCATTTTTGGTTGCAGTAATCCAGAAGGATGCATGCTTTGTGCAAACAGGAACATTTTATTTAAAGTGATACATTTATTTTTCATTCTGCTGTCTGAAAACTCACTTGGCTGAGCTCTTTTCCAAGGAAGTGAATTAATCCTGTTTTCTAATGAGTGTTCCAATAGGTAACTGGTTGGCAAAGTGCCAGTTTTACAATCTACAATGTACAGTACACAAAGCTTAATGCTATTAATAATAATCATGAACTCAGTGGATTTGGGGTAATTCCTGTAAGATATTGGTTCCATAAACAAAAGTGAAATTGACAGCTGCTGAATAATCCTACTATATATATTTCATTCTACTGTGTGGCTGTTTGCTGTGGATTTCTGTCTCAAATATTGAGGAGGAAATGTCTCTCAGCATGAATAACTCGTAAGTTTGAATCAAACATAGTTTTGCATTTGCTTCTGCAGCTTTAAGTTGAGGATCATCAAAAGAAGTAAATTGGCTCCATTGCCTTCATATTAACGATGCTGAGAAGCACAAAGTGAGTGGTGTCTTCTGGGCTGTACACAGTCTACTTTTGATGGAAGGCTGCCATTTACAAAAGGCAGTGGAGCGCCCTTTCATTTCTTCTATGAAACAAAAGGATTTTGTCTCCTGTGACATTGTGGTGAAAGGATTGCACGTTACCTTTAACATGCCACAGAGTTGTCCCTGCAAATGAGGCATGCTGTGCTGGGAATACAGGAAAACAAGCAGGCATCACTTGTACCACCTCCTGTACCTGCATGCAGTATGAGAGCCGCCTGGCCAGCTGAAACGTGCAGGAAATACAGAATTCATTTGCTGTTGTATGACATAACAAACTATACACCACCTGTATGTAGATCTGTGTATGTAGCGTCTTTTTATATTGAACTCCTCGACTGAGAATACATGAACCAGGAAGAAAGAAGTCTCTTTCATATTTTACTGACCACACTGACAAGGTAGTATATGAAATGGCATATTAGGCATATCTCACTAGATTTATTCTTTTTTGTCTTGCAATAAACTCTTAGCTCCTCAGATGGCCTGACATCAGTATGCTTGGCATAGGGTGAAGTCTCCAAATAAAACAGGATGCTGCCCAGCTCAACCTTGTTCTTTGTCTTGGACTTAATATCCAGAAACAAAACTGCGCACAGCAGACCCGACAGCACTAGGTCATTTCCTGCTTACCACCTTACACCTGGCACTGTGTACAGGAATAAAGTTTGTTTTCAAGAATGTTTCTTTATGCTGGGGTACATTCTGGTGTGGGCAGCCTAATCTGCTTAACCCCTTTGGAGAAAATTCAGGAGGCTGTGATGAAACATAGGGTTTCCTGAAATGGCATTTACTTTACTGGAAACTATTTACTTTTTCAGGCTTTTTCTTTCCTCTGTTTCCAAACAAACCTTTTACAGATGTACTTGGATTACTGGAACACATGTAAAGCTATAATGGACCACCTACAAGTGGGAAAAAGAAATTTTTGGAAAGAGAATAAAATTATTTTTGCCCTTCATACCTGTAATAAACTCATGGTGGCATTTGCTGACTGCTGATATTGTTATAGTTAATGAATTTGGAGGGTACACAAGGCCTGTGTGAATCCACAAAGG